>NC_050080.1:773884-1076914 GCF_009764565.3 Dermochelys coriacea
AACCAATCCTGGTCTGATGTTTCCTTTCCTGCATGAGAGCACCCCTGCTGTGTTATGTTTACATATTTATTTTGTGCCAGTTACTGTGATATCTAGGTGCCTGTCATTCTTCTCAGGCGGGTGGAAGGCATGGCAGGATGTTATGTGCCCCAAGTGTACAGCAGGTCTGACTGCAGCATGTCCTCTTGCCTAGGTCACACTTAAGGGACCCAGGCAAATTGGGCATGGAGGCGGAGGAGAACGAAGTGGAGAGCAGCAGCGATGCGGCCCCTCATCTGGCACAGGAAGAACCTTCGGAGAGCGGGCTTGGTGTGGAGACCTCTGAAGCCATGTCCGCAGACAGCAGCGATGCTGCTTCAGTGCCCATCCTCTCAGAAACAGATGACTCTGGTGTGGGGCAGAGCTCAGACAGCAGTGGGGTCTCTCTGGTATGGAGTGGGTCTGGAAACCCCTTTGGGATGGGAGTGAGGAGGTGCCTGTGATTTTGTAGATGAGTGTAAGTTGTCATACTCCGAGAATACTGATAGTATCCTTCAGGGAGTAGGCTCTCTGACCCAGCCTAGGTGGTAGCCAACCGTACACAGCACAGGGCATAGTGGACCACAGGGCCAGCTCTGTTTGAGGGGTTTTCTACAGTATGGATATACACATCAGGTTTGTATCTGCCAAACCAAGGGGAAGAGCCCTTCCTACCTAGCTGGATTAGCAGAGGGGAGAGTGCATCTTGTGTCTTTGAGGGTATCTCCTAGCTATTCCCCTGGGCTGAAGGGTCGTCAGTAGAAGCCAGGAAAGCTATCACTTGTCACCCTCTTGTGGGACCCTTTGGGAACTTTCTTCTGGGCAGGTGCCTCCTGCAAGGCAAGGTGCTGATGTGGTATGCAGCTACAGGTTCGCTCTTGGGATGGCTCAACAGAGGCCTCTAAACTGAACTCCCCAGCCTGTCTGTTTTCCAGGAGGAAGTGTCGGAGAGCAGCTCCAGCACAGACGCTATTCCTAGGGTCTACCTTCCAGACTCTTCATCTATCGCCCAGTCTACCCTGGTCTCCAGCGTCTCCACAGTGAGCCAGTCCATTATGGTATCGGAATCCCCACAGGTCCTGGTTCACTCCAGCGTCATCACCGATGGGGCCACAATGGTATCAGACTCCACTGCATCCACCTCCTCAGACCTGGGCTGTGCCATAGACAAAATCATTGAGTCCACAATTGGGCCTGATATCATCCAGAGTGAGTGCATCACCAAGTCAGTCATTGCCTGCTCCCCTTCCTGGAGCCCCAGGAATCTGGCATAGCTCTCAGTGTAATGTGCCCAGGGCTGGGCAAGGGGGACAGGCAGTGGGGACATGGCAGTTGAGTGGGGAAGGAGCTGCTGCTCTAGCGAAGACTCAAGAAAACCGACTCAGTCAAAATGGAAATCCCATTTAGTGGGAGACTGCTCCTGCTTGCTTGCCCTGACAATTAGAAGTGGTGCTTGCTGTTCCTGGCCTTACCACGAGGTGATGAAAGAAGCGACTTGCAGGGCAGCTCTCCATCACTGCTGGAATGGATTTCCATCCTCAGTCTGTCCTGAGTTCACAGCATTAAGTCCATGGAAGAGCACCTGTGCAGCCCCAAGTTAGCTTTCCTCTCTCTCCTTCCTGCTTGCCCACCCTGACTTCCTAGAAGAAAGCCTTGTCTTATTAATTGTCAGCCTCTGCAGTTGGTCCCCATCACCCTCCCGCTCTCTGTTCCCTTCCTAGGCTGCATCGCAGTGACGAGCGCTGAGGATAGCGGTGCCCAGACTACCCAGTATCTCATTCTGCAGGGACCTGATGATGGTAAGTGAATGCTTCTGGATCCTCCATTGACATCTGCTTCTGAGCCCTTTTCCCATTTCCGTCCTTCTACTACAACAACAACAAAGGCCAGAAATCCCTGTGAGGGAATTGTACAGAAGCACTGCTTGTGGGGAGAGTTCTTGGCTTCTCTAGTCCCAGGGGGCATTGTAGGCAGCAGGGTGGGAATGCTGTGGGGCAGAACTCCTAGTTACTCCAATCCCCTCCCAGCAGGGGATATTGTAGGGAGCAGGGCAGGGACACTGGCTGTGGGGAAGCTCTTGGCTATTTGAGCCACTGCCTAGTAGTGTGAAGTGTGTGTGTGTGTAGCCGTGAGGGTTCAATTTTCTTGGTGAGCTCTTGTTGGTGCTTTAGGTGCCCCCATGGTGTCCCAGATGGCCACTTCTGCTCTGGCCAACAGTTTGGCAATAGAAGCCATAGCCGATGGACCCACCTCCACGTGCCTAGACCAGCCTGGCCCTTCCGAGCAGTGTGAAATATTGGAGCTGCGCACACAGCCAGATCAGGCCAGAGAGGCAGATGCGGGAGAGGAGCCAGACCAGCCGGACCTGGAGAGCTTGGAGGAGATGATGGAGGTGGTGGTGGTACAACAGTTCAGGTGCAAGATGTGTCAGTACAAGAGCATCTCTAAGAAAACTCTCATCAACCATATGAAGGAGCGGCATTTCCAGCCAGGTAGGAGTGCTGCCATCTCTGGGAGGCTTGTATACCAGGAGGGGGTGCTGTGCGGGGTAGGAGAGGAGTTTATCAGGTGGGGCGCAAGGTAGTTAATGTATCGGGTGTGGGCACCGCTGTCCCCACGGAGGTGTCTTATAATGGCTCTGTTGTAGCTGGAAAGAATCCAGACTTACACCAGTGTAACTGAGGGCAGAATTTGGTTTTATGTCATTCGTTTACTGAGGACTACATTTTTCAGCCCTTAATTCTGAATTCTCCTGTTGGGGTGAATTTGGCTCTGAATATATAATTACTAGAAATATGAATGACTAAATATCACTATCTAGAGCTTACAAAATGAAAATCTACTTTAAATAACCATATGAAAATAAAAAAATTTAAGTCTGAAGCTTTTCATTTGGAGTCACCCAATGAAATGAATAGGCAGCAGTTTAAAACAAAGAAAAGGAAGTACTTCACACAACACACAGTCAACCTGTGGAACTAGTTGTTAGGGGATATTGTGAACTGGGTTCAAAAAAGAACTAGATAAGTTCCTGGAGGATAGGTCCATCAGTGGCTATTAGCCAAGATGGTCAGGGTCACAAGCCCATGATTTGGGTGTCCCGAAACCTCCAACTGCCAGAAGCTGGGGCTGGACGACAAGGTGGATCACTCAATAAATTATCCTGTTCAATTAATTCCCTCTGAAGCATCTGGCCCTGGCTGCTGTCAGAAGACAGGATACTGGGCTAGATGGACCATTGGTCTGACCTGGTATGGCCATTCTGATGTTCTTTATAAACCAGGTAGGGATGCTGATGACTCTCGGGTGGGAGGAAGGGGATTTCTATACCAGGTGGGTGTGCTGCCATCTCAAAGTGTGCGAGTGGGGTGCTTCCATGTCTGCAAAGGGGTAGGTGGCTTGTCTACCGGGTGGGGTGCCTGCTTTGTGACACACCCCAGCTTGACTGGTGAGAGCAGCACACTGCCCAAGTGATTCTCTTACTGCTTTCTCTGCCAGTGGCTGCTGCTCTGGCCTTGAAGAAGGGACGTCCGCGGAAGGGGGAACCCTCCCCAAAGCCCCTGGAGGAGGATGTACCGGAGGAGGAAGAGGAGGATGATATCATGGATGCTGGAGCCATTGATGACCCTGAAGGTACAGCCCCTTCTCTCTGGCCAGTGCAGCCAGCCGCTGCCAGGGTTTGTGTCTAATGCCTCAGGCCATTCTCCCCACAGAGGACAGTGACTATAACCCAGCCGAGGATGAGCCTCGTGGGCGGCAGCCCAAGTACAGCCGCATTGTCCCCACGTCAAGTGAGGAGAGGCCACGCCGGCGGCCGGGGAGACCCCGCAAATTCCCTCGCCTAGAGGACATGCCAAAGCTTGAAGGTAGGGGTTGGAGAGGAGCTGCGGGCCCTGGCTGGCGGAGGGTGGAAGCTCTGGCCTGCTACCCAAAGCAGGGATGAGGCGGACCCTGACGTGCTGGGTTGCTGTTGGGCAGGTGGTGAGGAGGAGCCCTTAGTCACATCCCAGAGCACTCTGAGCAGCGAGCTGCAGAGCTCCGAGGCAGCCAGCTCCTCCGTCCTGGAGAATGGGGCCAGCGACAGCCTCGTGGAGCCCAGCATCAGCCAGTCGGACTCTGAGAACAAGGATCCGTCCTCCAACATGGGCCCTGAGGAGGCTGACACTGTGCCTAGGAGGCGAGGTCGGCCCTCCCGCCGCTTCCTGGGCAAGAAATACCGCAAGTACATCGGGCGCAGGTGAGGGGTGCTGGGCTGTGGTTGGGCTGGCTGGCTGTGCCCAGGGCTGGGCTGGCAGCCTTGCTGCCGTCACAGCACTGAGCACCAGCTCTGCTTTTACAGATACTACTACAAGTCTCCTAAGCCTCTGATGAGGCCCTACCTGTGCCGAATCTGTGGCTCACGCTTCCTCACGCACGATGACTTGCGCTTTCACGTTAACTCTCACGAGGCCAATGACCCTCAGCTCTTCAAGTGCCTGCAGTGCAGCTACCGCTCCCGCCGCTGGTCCTCCCTTAAAGTGAGCATGGCCTGCCCTGCCCCGGCCTTACCCTGGGGGTCACTGCTGGCTCTTTGCCTTACGGCCTGCTCTTTACCTCTCACAGGAACACATGTTTAATCACGTGGGCAGCAAGCCATACAAGTGTGAGGAGTGTGATTACACAAGTGTGTACAAGAAGGATGTTATCCGCCACTCGACTGTGCATAACCGGGATCGGTGAGTAGAGTGGGGGCCACGGGACTGATCCCTGTGTCCTGACCAGGCAGCTCCTTCCCTGTACCCAGCTCACCTGTGCCACCATGTGCTGAGCCAAGCAGCCCCTTCCCCATGATTCCAAATGCAGCCAGAGCTGAGTTGAGTAGGCAGGATCTGCTTCTGTTCCCCTTTCCCTTCCCAGCGCCAGGGGCCCCCTTTGGCAGTCACTAGGTGGGAGGGTTGTTGAGGGGGGGTCTCGGACTCAGGGAGCATCTGACCCAGTTTGTTTTTCTCCTCTCTCTTAGGAAGAAGAGAGCCGACCCGGTGAGTTCCCAGCTCCCTGATGGCTTGTGTCTTAGCCCCAGTTCTTACTGGGGGCTTCCCTGGCAGGTTTCTTTCTGCTTCTGCTGCCTGGTAGATAGGGATGGTTCTTGGCTGACTGGAGCCCCAGATCTGGCTGGCGAGGGGGCTGAGAGGGGCTGTCAGTGGCTCTCTCAGACAGATGGGCTCATCTCTGCATTTTCTCTCTCTCTCTCTCCCCCCCAGCCCCCAAAGCTGAACTCGTTCCCCTGCCCGGTGTGTAGCCGAGTCTACCCCATGCAGAAGAGGCTGACCCAGCACATGAAGACTCACAGCACGGAGAAGCCACACATGTGTGACAAGGTGGGGAGGGCATGGGGGAAGGGGTGGGGCAAGATGCACCCCGGGGCCTGAATGGGCAGTGAGTGTTGCTCTGTTTGGTTGCAGTGTGGGAAGTCCTTCAAGAAGCGCTACACCTTTAAGATGCATCTGCTGACACACATCCAGGCCATTGCTAACCGCAGGTAGGAGCAGGGGGATTCTCGGCCTGTGTCGGGCTAGCCTTGGGATGGCCAAAGCCTGCTGGGTTGTCACCCCATTCCAAAGAGTTCCCAGGCACCCTGCCCCGAGTAACGGCCCAGTCTCCTTCCCTGGCAGGTTTAAGTGCGAGTTCTGTGACTATATCTGCGAGGATAAAAAGATCCTGCTGAACCACCAGCTGTCGCACATGAACGACAAGCCGTACAAGTGCAGCTTCTGCAAGTACTCCACCTTTCGTGAGGACTTCTTGGTGTCACACATGGCCGTCAAGCACACCGGTGAGAGGAGCCTGTCCCCCGGGCCTTTTGCCAGCCCCTCCCCTTAAATGCTGTCCCTGTTCCCTGATGGCTGCACCCCTCTCTCTGTCTGCAGGGGGAAAGCCATTTGCCTGCGAGTACTGTCACTTCACCACCAAGCACAAGAAGAACCTGCGCCTGCACGTGCAGTGCCGCCACGCTGACTCCTTTGAGGAGTGGGCCCAGCGGCACCCCGAGGAGCCCCCCTGCCGGCGCCGCCCCTTCTTCACCCTGCAGCAGATCGAGGAGCTGAAGCAGCAGCACAGCCAGGTGCAGACTCCCATAGAGCCCGGGGCCAGCCCACTGGTGAGCACTGTGGCCCCTGGCCCTCCTGCCTGCCCCCTCCCCTCAGGCTCGGGCGTGCTCTCAGCTGTTCTTCTCATCCAGGTTCCCCCTGGGCCTGTGACCTACCACACAGCGCAGCCCCTCCCAATGGCGGAACCCTCCGTCCCTTCCCAGGATTCCTTGGGGGAAACCACCATCATTTATGAGCAAGGTGAGCTCCCAGGGAAGGGAGAGGGGCTACCTGGGCAGGCACAGTGCATCTCACCTGCTCTCTCTACCTCTCCCAGATGTGGAGGGATCAGCAGAGCTGGCCACGCAGACAGCGCTGGATCTCCTGCTGAACATGAGCAGCCAGCGGGAGCTGGCCACAGGCTCCCTGCAGGTGAGGTCACAATGCCCACCACAGTTGGGAGGAGAGCCCCAGGCCTGACCCCAGCTGACCCCCCCTCCCATCTCTTTCCCATGCAGGTGGCGGTGGTGAAGTCGGATGGCTCTGGAGCGGCACAGGCCCCCAAAGTCCCATCACAGCAGGAGGAGGGGGCAGATCTGGATCCCAACGGGCAGCAGCAGAAGGTGGTGACGCTCCATGTGGCTGAGCACGGAGAGGCCTTAGTGCAGGAGGCCTATGAGGAGGCGACTCTGGGAAGTGCAGAGCTGCAGCAGATTACCATCCCGTTCGGGGGCACAGCAGAGTACAGCATCATCACGCCCGTCAGCGAGGAGATCCAGGCCCCACAGACACTCTACAGGTAGGTGCCAAACCGGCTGCCCCTGCCCTGGGTCCTAGAGTCATCAGATGCTGCTCCAGTCCCGAGTGTGTTAGTCATGTGGCTGTCTAGGGCTGCCTTCCCTGCAGGAGAGTGCCTCTTCTCTCACCCTGCCCCCATTGTCAGGGCAGCCCTGGCTAGAGGCGAATGGGAGAGCCCTGGGGAAGAGGTGGGGACCCCTCTGACCCTGCCCTCTGCCCCTGTAGTGAGGAGGGGAGCCCAGCAGAGACCACCCGTGCAGTCGTGGTGAGTGACGCCATGATGGCCGAAGCGCTGACAGACCAAAGCAGTCACTACATCCTGTCAGCCAGTTTCCCAGGGAGCCAGCTCCGTCGCGTCGAGGTAAGAGGGGCCCGGACTCCTGGGTCCTGGAGGGGTGTAGGGCAGTGTAACTCTCAGGCTCTTCTCTCCCAGCAGCTCAGTGGGGACCCTGCCCTCTCATCAGGGGAAGGCCAAGAGGCCCAGGCCTCTGGCAGCAAGTGGCCCACGCTGCGGTGCCTGGCCAGGCAGCTCCGAAAGAACTCTGCCTTCTCCCCAGCACCGGAAGGGCAGGAGATCCCGTCTGCAAAGGTGAAATGGCCCGCACTGCAGGGTGTGGCCAAGAAGTTGTCGTGCAAGATTTCCACAACCAAGAAGTTGTCGTGCAAGATTTCCACAACCAAGAAATTCTCATGCAAGATTTGCACAGCCATGTTCACAGGGAGAGCAGAGATGGAGAGTCACAAGAGGGCACACGTAGGGCCCAACACCTTCAAGTGTCCCGACTGCCCGTTCACAGCAGCTATGTGGCTGGAGGTCCGGGTAGGTTGGCTGGGCACCCAGGGGCTGGGTGGGTGTCTGGTGTTGGCAGCTGGCTGATCTCACTCTCTCCTGCCCCCAGAGTCACATGGCACAGCACGCCAACCTTCGACCACACAAGTGCTCCCACTGCAGCTTTGCCTCCAAGAACAAGAAGGACCTGCGCAGACACATGCTGACGCACACCAATGAGAAGCCCTTCGCCTGCCAGATCTGTGGGCAGAGGTGAGTGAAACCAGCCAGGGCCCTGCCGTGCTTCCAGGAGAGCTCTGCAGCAGCACATGGTGATAGCGAGCCACCTGTCCCTGGACATGCCCCTCCCACTGGGACTCTGGTCTCTGAATGGGCCTCCTGTTCTCTGCGCAGTAGCAGCCAGCCTGGCCCTCTCTCATTTCCAGCTCCCAGATCGTGGCAATGTAGAGCTGGAAATGAGGAGCCAGGCCTTGGGATACACCTCTGCTGGCTCCTGCCCTGTGCCTTCCAGGGAAGGGACAGTGTGAGAGGCCCTGCTGCCCTCAACAAGCTCCAACCCCCACTCTCGCTGTCCTTGTAGGTTTAACCGGAACGGGCATCTCAAGTTCCACATGCAGCGCCTGCACTGCTCCGAGGGGAAGCGGCTGGGGCCGCCAGCAACCACCACCCAGCAGACCATCATACTGAACAGCGATGAGGAAGCATTGGCCACGCTGCAGAGTAAGAAACCCACCTTCCCTGATGGTGCAGGGGGTCTGTGCCGAGGACTGCCTGTTGTCAGACCATCTTGGGCTGAGCACTTGATGCAGCTTGTAAGCTAAGCAGGATTGGCCCTGATCAGGTCTTGGATGGGAGATCCCTTGTGAAGTTGCAGGATGCTCCAGGGAGCAGGCGGGGGCACTCTCCCCTTGCAGCCAGTGCTGACCCGTGTCCCGGCATGGTTCTAGGGGACAGGGGGCTGCAGAGCAGTGTGAGTGACCCAGTGGGGGGCACTCTCCTTTTGCAGCCAGCGCTGACCCCAGTGTCCCAGTGCAGTGCTAATGGGTGATGAGGACAGCTTTCTCCGGGTCAGTGCTGGGGGCTTGGCGGTAAGGGAGGGGGTGGCGCTGGCGCTGGCTGGTGGTGGGGTTGTGGGACAGGAGGATTGAGCGGGGCAGGGAATAGCGGTGGCTGAGGATCATTTTCTCTCCCTTCCCAGCGGCTTTGCAGTCTGGCCAGGCAGTGCTGGCTCCTGAACGACTGCAGCAGGCTCTGGGGCAGGAGCACATCATCGTAGCACAGGAGCAGAGCATCACGAGCCCGGTGAGTCAGCCAGATGCCTGTGCCAGCCACACAACCCCACACCCCAACCCCCAAGCAGTGGCCTGTGTCCACCGCTCAGAGGGTCTGGGTTCAGCTACCGCAGTCACAGGCTGCAGCTTCGCTGTCTTGCAGGAGGAGGCCACGTACATCCAGGAGATCACAACAGCTGACGGGCAGACAGTGCAGCACTTGGTGACCGCCGATAACCAGGTATGGGGGGAGTGGCTGTCTATATGGCTCTGGCACCTGTAGGTGGGGTGCTGTGGAGAGCAAGTGAAAGTCCTGCAGGGGCTGATGGGAGTCTCCTGCAGGAGCCCCAGAGGAGGGCCTGTGGGGACTTGACTGGGGTGAAAGGAACCAAAGGGAAACTCCAGCTGAAACTCAGCAGGGAGGTGACCTAGGCTGAGGCAAGTTCCCCAGCAAAGTGGGGAGCCCCAGTGCTTGGCCATCTCAATGCCAGGCTGGAGAAACGCTGGAAAGGTGCCGCAGGGCCGCGTCCCGCACAACCTGCACCGGTGCTGTGGGCCTAGGCGGGTGCTGAGTCTCTGTTTCCCCTGTAGGTTCAGTACATCATTGCCCAGGACAGCGTGCAGCACCTGCTCCCCCACGAGTACGTTGTTGTCCCAGAGGGGCATCACATCCAGGTAAGGGCCCTGCTGTCCTGGCCCTGGCTAGCGGCCAGATCGTTTCCTAGGTGGCGGAGCCCAGGATGGAGCCATGGGCTGGGGCGAGAAGGGGTCCCTGTTCCCTTGAAATCCAGGCCGGTCTCCTCCATGTGGATGAAGTGATCTGGCCTTAGCGGGGGGGGTCTGAGGAGCTGCCCTGCCCTCCCCAGCTATCAGTCCAGCTCTTGTCTTTCAGGTACAAGATGGCCAGATCACCCACATCCAGTATGAACAAGGCAGCCAGTTTCTCCAGGAGCCCCAGGTAATGGGGGCAGCCACTGGTTGGGATTGCACCCTGGAGCTCCCAGACTCGTGGGAGAGGCCCTGGTGGGGAGGGGGAGCATCATGTGACTGGGGAGGGGGTCCCAGGGTGTGGGCATTAATAACTCAGCAAGAAGGTGAATCACTGGTTAAACAGCCTCTGCTTTAGCTAGCTCTGTGAGGGGCCTGCACGTCTTCCGAGGCTCTGCTGCAGACAGAGGTAAGCAGGGCAGGGTGAGCCCTCCCCCCCCACCCTACCCCCCGGTCAGGCTTCCTGCCTGCCCAATCTGATCCGTCTCCCTCTCTGTTCCCCAGCAGATCCAGTACATGCCAGTTTCCCCAGAGCAGCAGCTGGTTACCCAGGCTCAGCTGGAAGCTGTGGCACACTCAGCAGTGACAGGTACAGAGTCAGGGCTTCCTGCTCTGAGCTGAGCCCAGGCCGTGGGCTCTGGCGTGCTGGGTCCCGGGAAAGGCTTTGCCTCCTGCCCACTGTCTGTCTGCAAGTCCTGGTGCCCAGAATCCCTGGCAGCGGATTCATGGGGCATCCCAGCCCGAGGTGGTGTAACATCTCCTGGCTGCTTTCACGCGAGCTAGTGGTCTCAGTCACATGCTGCCTTCAAAAACCACCCACCGCCGTTGCTAGCAGGCTCGACAGGGCGGCTCTGGATTGGGCGGGCTGTGGTTACCCAGCTGCCCTCCTGGCAGGATACAGGGAGCGTGGGCGAAGCTTGCTCTTCTGCTGCATGTGCCCCCTAACTTAAGCAGCAGCAAGCCTGGCTTGTTCTCCTAAGGGGCTGCACGTGGGAAGTGCCGATTCCCCGCGCTCAGTGCTGTGGGTGCCCTAGGCTACCTCCTGGGCTGGAGCCATGCAGCTGTACTGACACCCAGGCAGAGCCCAGCGTCCTGCTGCCACCCCCTCTTTGCTGGATGGAAACGCCGCGGGCGGACCTGGCTTGGCAGGTGGTGGTTGCAGCACATCTCCTGGAGCCACAGAGCGTGGAGTCCCCCCCAGAGCCCATTGTAAAAATGCTTTCTACACCCCTCCCCCGTGCAGGCTTTGGCTACCCCGGTGCGCCTGTCTGGTGCACCTGGCAAAGCCGTGGAGAGCGAGTGGGTAAGGGGCCCCCAGCAAGGGCCCCCTTCCCTGCCTCCTTGGCTGGGGCAATGGAAGGTTGATGCCGCTCTCCCTCTCTCTGCAGCAGTGGCCGATGCTGCCATGGCCCAAGCCCAGGGCATGTTCACCACAGAGGCAACGGCTGAGCAGATCCAGCAGCTGCAGCAGGGGATCCATTACGATGTCATCACGCTGACGGATTAAGGGCTGGGCACTTGCTGGGGACAGGCAGATGCTCTGGGCCAGCCATCCACTAGCCAGGCTGAAAGGGGCTATAGGGTACAAGTCTGAGCACCCTCTGGCTGGGGTTTGCTATTGACTTGCTATGTGCAGCAGGAGGGCCAGGTCCTGCCTAACCGCCCCTCTTCACAGGGTGCTGCATCCTAAGCAAGGGCTGCTCCCTTGGCATTCATGTGGCTAAGGAGCTGGCTGGGAGGGTGGTGGCCTGGCCCTGGCTGGGGCTGGTCTCTGGGCCTTTTTCACCTGACAGTCCCGGATCCTTTTTCCTGCATTGTGTCCTCGAGCTGCCGCCTGCCTGCCCTTCGAGATCCCAGCGTGAGACGGGTGCTGACCACAGCCATGGCGTGAAAAGGCTGCTCAGTTTTAGCAGCCATGTAGGGTGCATGGGCCTGGCAAGGAGAGGGCCTCCCACTTCGGCTTTCCTGGCCTGCAGGCAGGCACCACTCAGGCTCTGCACAGGGAGAGCAGCATGACCTGGAGAGAGGGAACCACAAAGGAAGAGGCAATAGCTGAGATGTTCTATTTTTCTTCCAGAGACAGACTCTGCTGGAGAGAGCTGGTTTGTACGGGGGAGGGGGATAAATGTGAACCATCTGAAGCTTTGAATCTGCTTATGAATAAAAAGGCGTTGGACTCTGCCTGGCCCGTGTGAAGTGGGGCTCAGGGCTGCAGGGGCCCTTCGCAGACGTGCAGCTCCCCTGGTCCGGCACAGCCTCCCTCCTTGCACCCTGGGCATGTGTTGGGCAGGGGGGTGCTTGTGAGGTGCTCCCCCTGCAGCCGCCACCTCACACAATCCGCCTGGCAAGGAAGGGCCCCTTGGCTCTCTGTTAGAATTCCTGAGGTGAGCCCCCCACTGGCTTGAGCTGCTTGGGGACCGGCCCAGGGTGCAGGGGGGCAGAGCCTGCCACCATGGATAAGAGCTCACGCTAGCAGCTGCCACCAGCTGCAGTGACCTTGACTAGAGCACTGAACTGGGCAGCTCTACGTGGATGCTAGTGTAGTGTAGCGATGAAATTAATGGAGTGGTAAACAGCCTAAATCCCCTGTAACTCCGTCCCAAACTACACATGCTGCCCCTCCCTGAGCGGATTGTGGGGAAGTATTTACATGTGATTATAACAGCTAATCTCAGAGTTTTAGTTCTGTCAGTTTGCATTAAATTGATTATCCATGGGGGGGGGGAAGGGGCTAGAACCACCCACCTTCAGGGTGAGCCCTACCACGGCCTCCAGCCCTGGATGCTGCTGCAGGGCCAGGGCTTGACTGCTGCCACCTTCTCCAAGGGTTTGCAAAGATGCTGCCATGTAAGAGCTGGGGCAAGCTGGGGTATGTATCTTCCACCCCAGGAAAGGTGCTGGTTCAACATGAGCCCCCAGTGTTCCAAAGCCAGGGTGTTAGGGGGGACAGTAGGGGCTCTGTTTTCCTCCGGCTGCCGTAGAGGTGACTTGGATTCTTGATGAGCAGTGTGTGGGCTTGCAGAAGCCCTAGTTGCTCCTCCCTAGCCTGGCCAAGCCTCGTGAGGTGCTGCGATGGGGCATGGAGGGGTTTGGGTTTGAAGGTATTTGTGTGGCAGCTGTCCCCCTCAGTCCTGCTGGCCTGGAGATGACTGCATGGCTGTGCCATCTCCTCGTCTCTCCCCAATGCCACACCAGCTAGCGCTCTGCCCCGGGGCCTGGAATTCTGACCCAGACTAGCCATTTCCTCACTGCCCACCTCAGCTGTGCCGTCTGCACCATGGGCCTAAGGCCATGCTGTGAGAGGGGCTGGGCTCATTCTACGGGCCAGGCTGTGACGCTCTGGGATTCGCGCCAGGAACACGGCTGGTGCACACAGGATAGACCCCAGGCTGTGAGAGCCCTTGGACCCATACACCCCTTTCTGCTCCGGCCAGGAGCACCCTCCTCCCGTTCCCTCCCACCCCTCCGCCCCCATCTGGCTTTAGGCAGCAGAGAAAACTGCTCTCTCCTGGCCAGGATCCTGCTCCTTGCGTCAAGCTGAGGAAGAGGCGTGCCCTCCTCCCCCCGCAAGGAGCCGCCTCAGCTGCCCCGTCTGTCCCCTGGGGCTGGGTAAGGAGTGTTTGCTGAGCAAGAGGCTTTGTTCCAGCATGTACCGGGCTGTGAGCGCTCACCCCACTGCCCTCATGCCAGTCCAGCAGGGCCTGGCCTGGCCTTCCAGGAAGCCTTCCTCGGCCAGGCTTCCCCTCACCCTACTGGCGAGAGGTGTTTTCCGTGGCCTTGGCGGGGGCAGGAGGGGCTAGTGCCTGAGCCCCTGGCGTGCTGCCTACACTGCCCTCTCCTGCCATGGATGGACCCGCCCTGTGCCTGGCTCCTGCAGATAGCACCTCCCAGGCTGCCCCCTCCCCTAGGCTGCAGACCCCCACACGCACAGGCTGCCCCGCCTCTCCCAGGCTACAGACCCCACACACACACACAGGCTGCCCCCCTCCCCTAAGCTGCAGACCCCACACACATACACACAGGCTGCCCCCCTCCCCTAGGCTGCAGGGGCCCCCCACACACGCACGGTCTGCTCGCTGCAGCTCCCGCTTCACGCCGCTCCCCACAGGCTGTGCCCCACCCATTCCCTAGACCAGCCCCCAAGCCGCCCCATGCCCTAAGCTGCAACCTGCCCCGCACTCCGCCAACAGCCCGGCCGCTGGCCGGGGGCTCTGAGAGCTGGGCTGAACCCGGGGCCAGCAGCGGGGCTCGGGTCAGAAGCTGCGAGGTGCCCGGGTCTCGACCCCCCCCCGGACAGGCCACTCCGGGGCGCAGCGTCCTGGGCTGGACCATGCGCTCCGGGCCCTGCCTGCTGCAGCGCCCCAGCCCGTCGCGGAGCCGAGCTGCGGGGGTGACATCGGCCCCGCTCCGGGACCCCGGCTCCCAGGTGGGCCAGGGCTGGGCGGAGGGCTCAGGGAGGATGGTTCCTAAGGGGTCCCTGTATCTTGGCTGTCCCAGTGCCAGCGCCCCGTGCCCAGCGCCAAGGGACCCAGGCCCAACATCCAGCTCGGAACCAGCATTTCAGCTGCCGCCCCAGGGACAGACTCACAGCTCCCCCAGGATCAGTGCTTGGCCCCTGGGGAGACTCCCCCCAGAGATCGATGCTTGGCTCCCGGGGAGACCCCCCCCAGAGATCGGTGCTTGGCCCCTGGGGAGACACCCCCCACCTGGAGATTGATGCTTGGCCCCCCGGGAAACCCCCCCCAGACTGGTGTTGGGCCCATTGGACACAGCCCCCACCCCAGCATTAGTGTTCAGCCTGGGGCCCAAGCCATGCTGAGAAACGGGAGGGAGTTCAGAGAAGAGCAAAAGGGCCAGGGTCCCCCACGTGGCTGGCGAAGCCTGTGCTCCAGGGGGTTGGGGTACATGCCAAGCGAGCTGGAGCGGAGTTGCGGGCAGCATTTGGGGCTGTTGCGCGGAGCCGTGGGCTGACAGGCCGCCCTTCGCGGGAGCACCCCGGGATGTTGTCAGTGCTGAGTGTGGACTTGTGCTGGGACCAGCCCAGGTGGAACCAGGGTTCTCTTTGCGTTTGGCCCGTGGTGCTCTGGCCATAGGACAGAATGGGTGATAGGCCTGTTGTGGCTTGGGGCCATGATGGAGTAGTTGGGGGTGGAGGGGCTTTGCCTGGCACTAGAAGGGGGGGGGTTGCTAGCCGTGCTGTGTGCACAGGGTCTGGGGCGGTGGGGACGTGATCCCTGTGCTAGACGGGGTCTGAACCCTTGGGCCCCTCCACCAGCTCAGGGGAAAAGGGGGTGGCTGTGATGCGGTCTGGCCTTACCTGACGAGAGTTGTGGGGGTCAGTGCCTGGAGACACCGCTGCTCTTGCTGCTCATTAGCCTAGGTGACCTTCCCGTTCCCTGTCCCTGGCCAGAGCTAAGCGGGTTTGTTACATGTTTAATATCCTGAGAGTGTGATTAGTCGGTGTTTAATTACGGATCCAACCTGGGAGATAATCTGTGTCTGAGCAGGGAGACGCGCCGGGTGGGTTCCCATCTGGGGGCTCCTGACTCCCAGGCCCCTGCCCTAAAACAGCTGCTCACAGCTGCCTGAACCAAGCCGCCCCTGGCTGCTCTCCAAATGCTCAGCTCCAGCCCCCTTGCCTGAGCTCCTTTGTCCTGTTTCTTCTGGGACAGTCCCCAGTGGAAGCCGGAAATTCTCTGCCTCCTCCCTCAGCACATCCTGCCAGAAATGGCCCAGGCTGCGGGGGCTGCAGTCAGGGCAGGATATAGGGGTTTGCCTCTCCCCTGTGCTAACAGGAATGGGGGTTGGGCTTAGCTTCCCCCTTGCCACAATGATTGAGCAACCAATTTGTTAACCATTTATCAGCCCCAGCCAGAGTGTTTCCAGCCCTCGCTCTGACCCCAGGCTCCGGAGAGAGATGCCAGACTGTGGGCGATTTCAGCCAGCAGTGGCCCCTTCGGCACCCCTGGGCGTGTGTAGGCCAGCCGGCTTGCTCTGGGGCTCCAAGCAGGCCCTTCTGGCCTTGACCCAGAGCTGGCAAAGGTGCTGTGTCCCCCCCCCGGTCCTGTGTGGGGCTGGTCTGCACACACACAGCAGCGGTTTAAGTGAAGGTGTAACTTGAAATGGATCTTGTGGTCCTGGTGCAGGCCTGTGTCGGGAAGGGGAACCAGGTGGCCTCATTCATTTTGATTCCAACGTCTGGGTGGACAAGGTTGCGCACAAGAAGCTACTAGAGAGGCTAGATGTCATCACGGATGAGAGGCAAATGGCCTAGGAGGGACAGCAAAGAGCAGGGAGTAATGGTCACTTAGTTCTCACCAAGAAGAAAAGGAGTACTTGTGGCACCTTAGAGACTAACAAATTTATTAGAGCATAAGCTTTCGTGAGCTACAGCTCACTTCATCGGATGCATTATGCTCTAATAAATTTGTTAGTCTCTAAGGTGCCACAAGTACTCCTTTTCTTTTTGCGAATACAGACTAACACGGCTGCTACTCTGAAACCTGTGGTTAGTTCTCACCATGTCACAAGGTCAAAGCGGGCTGCAAGGTGCCAGGCTGGGACCTGTGTCCTTTAATCAAGTTATTAGTGATCAGAGCCAGACGTGGGCAGGGTGGGGGCAAACACAACAGCTGGCGGGAAGTTAACTAGTCCGGACGGGAGAGAGCAAATGCAGCCAGGAGAGTGGACAACGCAATTCGTCTCACTTCACTTCCAGCTCCTGGGGGATGGTCAGTGGCACAGGGGAAGGTCTAACACCATCCAGTGGGGCATGCTGAACTTAGACAAATTAGGAAATAAGGTGTCATTTTTCACAAGTGAGATAGTTTCCCATTGGAATGACTTCCCGGGCCCAGGGTGGGTTCCCATCACTGACTCCTTTTAATCCAGATGGGATGTTTCTCCAAGAGCTCTGCTCTAGGAATGGTTTGGGGGCAGGTCTCTGGCCTGGTCAGAGTGGGTGATCACAGTGGTCCCTTCTGGCCTCGGAATCCAGGAACGTGGTGGCAAATGGAACTCAGCGTTGATAAAGATGAAGTAATGCACATTGGAGGGGACAATCTGACACCTCCCAGGGGTCTAGATTAACTGCCAGGGATGGGAGTTGGGTGCCAGGGGAGTCCTCTGCTGTGGGCGAAAGAGCTGAGCTGTTCGGCTGCATGAGGACCGGAGTGGAGAATAACACGGGGAATGTTCTAGCACCTTTGCATCAATCGATGGTGCGGATCCTGTGGGCAGCACTGGGCCCCTGTTGCAAGCAGCTGAGGGGTCAGGGAAGGGTGAAGAGAACAAGCAAAGCTGGAAAAACTAAGCCACAGCACAAGTCCCAGGGAGCGGCCAGTGAAACTGACAGGTGGGAAATTCAAAACTGATAAAGGAAATTCTTGTTCACACATTGTGTAATTAGCCTGTGGAACTCACCGCCACAGGATGTCACTGAGCCAAGAACTTGGCTAGATTCCAAGGGGGATGGAGAACCCGAATCTCCAGAGATGTCACAGTTAATGCTGACAAAATGTTTGGAAGAGTTCCAGGGTCTGAACTGATCTTTGACTATTGGAGATCAGGGTGAGACGCTTGTGGGGGGCCGATTCTCCCTGTTGATTGACTGTGGGATCCTTGTACCTCCCTCTGACATGTCTGGGGCTTGCGCTATTGGAGATTGGAGCAATGGGCCTCGGGGCTGAGCCTGTCTGGCCGTTCCTGTGTCCCTACTGGTGCCCTTGCGATGTTAACCTGGCAGGTGTTAGTTCAGTGTAAGAGGTGGGGCTCGTCTCTGGGAGTCGCGGCTTCACCCAAACTGGACCTGCCCCGCTGGGGGTAGAATCTGGGTGATGGTCTCTCCCCTAGACTGACCTCGGGCTGACATGACAGGTGCTCCCGGAGGACACTGCCTGCGGGGCTGCTGAGCAGGGAATGTCTGGTCCCCCAGACCCTTTCCAGCCCCAGGGCCCTGTTCAAGGGGTCACTTTAAACCCAGTGCTCCCACCCCACCCTCCGCAGCTGTCAGCTGGCCTGTCTGGGTGGAGCCCTGGGAGAGGGTTCCTGTCTGCATGTCTGCTCTGGGGAGATAGGACTGTGTGTGATCCCAGCCAGGCCAGCCCTCCTCTCCAGCACTCTCCCCAGAGAGACCCCCGCAGCCAGGGGGTCCTGGCAGCTCCCTTCTGGCCTGAGGAGCAGCTTCCAGCAGGTACCAACATGCTGAACTAGTGACCTCGAACTGCCGTGGGCCTGCTGGGCACTGTAGCCTCGCTGCCTTGGGGGTGAACCTGCCTGCCCGGGGGGCTGTGGGGCTGCCTGGGGGGGTGACCCTGCCTGCCCGGGGGGTTCTGGGGCTGTTGCGGGGGTGACCCTGCCTGCCCAGGGGGCTCTGGGGCTGTCGGGGGGGTGACCCTGCCTGTGGGGCTCTGGGGCTGTCGGGGGGGTGACCCTGCCCATGGGGCTCTGGGGCTGTTGGGGGGGTGACCCTGCCTGCCCGGGGGCTCTGGGGCTGTTGGGGGGGTGACCCTGCCTGCCCGGGGGGCTCTGGGGCTGCCTGGGGGGGTGACCCTGCCTGCCCGTGGGGCTCTGGGGCTGTCGGGGGGTGACCCTGCCCGTGGGGCTCTGGGGCTGTCGGGGGGGTGACCCTGCCTGCCTGGGGGCTCTGGGGCTGTTGGGGGGGCTGACCCTGCCCACCCAGGGTGCTCTGGAGCTGCCTGGGGAGGGACCCTGCCCACCCGGGGTGCTCAGTCCTGTGCTAGCTGCATGTTTGCTTTGGTCCCACTGGGCGCTGCGCAGAGAGCCAGCGTGGTGCTGCTTAGCCCCCAGCTGTTAGCTCTGGCCCCCAGAGCTACATCCACACAGGGCTACAACCCCGCTGCTGGCCTGGGCTCTGGCTGCGGGATTGAAAACCGCTGGGCAGACACTCAGGCGCCCTGCGATGTGGGAGGTTCCCAGAGCTCGACTCCAGCCTGAGCCCAAATGTCTGCATGGCAATTTTTTCGCCCCAGAGCCCGTGTCAGGTGGCCTGGGCCAGCCCCAGCCATGCTGCTGCACGGAGGGCTGTGTGCTTGTTCCATTGTTTGTGGCTGGCTGTTTCCTAAGCCTGTACTGAGGGCTGGTGACCAGGCACTTCCTCAGCCTGGAGCAGCATGCCAGAGAGCCCGGCTCGATGGGGAGGGGATCTCTACGCTGGAAGACGAGGCAGGAAGGAGTCAGTCAATAGAAGAGAGTTCTCCTTGGCATGATTGTGACGTTGTCCTGGGGGACTCACCGCCACAGGCTGTTAGGGAGGCAGGGCTCCATGGGGCTGCTCCAGCTGCAGTGACGCTGGCTCTCGGGATGTTCTGCGGGACAGGAGTTTTCCAGCATTTTATGCCTTGTTCTGATGGGAAAGGGCCAGAACACGGGAATCCAGCTGCTGCCAGGAACCTGCTGTCTGGCTCCTGGCCAAGAGCAACTGGAGGGGGCCCCACTGGGGAAGGGACTGTGGTTGGTCCCCAGTGGCATGAACAGGAGTCCCCGTCCCAGGGAGGTCTGAACAGTCCTTGTCCCCACAGCTCAGCCCCACGAGGCCTTCATGGATCTTAGGAACTAGCTAGCCCTGGTCCGGCAGGGGGAGGTGAGTGTGGGCATCTCTTGGGCTAAGCTCAGGCGCCCCTCTGTGGGGGTGGGGAGCCCCGGGGCCCAGCGGTGGGAAGGCGCTGGGTGCACCAGGCCATGACATGCTCTGATCTGACCCACAGGGCGAGAAGTACGTGGTGCTGAAGCGACGCTACCAGGAAGCAGTGCCTGGCCTGCTGGAGGGCGCGCGGGCAGAGCCAGCTGAAGGGCCTGCAATGCCCCACATCCTGGTCACTGATGTCAGTGCTTCGGTGAGATGCAGGGAACCCTCACCCCCCATCCCAGGGTGCTGCCATGGGCTTCCCCCTCCCTTGGTTCCCTGGCCCCTGCCCACCACAGCAGCCACCCACATCCCCTGCCCCGGGGGGGCTTGTGTGGCTCTGGGAGCTTGGGGAGGGCATGTAGGGTGCTGCTGGCTGCAGAGGTGGGAATGGTGCTCAGGCTGGGCCCATGTGCTGTGCAGCTCCCTGAGGCCGCATGGTGAAGGGGGGCTGAGTGGTTTGGCCCCTGCTGTGGTACCATCCCTGGGGCCAGGCTGGGTTTGGGGCTCTCCCCTCAGGCAGCTGCTGACTGGCTGCAGAGCACCTGGCCCATTCTGATGCACGAGGCCCTGAGCTCGGGTGCTGGGAGCTGGGGGCTCCCCTGTTCCAGGCTGGGCCCCTGAGTTTACTCGGGGAAGGGGAAGGGGGAGAGCTCTGGGTTGGGGGGAGGGGAAGGGGGAGATTTCTGGGCCAGGGGGAGGGGAACAGGGAGAGCTCTGGGCCGGGGGAGAGGAAAGGGGTCCCAGGGGGAGGGGAAAGGGGTCCCAGGGGGAGAGGAAGGGGGAGAGCTCCGGGCTGGGACCCCAGCGTGGAGCCCCAGCGTGGAGCCCCAGGGGCTCTGTTTCACTCAGCCCCCAGCCCCTGTGCTCCCAGCTAGTGGTGGGGACAGTCCCGCAGGCAGCTCATCCTGAATTCCTCCCTTGGCAGTCTCCTGGGGGGCAGAGCCTGGGGCAGCCTCGAGGGGGTCCCTGCTACAGCCCCCAACCCACAGCCTGAGCCAGAGCCCCCAAGAGTGGCAGAGGAGGACGCAGAGAGCGTTTCCAAGGTGAGGGGTGCCCGGCAAAGTAGCCAATGGTGGCAGGAGAGGTGGAAAGAGCCTCACACGCAGGCAGGGCCCCCCAGGGACGCACTGGGTAGCAGGTATCTGACCCCCAGGGAGGGCTGTGCTGTGGGAGACACCCGGTGAATGGGCAGAGAATGGTGAATGTTGGTGGGGGACCATGGTCCTGGGGGCGTGGGCAGCAGGGGCACAGCGGGGTTAGAGCCCCAGGTGTTTGGGGATGCTGCAGACACTGGCAGCTGCCAACACCCAATTTGTCCTGCTAGCAGGATACGTGCGGGAAAGGGGAGTCTCGGGAGCCAGACTCCTGAAGGACACGTGCTGGGTGCTCCACCAGGAGGCAGCGCTGAGGCCTCCCTGCGCTGCAGACGGGGTGTGGCTGGGGGCGATCTGGGCCGTGCTGCTGAGGGGCTGAATGGGGGCACTGGGGAAATGCAGGGGCTGGGCTGGGCCCCTGGCTGGCATTGTGTGTGCCCTGCAGGCCTCAGCACCCCCATGGGCCAGCCGGTACCTGGCACCACTGGACATGGCAGTATTCCTGGCCCCGCTCCACAGAGCAGACAGACGTGGTGCTGGCTCCAGCTCTGTCACCAGGGGCCTGACCCCAGGCCTGGCTCTGCTGGCCGAGCAGCCTGGCGGCTCTTGGGTCACTGCCACACGGAACCCAGGTCAGTCCTGGGCTGCGGAGAGCCTGGCACCCGGCTGCAGGGCTGGCAGGCAGGACAGGGAGTTTCCCTGAAAGGTGGGGGAGGAGGTGGGGCTGGGGGACTCCCCCCCAGCTGTGGTGTCCCTTGGTGCTGTCAGAATGGGCAATGGGCACTGGCTGCAGCTGCGTCACTCCCCCTGCCCCCATGTGTGGAGAGAGCTCCCCTTCCTGGCAGCCCTGTGCATCTCCTGCCCTCTCCCTCTGCTCTCCCGGCAGCCTGCGTCGGAGCAGGACACCTCCGAAGATGGAGGGAGCAGCCTGGGCTCCAACCCTGTGGCGGTGAGTAGTAGGGAGGACCGGGTGTCGGATGCCCAGGATTGGTGCTTTGCCCCCAGCTGTGGAACAGTCTCTAGGACAGGCCCCGTCACTGTGCCAGGCCCCCCAGCTCCTTGGGGTCTCCCTCTTCCTGCACAGGGCAGGCCGTGCAGCTCCTTAGACAGGACCTGCAGGGCTCCAGCCCTCCTGCTTGGCACCGTCAGCTCCGCTCAGCCAGTCCTACTGAGCCAGCCCCTGGCAGAGGCTCGTGCGCCCTGCCGGGGTGACCGCACCTCGCCCAGCCTTTCAGTGACACTCGCACGGCACTGGCACAACAGGTGGGTTTGTTCGTCCCCTGGACACGGCCCAGGGAGGCCGTAGGGTGGCCCAGAGCGAGAGAGGTGGAAGCCCAGACTGTTCTGGTGAGCCCCAAGCCCATCCACGCTGCAGGGACCTCCATGTTCAGGGTCTGGATCTGTCGGAGCTGCTGGGTCACTTCCCAGGTGAGAGCCCCGACTCCTTCCGGCAGCCGATGCTGAGCCCCTCCTCGCTTCATCCCCGGCCCGTGTTCTCGAGCTGGGGTCTGCCCAGCTTCCCTGCTGAGAGGTGGGAACCCATCTCCCTCTGGGCCGAGGGCTAGTGTGAGTCCCCCTGCCCCCCGCCCTATGGGGTCCCAGTGCTGCTGAGAGGTGGGAACTAGGGCTGTCAATTAATCGCAGTTAACTCACGTGATTAACTCAAAAAAATTAATTGCGATTTATTGCACTGTTAAACAATAGAATACCAATTGAAATGTTATAAATATTTTGGATGTTTTGCTACATTTTCAAATATATCGATTTCAGTTACAACACAGAATACAAAGGGTACAGTGCTCACTTGATATTATTTTTGTTACAAATATTTGCACTGTAAAATAATAAACAAAAGAAATAGTATTTTTCAATTCACCGCATACAAGTACTGTAGTGCATTCTCTTTGTCGTGAAAGTGCAATTTTCAAATGTAGATTTTTTGTGAGTTACATAACTGCACTCAAAAACAAAACAGTGTAAAACTTTAGAGCCTACAAGTCCACTCAGTCCTACTTCTTGTTCAGCCAATCGCTCAGAAAAACAAGTTTGTTTACATTTACGGGAGATAATGCTGCCCTCTTCTTATATACAACGTGACCTGAAAGTGAGAATAGGCGTTTGCATGGCACTTTTGTAGCTAGCATTGCAAGGTATTTATGTGCCAGATATGTTAAACATTCGTATGCCCCTTCATGCTTCGGCCACCATTCCAGAGGACATGCTTCCATGCTGATGATGTTCGTTAAAAAAGTAGTGTGTTAATTAAATTAGTGACTGAACTCCTTGGGGGAGAACTGTATGTCCCCTGCTCTGTTTTACCCGCCTTCTGCCATATATTACATGTTATAGCAGTCTCAGATGATGACCCAGCACATATTGTTCATTTTAAGAACACTTTCACAGCAGATCTGACAATACACAAAGAAGGTACCAATGTGAGATTTCTAAAGATAGCTACAGCACTCAACCCAACGTTTAAGAACCAGAAGTGCCTTCCAAAATCTGAGAGGGACGAGGTGTGGAGCATGCTTTCAGAAGTCTTAAGAGAGCAATCCTCCAATGCGGAAACTATGGAACCCAAACCACCAAAAAAGAAAATCAACCTTCTGCTGGTGGCATCTGACTCAGGTAATGAAAATGAATATGCGTCGGTCCGCACTGCTTTGGATTGTTATTGAGCAGAACCCGTCATCAGCGTGGACGCATGTCCCTGGAATGGTGGTTGAAGCATCAAGGGACATATGAATCTTTAGCGCATCTGGCACGTAAATATCTTACAACACTGGCTACAAAAGTCCCATGCGAACACTTGTTCTCACTTTCTGTTGACATTGTAAACAAGAAGTGGGCAGCATTATCTCCTGCAAATGGAAACAAACTTGTTTGTCTGAGTAATTGGCTGAAGTAGGACTGAGTGGACTTGTAGGCTCTAAAGTTTTACACTGTTTTATTTTTGAATGGAGTTATTTTTTGTACGCAATTCTACATTTATACGTTCAACTTTCATGACAAAGAGATTGCACTGCAGTACTTGTGTTAGGTGAATTGTAAAATACTCTTTCTTTTGTTTTTTCCAGTGCAAATATTTGAAATAAAAATAATAATAATATCAAGTGAGCATGTGCCCTTTCTATTCTGTGTTGTAATTAAAATTGATATATTTGAAAATGTAGAAAACATCCAAAAATATTTAAATAAAAGGTATTCTATTATTCTTTAAGAGCGTGATTAATCACGATTAATTTTTTAAATGGCTTGACAGCCCTAGTGAGAACCCATCTCCCTCTGGGCCCAGAGCCATTGTGAGGCCCCCCCTCTGACCCTGTCGGGCCCCGGTGCTGCTGTGTGTCGCTCACTGTGTCTCTCCCCCGCAGCTGGACCTGGTGGAGAAGGAGTGGCTGCAGGGGGCAGCCAGTGGGCACCTGCTCACTCTGAGTCACCTGCTCAAACAGGAGCCATCCCTGGCCACCAGGAAGGCAAGTCTGGCCCTCATGCCCGGCCTGATGTGCTCAGCTGGCTGGGGAAAGTGGGAGGGGCTCTGGGCCCAACCCCTTGCTCTTGGGCAGGGAGGGGGGGCTGCTCTGTGTCCCAGAGAGGGGGGCTGCCCCAGCCCTAACCTGAGCTCAACCATTTTCTCTCTCTCTCTCTGGTCTCGTGGGACATGCTGCAGGACTTCATCTCGGTGAGTACAGGGCCATGCCAGGCCCACACTTCCTCCAGCCCTGACCGGGTGGCTCAGGCTAGAGCTGGGGGTGGGTCATGCAATGGTCCAATTCCTCTGCACTGCCTTGCGAATCCCAGAGGGGCCTGGGGCAAAGTCAAGCACTTGGGACCCCAAACTCCTGTGAAATCCCAGCCCCTCCTGCAGCTAATGAACCCACTGGCCTCACCTGTCCTACGCTGCCCCCCACCTGCCTGTCCCCTCCCCGCCCTCTTGCCCTCCCCCAGGCCTGTACCCCCACCCCCATCTACAGGCTCTGATTTTCTGCTTCTCTCTCTTCCCGGTCGCTGACCTGCTCTGGTTCCGGTGCGGCTCAGGGGGTAAGTTGGGGCAGGTGTGGGGCAGGTGGAACTGGCTGCTCCCGTAGAGGCTCTGGGGGGTGTTGGGGTTGCTGCAGGTTGGTTGACTCCTGGTCTCCGGCGGAGCCCCAGTGCACAGCAGGGAGCCCAGGGGGTCTGCACGGGAGCTCAGCCCAGCCCCAGGGGGCACTAGCAGGGTAGTCCAGCCAACAGCCCGGGCTATAGGGAAGAAGGGGCCCTGAAGCCCGAAGAACAGCTCCCCCCAGGCCCCAGCAGGGTGTCCAAATCCAGATGTTTGGTGGTTGAGTTTCCTGCCCCAAATGGAAGGTTTTGGCTGCCGTCCCCCACGTTGGACCAGTGCTGTGCTGGCTCCGAGGGCCCCGTGCAATGCTTCTAACACGTCTCCTTCTCTGCCCGACACTGCTGCCCGTCCCTGCTGGCGCTGCCACCCGTCTCGGCTGGGAGCAGTTTGTAAGTATGACCCTTTTGGGACCCCAGAATCAACCTCACCCCCTCCCTGCTGCATTCCCAGGCCGGAGCTCCCTGGCTCCTCCACAGCGAGCTGAGTGCTGGCAGATGGGGTGCAGGGCAGGAGGGCCCAGCGGGGCACTTGGGCAGATGGACTCAGCTCAGGGTTGGGAGTCAGGACTCCTGGGTTCTGTTTCTTGCTCTGATGCTGGCTCATTGTGGGGCCTTCATGGTCAGCCCTTTCCCTGGGCCTCAGTTTCCCCATTTGATGGGCCTGACAATAGCCCCTCCCTCTCTGCACTCACCTAGGCCTGCCCCACTGTCACTGGTCTCTGCACAGGGGTTAGACATAGTGACTCCTGCCCGGGACAGTGCCCCTTCGGCCCCATGGGAGGGTGTCATGGAGCCGGTGAGGGAGAGGTGCTGGTGTCTGTGTCCTGCCCACGTTCCCTGCTGGAGTTTCCCGCTGGAGGTGCGATGCAGGTAGTGCCTCTGCCCGGGAGAGTGGGGCTGGGGGGTGGAGCAGAGATGGCTCGGCCTGAGCCCAGCTTGGGGGAGCCAGGCCCAGTCAGGGGATGGGTAAGGCTGGGTTGGGGGTTCTGAGCCTAGCCCTGCCTCTCCCCGCAGACAGCGCTGCACTGGGCAGCCAAACACGGCAAGGAGGACATGGCCTCGCTGCTGGTGGCTGCAGGCGCCGATGTCAACATGCGAGCAGTGAGTTCCCGGCAGGCGAGGGGAGGCAGGCGGGCTCGGGGCCCTGTTCAGGGCTGGCACTGGAGGGGCTCCAGCCCCAGGCAGCAGGTCCCAGTAGGGGCTCTGCCAGCCCCAGCCCCTGGCCTCCCAGCATCCCTGAGTGGGGGCCAGAGGGTGGAGTCCCTGGCCTGGGAAGCCCTGGGGGGTGGGGGGGCTGTGAGCAGCAAGGGAGGGGGGCAATCCATACATGCCTGGCTCTAATGGGTTCTCCTCTCCCCTCCCTATGCTGCTGGCCCTTTGCTCGGACCCAGCACGTGAGTACCTGCCTGCCTTTGTGCCCAGCTGCTGGGTGGGTGGGAGGAGCCGAGGGCACGCAGGGCTGCCGGGGGCTTGCCAGGACACCAGGCGGAGGGGGCTGTGCTGGCGATGGCCTCAGAGGGCTGCAGCCTGAGCTCAGGTGGGATGGGACATGTCAGGAGAGGGGTGGCGGCTGGGGCTGGGAAGCATGGCACTGCATGTCAGGGCATGAAGGGTTAACTGGAAGGGGTCCTGGAGCTCTGTACTAACCCTGTGCTCTCTTCTCCCCACCCCACCCAAACAGGGCGTGAGTATGCAGGTGCCCGGGAAGGACAGACGGACAGACCTCGCAGCAGGCTCCTCAGGACAGATTAGGCAGTGGGCACTGGTGCCCAGAGGCGGGGTGATAGTTCATGGAGCAGGATTAGATGCTGGGGGGTCTCACTGGGAAGGATGGGGGCAGAGAGATCACTGGGGGCTGTGCTGTGGAAGGGGGTGTTTCTGCAGGGTCGGGGGGCCTCTCTAAGGGGGTGATGTCCATGTCCCCTGGGTGGGGAGATTGGCCCATTTCCTTCCTGCAGGGCTGGGGGTCTGAAGCCACCGGTCCCTCGCGTCCTGATGCCTCCTGTATCCCCCCAGGGCTACACCCCCCTGCATATTGCCGCACTGCATGGGCACCGCCAGGTCATGGACCTGCTCGTCCGGAGCTACGGTGAGCAGCACCCGCCCCAGGGACCTGCCACCCCTGGCCTGGGGCCCTTCTGATGACACCACTGGCACAGGAAAGCACTGGGAAGGGGGTTGGGTGGGGCTGATGCCAAGGGCCCCACCTTCTGGGTGACCCCTGTGGGGGAGGGGGTCATGTCCCAGGGCTTGGAGCCCTCTTGGTGCATTCTCCATCCTGGGGCCAGGCAACCCGGGTGGGGGCGGTGCCCGCTGGGCCAAGGCTGAGCTGTGTGTCCCGGCAGGTGCCAAGCAGAATGTGTGGGATTACAGCGGGCACCTGGCCAGGCACTACCTGAGAGCAGAGAAGCCCCTGGACAGAGCTGCCACGATGCCCCGTGAGAAATGCCCCTTGTCTGTCTGTCTGTCTGTCCACCCTTCGGGGTCCCCGTCTCCCTGTGGGGCCCCCTGCCCCAGCTCCAGGAGTTGGGCGCCTCCCTCGCAGCCTCTCCAGAAGGCGGGTCCGTGGTGGGGTGTGGGGCCACAAGCAGCGTGTGCGTGGGGGGGAGGGCACACAAGCCAGGGCAGGACTTAGCCTGGCTGCCTGGGGGGAGGAGCCGTGTAAGGGCTGGGCACTCCCTGCTCGGTGCCACCCTGTGCACCCACTGAGCTGCAGCTGTGCCCCCAGGGCAGGGGGAGGGGGAAGACAGGGGCTGCCAGGGGGGCTGGGGGTTGTAGGCCCTGCTGGGAGGGGGCTGTGTCTCCTGCCCTGACCTTGCCCTGCCCTCTCTCCCCCAGAGCTGCCAGCGATGCACGGCAGGAACAGGGCGCTGGCCTGCCTGCTCTTGCCCAAGGGCAGCGTCCAGGCCCGGAAGCGCTGGGGCTCTGCCGAGGACCTGATGGAGGAGGAGCGGGGGCAGGTGCAGCACCTCACCGTGCCAGCCTCGTACCGCACCGTGCGCAAGTTCTCCCGCTAGTGAGCCGGCTCCTGGCCCCTGCCAGCCCCGTCCCCCGTCCCACCCGCTGCCGGGGGGCTCAGGCTGCCCCAAGTGCGCAGGGCCTGGGGAAGGGCAGTGGATGGGCCCTGCTAGCGACTGCTCGGTTGCAGCAGGGGCAAGAGACGCCGTGTTTCCCAAAGTTCATATTAACACAGCCCCTCCCCCATCCAGAGGCCCCTCAGTCCTGACCTGCAGCCCCTGCTGTCCTGCCCTGGTGATTCCCGTGTCCCCCGTGGTGCCGACCATCACCCTCGTGGTGGGGCTCGCTCGGTTACAGCCCGGCTGCACCTTGCCCCTGCCGCACTCTGCTTTTTTCTAATGGATCCTGACACTGAAATAAAACACTACGTGCAGCCGTGGGTCTGGGTCTGCGTCAGCCCCGGCCAGGTGTGGGGGCAGAGTCCAGAAGGGTCCTCTGGGTTGGGGGCACCCTCCCCCTGAGACTGAGTGAACAGCGGGGCTGAGGACAGCGGGATTCCTGTGAACAGAGCCCTTGGGGGCAGGGCGGGGTGGCACCAGGGTGAGAGGCTGACGTGCACACACCCATACCCACCCTCTCGCCCTGCTGCTGGGGTCTCCCCTGGCACCGCGGAGCAGCTGCTGCTGTTTGGAATCTGTCCCCTGCTGCCGGCCCTGCCCGCCAGGGCTCCTCTGCCCCTCCCCAGGCAGCTCAGCTGCACCCCCGCTGTCTGGGTGCCTGGGTCGGTCGCGGATCGCACTGGTTCTGCCCAAGGCTCAGTAATGGACCCTTCTGCTGGGGCCCCTCCAGCCACCAGCCCCTCCAGCTGGGCTCAGTGCACCCCGGTAGCAGGGGCACTGCCCTGAAGACCCCAGAGCTGTGGCGGCAGCTGGGGCGAGGGGCCAGGCAGCAAGGGGGGTTCTCTCCCCTGCCCCTGCAGCAGGCCTGGCTCCAGCCCCTGCTCTGAGGAGCTGCTCTCGCCCCACACTGGGCAGGGCCCAGGGGTTTCCTTGGACGCTGTGCCCAGGCAGCTGGTGGGGGCCTGCTGCACTACAGGCCTCAGGCAGCCCGATTCCTTTCACCGCAGGCCCCACTGGAGCACCGGTGCCAGTACCAACGGCTCCTCCCGTCTTGCCCCAGCCATGGGCTAAGGCGTGTGCCACCCCAGCACTGCCACACGCCAGCTGCAGCGCTGCTGCCCTCCGGTCACCCCCATGGGCCCATGCGTGTGGCCATGAGGCTGAGCCCATCCCCCCCTCCAGCCCAATGGGGGCTAGCCTGGGGGCTTGGGGGTGGTCGTGCCCCATGTGTCGCTGCAGCAGGCCCCTAACTGTGCCAGCCAGGCACTATTGCCATACGCACGGGCCGTCTCCGGCCTGGCTCCACGGGTCACCCCTGGGACGGCCGGCACGGGAGCATGGTGATGGCATGACCATGGCATGTTTGGCGCACAGGGAACCAGCCGGGCTGGGGGATTTACCACCCAGACAATCTGTGCGGGTGCTTTAATGTGAGCTGGCACGAGGCTGCTCGTCCTTGCTAAGCAGCTGTCAATCACCCTGATGGCCCCACACGGCCCCCCCGCAGCCCCCTATAAAGCTCTGGGCTCTGGGCTCCCTCCCACTGGTCCTAGCAGCATGGCAGCTGCACAGCTGGTGTGGGGGGAGGCTCAGGCTGGCAACAAGCTGGGGGGCCCCAGAGGGGTGTGGGGTGCCCCAGGGCTGCTGCCTCCCCCTCACCATGCTGTCCTGCAGCTGCCCTGCACCTACCCGGCCCCACAGGGCTCCAACCTGCTGCCGCCGCAGCTGAGCCTCCTTGCACAGCCAGTAAGTGATGCGCCAGGCCTGGGGCGTTGGGGGGGGGGGCTGCAGGGGCTGTCTGCTGCCATCCAGAGGGCGCACTGCGTGTGGCCCCCCCCACCCCAGCGGGAAAAAGGGGGGCAGACAGTTAGCTGCGTGGAAGGCAGGCGCCAAGTACCCACTGGCAAAGTATCTGCCACCCTGAGCTCAAATGGGGGAGGAGGCTAGTGGTGGCTCAGGGGCAGGGAGCCAGGAGTCCTGGGGGGGGTGTCTAGACCTGGCACTGGGGGGGGCATTGCGGGTGAGTGGGTACAGCTGGGCATCACTGCCCACTCTGCGACGCACGCCTTGGTCACCTGCAGCCAGCTGTACACACTTTGCCTTAGAGACTGGGACTTGCCTGCCTCCCTTCCTGGGGTCTCTCATGCCCTGTGGGGTAGCAGCTCGCCCTGTTGTGGGGTAGCTGGGGGTGTGGCTGGCTGCAGGGGCATTCTGAGCCCCCGCCCCTCCCGGACAATAGTACCCAGGAGCTGTGGTCCTGCCCTGTCCATTGGCTCAGGCGGGGCTGCAGCGCTATCCACAGGGGTGAGTGATGGGAGCCCCCTCCAGCAAACCCCAGGGGGCTGCCTGTGGCATTCAGTACTCTGGATTGGTGGGCAGAGCTGGGCCTGCCCAGCACCCTCCTTCCCCTGTCCCACAGACTGTGTCTGTCCCCAGGCTCAGCTCAGTGGGTCAGGGCTCTGCTCTGGTAGGGCTGGGACAGTCCCACGTCATTGTCGTCCCCCCCCACAAGCCGCTGGAGCAGCCCCAGCAGCGCACAGGGCTAGCCTAGGGGTGTATCCACAGAGCCCAGCCTGCCCCTAGCACACAGAGCCTAGAGGGTGGGGGGGGAGGGCATTCCCATTGTAGGAGCCCCAGCAGGATATGGGGCACGGGCACTAGATTGGCTGGAGCAAAGGCCCCACTCTCCCCTCGGGGTGGCTGTGTGGGGAATAGTCCCCCCAACAGGAGGGAGCAGATGCCCACAAATGTGCCAGTCCCATGTGGCTGAACACTGGGAGATGCGCTGGGGCATCCCCGGGGCAGGGCTGGGAGCTCATGGCTTGGGCAATTCACCAGCAAGCCCCTTCCCTACCCACGCACTTCTGCAACCAGGGCTTCACCGCCCCTTCCCGTGCCTTCCAGGTGACGGCTGCTTACAACCTCCAGCCCCTGCTCCTGCCTGGCCCCGTGCTGTGCTCCCCCTGCTTCGGCCAGGGCCTGCCTGCGGAGCTGTCCCGAGCCAAGGCGGCCACCTCCTGGGAGAGCACCAGCGCCCTGAAGGCCTGGCTGGGCCAGCACTTGAGGCATCCCTACCCCAGCAAGGGCGAGAAGCTCATGCTGGCCATCAGCAGCAAGATGAGCCTCACCCAGGTTTCCACCTGGTTCGCCAACGCCCGGCGGCGCCTCAAGAAGGAGAAGCAGCTGAGTTGGGCCCCCTGCAGCAAGTCGGACAGAGACGCCGGCGAGGGCGAGACGCAGGGCGAGCAACAGCCCAGGGGGCAGGGCGAGGGGCCAGGGGGCAGGCCGGGGGGCAGCCCGGGCACAGGGGGCAGCCCCAAGGAGGGCAGCCCAGGACCCTGCCTGGAGTCAGAGCACCAGCGGCCAAGCCCCCAGCCCAACGCTGCTGAGCTGACACAGGAGATGCCGCCCCAGCAGCCCAAGATCTGGTGTCTGGCTGAGATTGCGACATGCCCCCGGCAGGAGCAGAGCTGCCGCCTGCGGCTGGAGATGGCACCGCCCTGCTGGGGTGTCCTACCCCCACAGCTCAGCCTGGCCCTTCCCTGGTGCCCCGAGAGCCACCGGACGTTCCCACAGTGACAGCGTGGCACGGGTGGCAGCCGGCCTAGGACTCATGGCCGGGAGGAGGGGGCTCTGCCCACGGGGACCCGGGCTGTAGACAGGCCCTCCCAGGTATTCAGCGGTGCAAGAGCCAGGGAGCCTGTAGATTTGGGGGAGGCTCTAGGGTAAAGAGTGAGTCTGTAGGGCAAAGAGGGCTTGGGGGGATGGTTCCTTGAGTGGCTCCCAGAAGACAGTAAGATATCTAGGGGGAGGGGGAGACTGAAGGGGGGGGCAGGGTAGGAGGGGGCTGGAGGTTGGGGAGTGGATGAGGCCAGGGGACGGTGCGGGAGGCCATGCAGATTGGGTTTGAATGGGGCCCAGGCTCCTGCCAGGGCAAGGTTGCTTCCATTGGGCTGTTGCCAGGGTTCTCGCCAGGCCCACAGGATGGCAAGCGACAGGGCCAAGGGGGGCAGGGGGGCCAGCCCCATGTGCTCACACCAGGAGCCTGCAGGCTGCACTCCAGCCACACTGTCCCCAAGCTGGTGGCCCCCAGTGCTCCCCTGGGGGGCATAGAGCCTAGCTGGGGGTCCAGGGGCGGCGCCCACATAGCTGGAGTGATTGGGCTTTGCTATGTTCTGTCTAATAAAGATGAATGAGCAACTCAATGTCACCAGCCTTTTCCTGGGCGTGTGTGTTACCAGACAGCGGGCTCCACCACCCACCCACCCCTGACCTCGGGACTCCACTGCCAAGAGCTGGGGGAGGGTGTACACTGGGAGGGGCCAGACCCCCATCCATGGAGTCAGGAGGGCTGCAGCCCCTCAGTGGCTTGGCCTCCACTCACAGCTTAGCTGGGGTCCTGGAGCCTCCCCCCCCGCCCCACTCACACCCGCCAGGGGCTGGGGCAGTTTGTACAGTGGGTAGCTGACACCATTGAACAAAATTGTAAACCCTGGATGTGATGGAACCACGTCCAGCCAGGGGGTGCAGCACCCCCAGTTCCAGCACCTCTGTCCCCCCCGCCCCCTCCGCCGGCCTGTGGGGATCAAACACGCCAGGGAAGGAACAGCCTGTGGAACCGCCAGCCACAAGCGGCCCCCCGCCCCGTGTCTTAGGCAAGGGCTCCCCCTAGTGGCCTTGGGGGTTACTGCATGAGGCAGGCTGGGGGCGGCGGCTGAGACTTGTCCTTGCTCCTGCAGGACGCGGCCGGTGGGTCCTAGGAGGGCTCTGGCTGCCTGCAGTTGCAGTTTCTCAGGAAGCCGAAAGCGCTGCCCCCAGGCGCTGGCCTGGCTGGGCTGACGGGAGCTGGCTGGGGACCCCACAGGCAGCACTGGGGCTGCTCCGTTCCATGCTGCCACAGCCCAAGCTTTGGTCAGGTCTCCCCATAAGCTCCTGCGCCCAAAGTCAGGGGCTCCATCTCCCAGAAACAGCCGCCTGTCATATGCAGCAATGGAGCTGTTCCACTGCGCCCACCTCTGCAGGCCCAGCCACCCCTGCTCACCACATACACCCCCATGGGCAACCCCCAGCCAGCGGAGCGTTCTGGGGCACTGGGAACTCAGCAGCAGATGGTCTGGAGGGACCTGGAGAGGCTGGGCTGGGGCAGGTTTCAGGCTTGGGTGGCTTCTCACTGGTGGCAAAGGGGATCTCAGCCTCAGGAGCAGCACGAGCTGGGGGGTGGAGCATGGAGACCCAGCAATGTAAACCCCCCTCCCTTCCCCTCCCCTCCCCGATGGCTGAGGGTTCCTGGCACACTGGGCTGCTCCTGGGCTGCTGGGTGGGAAGGACAGGCATCCTACTGTGGGCAAACTCCACCCATCCCTTTGCTGCGCAGATCCCTCCCTGTGACAGAAGGCACGAGTGCAAACATGGCCATGGGCTGGGCTCTCTGGGGCCCCGTTCTCCAGGGCCGGGCTCTCTGGAGCCAGGCTCCACAGCTCCGTGGCCATATGTGGTCACCAGGGATATAAACCCTCTTGCTAATGCAGTACAGTCCTTATCGGTCACAATGGGGTATAGATAATAGCCCCTCTGCTGACTGTGGAGATTATGCAGATGCTGGGGGGGGGGGGTGTCCCAAAGCCAGCAGGGCAGGTACCCACCCACACCTCTGTAGCAGGGTCTGACAGACCAACAGCACCAGCAACATGCAGGGCAAACACGGCTAGCAACAACACGGTTTGCACCGGAAGATGCTCCAAAACATAAAGACTGAAAATAAAGATCACATGGGCTGGGGGCTTCCTCCTCCATCCCCCCCATGATTCAGCAGCCAGGTCAGCGAGCTCAGGGGCACAGCAGGAGAGAGCAGAAGAGGGTGAATCTGAGGGCGGACAGGGCAGGCCTTGCCTCCCACAGACAGTCCCAGGCCCCACAGATGAGGAACAGCACCGACACCAAGGGGAGCTGTAATGCTGGTTTTTAATGTCCCTACGAACTAGGAAACAAAAATCAAAAAAATAGACTTTACTTTGCTTTCTTTGATAAAAGTAATAAATGGTTAGCGGTGTTAAATTAATCCTTAAAAAACAAAACCCAAGGAGGTTAAATAAAGCCCAGAGGGCTCCGGGTAAAAACCACAACGACTACAAAACAGCTGCAAAGACGTTTTTACACACTAAAAGAAATTCCTTTTCTCTGCTTTTCTTTTATATGGTAAACAGCTTCAGCAAACACGGAACTCGCACATGTGGAAAGGAAACATGGATGCTACGGAAACAAACCCTGCAGGGAGCATGGTCACCACGGACAGAACTATTTACACTATGGACACGGAGCTGGGCTGGTGTCAGGCCAGCAGGAAGAGCCTCTGGACCCTGCCTGCTTCTCTCTTGGAAATGTCAGGCTTCAGCCAGCTGCCAGGGACCTTCTAGGCCACAGCTCTGTCAGTCCGTCTGTCCGTCCGTCCGTCCATCACCTGTGCAGCCGTCCCAGCTCCAGCTGCCTCTTCCTCAGAGCTTTAGTGTTTGAAGGGACTGCAGACTCTTCCTATGACTGCGACGGATGTTTGGCTTCATTGCCCCTCGTCTAGGGCAGCAGCCAGTTTTCTTCCCCCAGAGCGTAAGGCGAGGGAATCTCCCTGGACTCTGGTGAGGGAAGTGGCCTTGCAGGTTTACAGAGGAAAGCAAGCAGTGTGGAGCTGCCTGGAGAGAGTCCCCCAGGCCTGGCGCTACTCAGACAGCAGTCTCTCCACCTGCCACATCAAACCTTCCCTCCTCTGGAGCACGGTTACCTTTGCCCCCTGCCATCTGTCCCCGCACACTGCCCTCTGCAGATTAATTGGCATTGGTCTCCCGGCTGGTGCTTTGCTCTCGGCCCGTCTCCCGATCTTTATCTGCTGTTGAGGAAGAAGTGGAAGTGGAAGAGGAAGAGGAGGAGGAGGAGGAGGAGGAACCTGTGGAACTGAGGGTCCGTCCCGAGTGCTTATAGGCTGTGACGAGCTCCTGCAGCCGCTCTGGCGTGGGCTCCCACTTGGTGAAGCCTGCGTTGTTTTGTAGGAAGATGACAGCAGTGTTGTGCACGGCTTTGTAGTACATCTCCTCTCTGCAAGGGAAGATGACAGGCACTCAGTACTCGCTTCGTGGCCCTGTCCAACCAGTCGCTCAGCTGCACCTGGAGCCTCCCACACTGACATCTCCCCATCTCCCTGCAGTAACTGGGGGCTGGCAAGCCCTGAGTGGGGCTGCTCTCAGCCAGCCCCAGGCACAGGGCACAGCCTCGGGGAGGTCCAGGCTGTGCAAGGCCAGTGCCTGGTGCCTTCAGGACACAGGGGAGCAGCAGGCTCAGGTGGAGGGGAACTCAAAGATCTCGCGGCACAGACACTGGCAGAAGCTGTAGAAGACACAGAGAATGAGGGTGGAGGGCACCAGGCTGACCAGCACGATGCCCAGGTTGTGGCGCTCAATGAGCAAGAGGTAGATGCCAAAGGGCAGGGAGCTGAAGTAAATGAGGCAGAGCATCCAGAGGATGAAGTGGGGTATGGCCTGCCAGGTGCAAGAGCGGCATTTCTGGATGGGGCCGCGGCAGGGCAGCGAGTCCAGGCTGGTGGGGCGGTACAGGCGTATCATGTCCAGCATGCCCAAGCCTTCGGGAGGCGCCACGTCCTCCGGCACCTCCAGGATGGTGATGACCAGGCAGTCAGAGGAGCTGCGGGAGGGCTCCAGGACGCTGGGGCACAGGATGACCTCGGGGGAGGGCAGAGCGCCTCGCTTCTTTGCCCGCTCGTGATACGTCAGCACTGCCAGCACCTTGCTGTCATCCTGGAGCAGCTGCACATCCTCCTCGGGGACCTGGGTCTCCTGCCGGCAGAAAGGGCAGCTGAGCAGGTGGGGTGAGGACTCCCCCATGGCCACCATCTTGCACAGGCACTTAGCACAGACCCGGTGGCAGCAGCTGAGCAGCTTGGGCTTGTGGGCTCGTGCGTCATAGCGATTGTAGCAGATCTTGCACTCCAGCTCGTGCGCGGTGAACACCAGCGGCTGGCAGCTCCCCAGCTCGCCATCCTTGTGACTCATGGTCTCCCCTCCTGAAGCTGCTCGGAGCTCATGGAGAGAAGGTCCTAGAGCCCAGCGGGGACGGTCAAGGGAGCCCAGCCTGGAGAGAGAGACAGGGGAGACCACCATGAAAAAAGGGTTTGTAAGCAGAGTCCCAAGTGCCCTGCCTGGCCCTGGCTTCCCTCCCTCAGGGCCTCCAGCAAAGCCACCCCAGGCTAGAAACAGGGTTAGGGGCCTCGTTCTGGGCAGCAATTCAGGGGGCTCTGCAGGGCAGAGGAGCCAAGGAGAGGTGGGGACGTCCCTTCCCTCCGACCCTGCTGCCGATCCTGCCTGGGCTGGGGTGTGGCCCCGGCCTCATGGCAGGTGTGCACATCACAGGACGCCATCCGAGCTGGCACTTGCTGGCTGCCTCTGCCCGCTGGCAGGCCCGGGGCCGGCAGGGCGGACGGGGGCTTGCTCAGCTGCGGCCAGTCCAGAGGCGGGCCGGCCGCGAGTCCTGCCAGTCCGCATGGGCGCAGGCTCTCAGCTTCGCCTCCCGGCTGGGCGGTGGGGGTTGATCCCCTGCCTGGGGCCGGGGTGGCAGCGATCAGACGCCCCACTTCAGCCGGGACCTAGGCCGGAGCCGGGCCCAGGCGCTGCCGGACCCGGCTGTGACCCTGCGGGCGGCTGCGTGTGCGCGGCGCGGCGCGGCGCGGCTGGGGGCTCCCCGGGCGCGGGCCGGTTTCTAGAACCCGAGGCTGGAGCCTCTCACAGAAAAGCAGGAGCCGGCGCCAAAGGCCAGGCCGCGGGCAGCGCCGGCACCGGCGGCTCCTCCTAGGCTGGGCCTGGGGCCCCCGGGGAGATCCCCCGTCTGCGCCCTGCGGCCGGGACGCGGCGCCGCCCAGGGCGCGGCAGCCCGCTCCGTGCGCGCAGCCCGGCGCCCTCCTCCCGCAGCCGGCTGGGGCCCCGCGGGACGCGGCCGCTCGGCTGCTCGCCGGGAGCCCGGGCTGCGGCGGGGCCGGGTGCGCGCCCCGTGGCGCCGGCCGAGCCCTGCGCGCAGCCAGCCCCCGACGCAGGGAGCCTGCGAGCGTCCGCCTCGGCGTTGACATGGCAGCGAGGAGCTGGGGGGACCGGCCAGCCCGGCCCGGCTCAGCCCCAGCCCGGGGACGGGGCCGCTCCAGCCCTGCCTCCACCGCCAGAGCGGCCACGGCTCGGGAAATGCCGTTTGAACCCTCACTTGGCCTGCGGCGGGACCCGGCCCGCTGTGCCAGGCGCTGTACGCCGGAGGACCCAGCTCCCGCTCCCCTCCCCGCCTCAGGGGCCGGCCTGGAGCAGAGGTGGCTGCAGGGCTCAGCCCAGAGCGGCTGGCCAGTGAAGCAATGGGGCTGGAGGCAGGGCTGATAACGTCTAACCCGTGGGCCTCAGTCCGCCCTCCCGCTCCGTGTGGGGGGCAGACCCAGGCTCGGCAGCGCGGGCGGAGAGCAGGGCCCCAGGTACCCTCCGCAGAGCTGCGCCCCAGCGGCCTAGGGGCACCTTATGCAATTGCGGAATAAACCCAATTTATTCCGGTCCTCGCCCGCGGGCCCCACGCACGCTGCTTTACAGTAGCTCCTGTGCACCCGCGGGCAGGGCTGGAGCAGGGGGGGTCCTCGCTGCGTGCAAGGCTTCACTGCAGGACTTTGCCCCAGACAGGCCTGAGCCTAGTCCCGCCTGGGAGCTCGTGGCTCCTCCCTCTCTGCTCCCCAAGCCTGCAGGGAGCCCCTCCAGGAGAGAAAACTGAAGGGGGCTTAGGTGCCTCATACAGCCGCCCTGTGTGCACACAGCCCAGAGCTGAGACCCAGGGAGTTCGAGGGAGCATAGGAGGAACCGTAGAGCCCCATGCCCCACGCAAACCTCCTGCAGCCTAGGCTCGCCCAGCTGTAATCTACCAGTGCAGCATCTAAGCTCCTCCCCAGGACTGAGGCAGCTGGGCCCTGCTGAGCTCAGAGGGGGAGGCTTCTGCTTTGTTGGCTGATGGATCGTTGGTCGTCACCGTCCTTACCACCACCTACCTGGAGGCTGGAATGTGGCCCAGCTCTCTGCCATGCCACCCTTTCCCCATTGGCACACTGCACTTTTGCTGTAGAGTTTCTGCTAGAGCTCAAACCAACCCAATTCCCTTTCATATCCTTCTTTATGCACCAGGATCGACTCTGGGCAAAGGATGTCAGGCAGCCTGGCCCCCTCAGGTGGAGGGGCAGCTGCAGGGGCAGCTGCAGCAACTCACCCGCAGATCAGTTCTGTCATACATTTGGAGTGAAATCTGGTGCTGATGAAGGGTGCTGGATTGACAGCCCCGAGTCATCCCTACAATAGACAGCTGCTACAAGGGCAGTGCAAACATCCCTGAGGGCCAGTGCTACGGCCAGGAGGGAGAGAGGAGTAGAAACTGAACTGAAAATGGGAGGAGGGAGAGGAGGAAAGGGGGAGGAGTATGAAATGAGTGCATAATTATCCTCATTTCATAGATGGGGAACTGAGGCAGAGGGAGGTTAAGGTCAAAACTTCCCCCTCATTTTGGGTGCCCAATCTGAGCCAGCGTGCTCAGCACTATCTAGCACTGTTTATGTTCAAAGCAAAGATCACCGTGACTTCAGTTCAGCTCTGAGCACGGCCCTCCTACAATGCAGACCCAACTGTCTCGCACCAGGCACCCCAGAAATGAGGAATACAGTCAATGACCACCTCTGAGAAGTCTGATTTCAATGACTTGTCCCATGTAACAGTAATGTACTTTGTGGCACAGCCAGGGACAGAATCCAATTCTCCAGGGCAGCATTCAACTGCCTTAACCATGAGTTAATGGGGAGACCACCATAGGTCACACTGAAAGGTGAATGGTCAGGCTCAAGGGAGGTCACAAGGGGAGTTCCTCAGGGATTGATTTTAGGACCAATCTTATTTAACATTTTCATTCATGGCCTCAGCCCAAAAAGTGAGAGCATGCTAATGAAATCTGTGGATGACACAAAGTTGGGAGACATTGACAATATAGAGGAGCAGCATACCATGCAAGAGGATCTGGAAGAGCTTGAAAACTAGTGTAATTGAAAGGGGATGAAATTTAATAGTGCAAAGTGCAAGATCATGCAGTTAGGGACTAACAACAAGAATTTATGCTCGAAACTGGGGACATATCACTTGGAAGTGACACAGGAAGAGAAAGACCTGGCTGTACTGGTTGAGCACAGGATGACTATGAGCCAACAATGTGATGGGGCTGTAGAAAAGGCTAATGCAATCCTAGGATGAATCAGGCGAGGTAAGGCCATTATACAAGGCACTAGTAAGACTTCATCTGGAATACTGTGTGCAGTTCTGGTTTCCTATGTTTAAAAAAGATGAATTCAAACTGGAACAGGTGCAGAGAAGAGCTACTGGGATGACCTGAGAAATAGAAAACCTATCTTAGGAGAAGTAACTCAGGAGCTTGGCTCGTTTAGCCTAACCAAAGACTGAGGGGAGATGGGATTGTTCCCTATAAATACATCAGACACACAAACACCAGGTTACCTAAGTAAAGGTCCACTGCTGGCACAAGAACAAATAGATACAAACTGGCCTTCAAGTTTAGGCTTGAAATTAGACGAAGGTTTCTAACCATCAGAGGAGTGAAGGTCTGGAACAGCCTCCCAAGGCAAGCAGTGGGGGCAAAAAATGTAACTGGCATCAAGACTGAGCTTGATCAATTTATGGAGAGGATGGTATGATGGCACTGCCTACAATGCCGTGTGCCCCATCTGTAGCTGATGGTAGCAAATATCCCCAACAGCCAGAGATGGGGCACTCGTTGAAGAGGGCTGAGAGTTACTAGATAATTCTTTACAGGTGTCTGGCTGGTGCACCTTGCCCACATGCTCAAGGTCTAACTGATCACCATATTTGGGGTCAGGAAGGAATTTTCCTCCAGGTCTGATGGGCAGAGAACCTGGGGATTTTTCACCTTCCTCTGAAATGTGGGGCACGGGTCACTTGCAAGTTTAAACTAGTGTAAATAGTGGATTCTCTGTAACTGGATGTCTTTAAATCATGAAAAAAAGAAAAGGAGGACTTGTGGCACCTTAGAGACTAAAATTTATTTGAGCATAAGCTTTCATGAGCTACAGCTCACTTCATCGGATGCATTCAGTGGAAAATACAGTGGGGAGATTTACACACACACACACACACACACACACACACACACACACACACACACACACACACACACACACACACACACACACACACACACACACCATAAAACAATGGGTTTTATCATACACACTGTAAGGAGAGTGATCACTTAAGATGAGCTATTACCAGCAGGAAGGAGGGGGGAAAAATGAGGAAAACCTTTTGTGGTGATAATCAAGGTGGGCCATTTCCAGCAGTTAACAAGAACATCTGAAGAACAGTGGAGGGTGGGGTGGGGGGAGAAATTACATAAAGTAAAACTATTTCTGCATGTTATGACCCATCCGCTCCCAGTCTCTATTCAAGCCTAAGTTAATTGTCCTCACCCATAACTATTTCACATTTGGGGACAATGTATACCGTCAAATCAGCGGCACTGCGATGGGTACCCGCATGGCCCCACAGGATGCCAACATTTTTATGGCTGACTTAGAACAACGCTTCCTCAGCTCTCGTCCCCTAATGCCCCTACTCTACTTGCGCTACATTGATGACATCTTCATCATCTGGACCCATGGAAAAGAAGCCCTTGAGGAATTCCACCATGATTTCAACAATTTCCATCCCACCATCAACCTCAGCCTGGACCAGTCCACACAAGAGATCCACTTCCTGGACACTACGGTGCTAATAAGCGATGGTCACATAAACACCACCCTATATCAGAACCTACTGACCGCTATTCCTACCTACGTGCCTCTAGCTTTCATCCAGATCATACCACACGATCCATTGTCTACAGCCAAGCTCTATGGTACAACCGCATTTGCTCCAACCCCTCAGTCAGAGACAAACACCTACAAGATCTCTATCATGCATTCCTACAACTACAATACCCACCTGCTGAAGTGAAGAAACAGATTGACAGAGCCAGAAGAGTACCCAGAAGTCACCTACTACAGGACAGGCCCAACAAAGAAAACAACAGAACGTCACTAGCCATCACCTTCAGCCCCCAACTAAAACCGCTCCAACGCATCATCAAGGATCTACAACCTATCCTGAAGGACGACCCATCACTCTCACAGATCTTGGGAGACAGACCAGTCCTTGCTTACAGACAGCCCCCCAATCTGAAGCAAATACTCACCAGCAACCACACAACAGAACCACTAACCCAGGAACCTATCCTTGCAACAAAGCCCGTTGCCAACTCTGTCCACATATCTATTCAGGGGACACCATCATAGGGCCTAATCACATCAGCCACACTATCAGAGGCTCGTTCACCTGTGCATCTACCATTGCGATATATGCCATCATCTGCCAGCAATGCCCCTCTGCCATGTAGATTGGTCAAACTGGTCAGTCTCTACGTAAAAGAATAAATGGACACAAATCAGACGTCAAGAATTATAACATTCAAAAACCAGTCGGAGAACACGTCAATCTCTCCGGTCACACGATTACAGACCTGAGGGTGGCTATCCTTCAAACACAGTCTCCAACGAGAGACTGCTGAATTGGAATTAATTTCCAAACTGCATACAATTAACTTAGGCTTGAATAGAGACTGGGAGTGGATGAGTCATTACATAAAGTAAAACTATTTCCCCATGTTATTTCCCCCCCACCCCACCCCCCCACTCTTCCTCAGACATTCTTGTTAACTGCTGGAAATGGCCCACCTTGATTATCACCACAAAAGGTTTTCCTCCTTCCCCCTCTCCTTCCTGCTGGTAATAGCTCATCTTAAGTGATCACTCTCCTTACAGTGTGTATGATAAAATCCATTGTTTCATGTTTTCTGTGTGTGTATATAAATCTCCCCACTGTATTTTCCACCGAATGCACCGGATGAAGTGAGCTGTAGCTCACGAAAGCTTATGCTCAAATAAATTTGTTAGTCTCCAAGGTGCCACAAGTACTTCTTTTCTTTTTTGCGAATACAGACTAACACGGCTGCTACTCTGAAACCTTTAAATCATGATTTCAGGACTTCAGTAACTCAGCAAGATGTTAGGCATCTATTACAGGAGTGGGTGGGAGAGAGACTGTGGCCTGCAATGTACATGGTCATGATTGTCGTTTCCGGACTTAAGTCTGAGGCTATCCTTTCTTTTCCTGAAATTCCCTGCTTCATTCACTATACACCTTCCAACTTCTTCAACAAATAAGGCAGAGATATCAGCCTCCTTCACTACACCTGTGTGATTTATCCCCAGAGCAGGTCCATTCTGCACCCTGAGGCAAGGGTCTCGTGGAAAAAATTGTATGTGATCATGTAATTGAAGACCATCATAATGCATGTGCCCAAGAGGACAGAGTTAAGGTTCCATGGGCAACCTTAATTCTAGTATTTACTTGTTTTTGAGTGCTTGACTTTGCGACCTTAATGTTCTTTTAATGTAGTGTGTGTGTGTGGGGGGGGGGGGAGAAGTGGTTAATTTCCTAGGTATTTAAAAGAGCAAACAGAACCCCCCCACCCCGAAATTCCATCAGGTGGCATCATAGTGTCATGGGCATGGTTCATCAGTAGGGCTAGAACCTGTATATCCACCACAGACCTCTGCCACTTGAACTAACAGAGTAACTGATAGCAGTAGTAGGTTGTCATCTTCCACAGGGACCAGCACTACAGAGGGTATCACACTTTGTGAATAGCTGAAATCCACTGGCAAACAGCAGAAGAATAGGGAGACTCTAGGATCTTGGGTCCCATCACAGACTCTGTAGAGGAGTGTGCTCTAGTGCAGACTCTTCAGCCCATTCTCCCCATACTTGTCTCTTCCACCACCTTGGGTCCTTGTCCCCAGCTCCCTGCCCTTGTCTCTCCAGTCCCAGTGCCCAACCAATTATAGCTCCCCCTCCCCCAACTCCTTGTTTCCTTAGCTTAGCCAGCCTCAGTACCCCTCCTAGCACCTCCTCTCTTTCCCTGCCACTGAGACTTCCTCCAGATCTAATCTCAATCATCTCCCCAAGCCTCTGCCTGGCTCTTGGTTCCCAGTCTCTTTGCTCAGCCAACCCCAGTTCTCTCTCATCTCAGCTCCTTGTCAGATCTCTCTTCTCCTCCCCCTTCCCACTGGTTCCTAGTTCCAGTCTGTTTATCCAGAAAGCAATTCCTCCTGCTACCCCCTTGCCAAATCCTCATCCCCCCATTTACCATACTGGCTTCCAGTCTCCTTGCACAAGCGATCCCACTCAGACTCCCGGTCCCAATCTATGTTTTGTCTAGCGTTTGTCCTCTCTTCATTCAAATCAGACAGCTGCCTCCTCACTGCTGCCTGGGTGCCTGCAGGGGGATCATTAAGGGCACAGGAGAGAGGCTCCCTGCTCTCAGTTCCAGTGTCCAGCCCAGAGCAGATGGGAGAATTCATTACAGGAAATGCCTGTGCTGGATCATGCTCAGTCACTTGTGGGGCTGGTGCACGTGCAGTCCAGTAGGAGCTGAGAGGAGGGAACATGCTTGACTGCTCTGTGGAGACGGCACTAGGAGAGCCTCAAGTCTGCTCAGTGAGGATGGAATCTTGAAACAACTGCTATAAGCAAAGACAGCTCTGCTAGGCATGCGCAACTGCCATTTTCCCAAAGGTTTACATAACTTGGCCAAATTTGGATTTTCACAATAATGGTGTAAAGGTCCAACCTTTCAGTGACACTAAGGTTACCTGCCTGACATAGTTCAAGAAATCTGATGAGGTTCAACAAGGACAAGTGCAGAGTCCTGCACTTAGGATGGAAGAATCCCATGCACCGCTACAGACTAGGGACCAAATGGCTCGGCAGCAGTTCTGCAGAAAAGGACTGAGGGGTTACAGTGGACGAAAAGCTGGATACGAGTCAACAGTGTGCCGTTGTTGCCAAGAAGGCCAATGGCATTTGGGAATGTATAAGTAGAGGCATTGCCAGCAGATCGAGGGATGTGATCGTTCTCTTCTATTCGACATTGGTGAGGCCTCAACTGGAGTATTGGGTCCAGTTTTTGGTCCCACACTACAAGGATGTGGAAAAACTGGAAAGAGTCCAGTGGAGGGCAACAAAAATTATTAGGGGGCTGGACCATATGGCTTGTGAGGAGAGGCTGAGGGAACTGGGATTGTTTAGTCTGTGGAAATGGGGGGGTGGGATTTGATAGCTGCTTTCAACTACCTGAAAGGGGGTTCCACAGAGGATGGAGCTAGGCTGTTCTCAGTGGTACCAGATGACAGAACAAGGAGTAATGGTCTCAAGGTGCAGTGAGGGAGGTCTAAGTTGGATATTAGGAAACACTATTTCACTAGGAGGGTGGTGAAGCACTGGAATGGGTTACCTAGGGAGGTTGTGGAATCTCCTTCCCTATAGGTTTTTAAGATCAGGCTTGACAAAGCCCTGGCTGGGATGATTTAGTTGGGGATTGGTCCTGCTTTGACCAGGGGGTTGGGACTGGATGACCTCCCAAGGTCCCTTCCAATCCTGATATTTTATGATTCTATGATCTGCTCCAAAACATGGAGGTCCTAGAGCTTTTCAAAGAAATGTTGTCAGAATTTATGAACATGGGCAAAACAATGTATTTTTCTCTTGCTTTGTTCTAAGAAACGCCTGAATCATTTTGGCTAAAGTTGTCCAAATATTTCAGTCTGAAGCAGGCTGCTGTCACTGCCTCCTTCTCTATAAAGCCACATGGCTCTCTGCTCTTTTTTACCTACCCTCTCCACCGATGCACCTGATCTTTGCCTTTAACATTAGCTATGCCCTTATTCTGACAATACTCAGGTGCATATTTAGGGATCTCCAGCGACTCCTAGTGAGTTCATTACTGGATACTCTCTTGTTCTCCTGGCCACACTTAAAAGGATCCTGAAACATTTGAATGGTTCAGAAAAGAGCTACAAGAATGGTTTGAGGTCCAGAAAACCTGCCTTTACATCTTACAGCGTGTGACCTAAAAAGATCAATCCATTTAGTTAAATCAGAGAAGATTAAGAGGTGACTTGCTCAGTCTGTCAGTACCTACATGGGGAAGAGGGCTCTTCAATCTAGTAGACAAAGATAGCACAAGATCCAATAGCTGGAAGCAGCCTGGAAATGAGCCACACATTTTAATACAGAGGAGAATTAATCACTGGAACTTACCTAGGGATGTGGTGGATGCACTATTATTTGGAGTCTTTAAATCTAAAAGATAAGCCTTAGATGAGCCAGCAGTTATGGGTTTAATGTAGAAAAAGGCAGGATTATACAGAAAATCAAATTAGATAAAAACACAATGGCCCCTCCTAGCCTTACCAATCTATAAATCCTCCCTGACTGCCCTCTAGGCCTCTCTGACCAACATACCTGTGGCTTTATCTCATTTCAGTTAAATGTTCCAAATCCCAAAGAGCTGCTCTTGGGCAGGAGGTGCTTTCCCAAGCCAAGCTCCACTCTCTCATATACCTCTGGCTTACCACCGTCTCCAGTACAGGCATCATCTTCACCTACATTTGAACACTGGCGTAACATGATCTAATTCACAATGGTCTCAACTGCACTGCATCCAGGCCCCTCCTCCTCTTGCCTGGACTATAGCAATTCCCTCTTCCAAGACCTCTGCAAGTCCCAGTACCTCAGAATCCAGCATATGCAGGGTGCTTCTGCCCCCTTCTCCTCAAATACAAAGTGAGCTCATGTCACCCACAATCCTCAGCACCATTAACTGATTCCCCCGTTATTCTAAGAGCCAGTTCAAATTTGCCCTGCTCCTGACTTCACTAAGAGAACGCTGACACCTCCCCACCTCCATGTCCTCTTAAACATTCTATTACTGGAGTGAACGCCTCTCTGTGGTAGTTCTAAGGAGCCTATGACCTAATACATCTCTCCCTCTCAATGACGTGCCATTTTAAATCTCAGCAAAATGGTCTCTTTTCCCTTGCCTATGCATGGGAGTCTCTGCTATCTATCATTGGAATGGTTTTATGTAACTCCCAGACATTTTGGATATAGTGTTTTAGTGATGCTGCATTCAACTCTGCACAACTCAACCCACAAACACTACAGACAAACAGATTCAAAGTGATGATCATTTTCCTAGAGTTCACCCAGTCCAGGGGCACAGGAGAAGGCAGTGAATCTGAGGGCAGACAGGGCAGGCCTTGCCTCCCACAGACAGTCCCAGGCCCCACAGATGAGGAACAGCACCGACACCAAGGGGAGCTGTAATGCTGGCTTTTAATGTCCCTAAGAACTAGGAAACAAAAATCAAAAATAGACTTTACCTTGCTTTCTTTGATAAAAGTAATAAATGGTTAGCGGTGTTAAATTAATCCTTAAAAAACAAAACCCAAGGAGGTTAAATAAAGCCCAGAGGGCTCCGGGTAAAAACCACAACGACTACAAAACAGCTGCAAAGACGTTTTTACACACTAAAAGAAATTCCTTTTCTCTGCTTTTCTTTTATATGGTAAACAGCTTCAGCAAACACGGAACTCGCACATGTGGAAAGGAAACATGGATGCTACGGAAACAAACCCTGCAGGGAGCATGGTCACCACGGACAGAACTATTTACACTATGGACACGGAGCTGGGCTGGTGTCAGGCCAGCAGGAAGAGCCTCTGGACCCTGCCTGCTTCTCTCTTGGAAATGTCAGGCTTCAGCCAGCTGCCAGGGACCTTCTAGGCCACAGCTCTGTCAGTCCGTCTGTCCGTCCGTCCGTCCATCACCTGTGCAGCCGTCCCAGCTCCAGCTGCCTCTTCCTCAGAGCTTTAGTGTTTGAAGGGACTGCAGACTCTTCCTATGACTGCGACGGATGTTTGGCTTCATTGCCCCTCGTCTAGGGCAGCAGCCAGTTTTCTTCCCCCAGAGCGTAAGGCGAGGGAATCTCCCTGGACTCTGGTGAGGGAAGTGGCCTTGCAGGTTTACAGAGGAAAGCAAGCAGTGTGGAGCTGCCTGGAGAGAGTCCCCCAGGTCTGGCGCTACTCAGACAGCAGTCTCTCCACCTGCCACATCAAACCTTCCCTCCTCTGGAGCACGGTTACCTTTGCCCCCTGCCGTCTGTCCCCGCACACTGCCCTCTGCAGATTAATTGGCATTGGTCTCCCGGCTGGTGCTTTGCTCTCGGCCCGTCTCCCGATCTTTATCTGCTGTTGAGGAAGAAGTGGAAGTGGAAGAGGAAGAGGAGGAGGAGGAGGAGGAGGAGGAACCTGTGGAACTGAGGGTCCGTCCCGAGTGCTTATAGGCTGTGACGAGCTCCTGCAGCCGCTCTGGCGTGGGCTCCCACTTGGTGAAGCCTGCGTTGTTTTGTAGGAAGATGACAGCAGTGTTGTGCACGGCTTTGTAGTACATCTCCTCTCTGCAAGGGAAGATGACAGGCACTCAGTACTCGCTTCGTGGCCCTGTCCAACCAGTCGCTCAGCTGCACCTGGAGCCTCCCAGCCTAATGTCCTCCCCATCTCCCTTCCCTTCTGTAGTACCGAGGAAAAGCCATTCTCTCTTAAAAGAAAGCCATACTGGTGAGTTAAAATTCAAAGACACAACATGCAGCCCCTCACGTGGCAGCTATCTGTCCTGATGTGCCAAAACAGCTATATAGCTAGGATCTCGCTGTGATCTCAGTGATGCCCACATGTGGTCAAGGGCCATCCAAAGGATAACCTCAGAGAATCAGGGCGTGTTACTTCCCACGGACACTACAAGGGCTGCTCTTGGCTAAGCACGCGCCACAGTACTGTTAGCTCCTGGGGAAGCTCAACAAGTTAGAAAAGAGGGAACACTGTACAAATCTTGCAGCGCAGCTCCTGCTCCAACACACAGCTAGGAATTCCTACCATCCCAGCTACGAAAAATCATATTGTCAGACATCCTAGGCCAACGAGAAACCAAGTGGGGACAAGTGATATTTAAGCACTTGCTGCCCACCACGCAAGCTGTTAGCCTGCCATACAGAAGACAATGGTGAAAACTGGCCCAAGCGTCTGCCTCTTTTTAACTGTTACTGAATGGTAGCGACAACAGGACATTTACAAGCCCAGAAAGCTACTGTGCTCAGCCAGCTGCACCTCAGACTGTATGCTGGTGAGTGGCACATGACTCTTCTCCGCAGTACAGTATGACATACGCAGGTCAGATCAGAGACATGTCTCTGAGGGAGAGGCTGATGTAAATTTTTAGTAGTAGGGAAAACGTATACAAATATGGTGACCCTTGGTACCGTCTGTTGACCCCAATCTGAGATGTGCTTGAGGTTCATTTTGGATAAGTCACTTTCCTTTTTTCTTAGCCTGTTCCGTACCCCTAACCAATGTTATCTTGGAGCAGGGGATTCCTGCCAAGGGCCTCTCTAAAATGCAGTACATCTCAAGAGCATCCCAACCAAGACTTGCGAGAAAGGCCTACTTTTTGCAGATATGCTGAGACCCGCTGCGGTATTCATGATCGAAGGCTGGCAGGATGAGCTGGTGCCGCTTGAACTTGCTCTGCTCCATGCGGGTCAGGGCTGGTGTCGGAGGATCCCTCCACTCAGGGATGAAGACAATGAAGGAGAGGGGCTCATTGGAGCTCTCCAGCAGTTTCTAATCCACAAGGAAAAGAAGAGAGTCTTATTCTTGACCAAGTAATGACAATCACGACAGGCTCTGTGAGAAGGAAATGCACCCTTCTGAGACCAGCACAAGAGCTGTCACAGTCCTCAGTGACCTGCTGATCTGTAACCCTGCTATGGGGATGCGGGATAGCAATAGAGGGGGGAGAGAGAGGGGATTGTCCCAGTCCAAGCACAGTGACAGGGATGAGTGGACATACCTCAAAGTGAGAGACCATGGCGTCCATCAGTTCCTCACAGAACGGAGGATTTGCCTCAAAAGAGCCACTTATGGGAAAGAAATCCAGGAATGGGCTGAAGGGAACAGGGGAAAAGATCCCAGTTAGGAAGGACCAACCATTAATGCAAACATCTTAGAAGGTATCAGCATCTGCTAAAGGGCAGCCACCTGCAGCCCAACTTCCTAGCAGGGCCTGCTCATTTACTTCTCCTGTGGCACAAACTATCACCAAGGAGAGACACCACCTGGGAACCCGCAGGCTGACATTCCTTGGCTCCAAGTTCACTATTTTCAATCTCTTGAGGCTCCCTCTTCCTTCAGAACGAGGGGGCATATATTTACAGGCCTAATGAACAAGCCAAATCCAGGGCAAGACACCATCCCAAAAGGGCCTGCAATATGGTCCTGATAATTTACAGCCAATCCATGCCCATATACTCTCACAACCAGGCCTGGAGTAAATCATAGAAATGTGAGCCTGGAAGGGACCCCAAAAAGTCATCTAATCCAGCCCCCTGTACTGAGGCAGGGCCAAGTAAACCTCTGACAGATGTTTGTCCCACCCGTTCTTAAAAACCTCCAGTGATAGGGATTTCCCAGCCTCCCTTGGAAGCCAATTCCAGTGTTTAACTACACTTTGAGTTAGAGAGTTTTTCCTATTATCTAACCTAACTCTCCCTGGCTGCAGATACTTCTTGTCCAAGCTGCAGTGGACAGGGAGAACAATTGGTCACCCTCCTCTTTCGAACAGCCCTTCACAGATGTGAATAATGTTATAAAGCCCCCCCTCAGTTGTCTGCTCTCAAGACTAAACAGTCCCAGGGTTTTTAACCGTTCATCATACAACAGGTTTTTTAAAACCTTTGATCATTTTTGTTGCTCGCTTCTGGACTCTCTTAAACTTGCCACATCTTTCCTAAAGTGTGGTGCCCAGAACTGGGGACAGGACTCCAGTTGAGGCCTCACCAGCGCTGAACAGAGCAGGACAATTACCTCCTATGTTTTACATACAACACACCTATTAATACACACCAGAAGGGTATTAGCCTTTTTCACAACTGCATCACTTTGCTGACTCTCATTCAATTTGTGATCCACTAGAACCTCCAGAAGCTTTTCAGCAGTACGACCACCTAGCCAGTTATTCCCCATTTTGCAGCTGTGCATTTGATTTTTCCTTCCTAAAAGAAGTACTTTGCATTTGTCTTTACTGATTTTCATTTTGCTGAATTCAGGTCAATTCTTCAATTTATAAAGCTCATTCTGAATTCTAATCCTGGCCATCCAAAGTGCTTGCAACCCCTCCCATTTTAGAGTCATCCCCAAATTTTATAAGCACATCTCCATTCCATTATCCAAGTCATTAATGAAACTATTGACTAGTACCAGACCCAGAACTGAATCCTGTGGGAACTCACTAGATACATCCTCCCAGTTTGACAGCCAACCATTGATAACTACTTTTTGAGTGCAGTGCTTCAACCAATGGTGCACCCACCTTATAGTAATTCCATCTCTAGACCACATTTCCCTGGTTTGCATATAAGAATGTCACGTGAGGCCGTGTCAAAAGCCTTACTAAAAATCAAAAATATAGCATGTCTACTCCTTCCTCCCCAAACCAGTAGGCCAGTAACCCTGTCAAAGAAGGAAATTAGGCTGGTTTGACATGATTTGTTCTTGACAAATCTATTCTGGCTATTCCTTATTGTATATCTGTATCATCCAATTGCTTACAAGTTGATTAATAGTGTCTATAGTTTCCCAGGTCCTCTTTGTTCTCCTTTTTAAAGACGGGTTCAGTGTTTGTCCTTCTCTAGTCCTGTAAAACTCCACTTATCCTCCGTGAGTTCTCAAAGATAACTGCTAACGGTTCTGAGATTGCTTCAGATTCTTTAGCCTTTTCTTTCCCCGTTTCGGCTTGTGTTCTCTCCCTCTTGTTGCCCACATTAACTGTTTGAATATCTGGTCGCCACTAATCTTTTTAGTGATGACTGAAGCAAAACAGGCACTGAACAACTCAGCCTTCTTGATACCATCAGTTATTAGCAGTCATCAGTGAGTACTTAAGTCCAGGATAGAGGTCCCCCCCCAGCCAAAAATGCACGCACATAGGTATACATATGGCAAGGGCAACAGAATGCAAGAGACTCACCCCCTGGATCCAAAATACCCATCTGTGTCCAGGAAGGCCGAACAGTACTGTTTAAAATAGCAGTTCAGGGGCGAGGCAAAGCATTCAAAACTCACTCCAAAGAGCTTGTGGAGGGCTTCAAAGACATGCACCGGGAGTGCCCCCTGCAGGCCAGTTCCTTCATACAGACCAACACCAAACATCATCTGAGGAGAGCAAACCCTCTGTGAGTGATTCCCATAAGAGCTGTGTGCCGCCATTGCTCCCCTTTCACTGCACTCTGACCCAGGGCCACATGCCCCACTCCACCAGGCTGACAGCACCCCTTCTTCGCCCCACACACTCAAGTAAGTCTCCAGAACACTCAAGAATGCCCTCTAGACACTTCATCCAACTGGGCCCCACCATCACTCATCACCAATCTCCACACATTCCTTCCTATGAAGCTCCCCTCACCTGGAACTCAGTCTAAAAACAGCCAGTAATTTTGTAAATGTGTGCACTTCTCCAAGCTTGAGGGCTAATGCCAAGACCACATGATAGTTCTCCAGCACAGCACCCTACCCTAAAATCTTTGAGAAAACCCTGTTTAAGCCCAACTTTGCTCTATTTCTGGATCTATTGTTCAGTTTTTTGCGGGTCTCCCAGAGCACTGCTGACAGTGTCAGTATTACAGTTCCACCAGAGCTGCCTGCTGCCCAAAAGCTGAGAAGGAATCAGTACCTGGTATCGACGGAGAAGGCACCAAACCCTGGGCAGAAACCTCTCACAGCCAGAGTCATCAATGCAACTGTACCGATAGAGAAGCCACTGGAAGAGAAACCCAAGTCATTAAAAATAGCAATAAAGGAAGCAAGAGAGTTAGAGAGCCACAGGATGCTGAAGTGATAAGGAATCAGAGAGATGGGGGGTGCTAGTACTATCCCATCCATTGAGAGAAGCAGACAAAGAGGTGATGGGAATGGTAGAGACTTTAGAGAGCTTTGTAGAATTTTTCAGGAACATCTCTTAATAGGTTTCAGAGTGGTAGTTGTGCTAGTCTGTATCAGCAAAAAGAATGAGGAGTACTTGTGGCACCTTAGAGACTAACAAATTTTTTGGGGCATATGCTTTCGTGGGCTAAAACCCACCTCATCGGATGCATGCAGTGGAAAATACAGTAGGAAGATATACACACACACACACACACACACACACACACAGAACATGAAAAAATGGGTGTTGCCATACCAACTCTAACGAGACTAATCAATTAAGGTGGGCTATTATCAGCAGGAGAAAAAAAAGCTCTTTTAGTGATAATCAGGATGGCCCATTTCAAACAGTTGACAAGAAGGTGTGAGTAACAGTAGGGGGAAAAATTAGCATCGGGAAATAGCTTTTACTTTGTGTAATGACCCATCCACTCCCAGTCTTTATTCAAGCCTAATTTAATGGTGTCCAGTTTGCAAATTAATTCCAGTTCTACAGTTTCTTAAAACTACAATACCCACCTGCTGAAGTGAAGAAACAGATTGACAGAGCCAGAAGAGTACCCAGAAGTCACCTACTACAGGACAGGCCCAACAAAGAAAATAACAGAACGCCACAAAATAACTAGCCATCACCTTCAGCCCCCAACTAAAACCTCTCCAGCGCATCATCGAGGATCTACAACCTATCCTGAAGGATGATTCCTCACTCTCACAGATCTTGGGAGACAGCCCCCCAACCTGAAGCAAATACTCACCAGCAACCACACACCAAAAACACTAACCCAGGAACCTATCCTTGCAACAAAGCCCATTGCCAACTCTGTCCACATATCTATTCAAGGAACACCATCATAGTACCTAATCACATCAGCCACACCATCAGAGGCTCGTTCACCTGCACATCTACCAATGTGATATATGCTATCATGTGCCAGCAATGCCCCTCTGCCACGTACACTGGTCAAAACAGACTGTCTCTACGCAAAAGAATAAAATGGACACAAATCAGACGTCAAGAATTATAACTTTCAAAAACCAGTCGGAGAACACTTCAACCTCCCTGGTCACTCAATTACAGACCTGAAAGTCGCAATTCTTCTAACAAAAAAAAAACTTTAAAAAACAGACTCCAATGAGAAACTGCAGAACTGGAATTAATTTGCAAACTGGACACCATTAAATTAGGCTTGAATAGAGACTGGGAGTGGATGGGTCATTACATAAAGTAAAAGCTTATGCCCTACTTTTAAAGTGGCACACTGCGGGCTAGACACTAGAGGGAACTTACCTTTCACCAAAGACCTCACATCCAGAGTTGGGCTTGCTGTGGGGTGGGCATGTGACAAATCGGAACCCTGGGGGCCTACTAACACAATTGTTCAGGTAAGCCTCCCCTGACTGAGATGGTAGGAGCTGTCCGGATTTCAGCAGGTATTCTTATTTAACACTCCAGTTGCAGTAGCACCTAGAGGCCTCTGCCAGGTCAGAAGAACATAAGAAAGGCCATACTGGGTCAGACCAAAGGTCCATCAAGCCTATCCTATCTGCCAACAGTGGCCAATGCCAGGTGCCCCAGAGGGAGTGAACCTAACAGGTAATGATTTAGTGATCTCTCTCCTGCCATCCATCTCCACCCTCTGACAGAGGCTAGGGACACCATTCCTTACCCATCCATTAATGGCTATTAGCCAGGACTTTAAAAGAAAACCTCCATGAATTTATCCAGTAAACCCTGTTATAGTCCAAGCCTTCACAACCTCCTCAGGCAAGGAGTTCCACAGGTTGACTGTGTGCTGAGTGAAGAAGAATTTCCTTTTATTGGTTTTAAGCCTGCTGCCCATTAATTTCATTGGGTGACCCCTTGTTCTTAGATTATGGGAACAAGTAAATAACTTCCTTATTCACTTTCTCCACACCACTCATGATTTTATATACCTATCATATCCTCCCTTAGTCTCCTCTTTCCAAGCTGAAAAGTCCTAGCCTCTTTAATCTCTCCTCATATGGGACTTATTCCAAACCCCTAATCATTTTAGTTGCCCTTTTCTGAATCTTTTCTAATGCCAGTCTATCTTTTTTGAGATGAGGGGACCACATCTGTACGCAGTATTCAAGATGTGGGTGCACCATGGATTTATATAAGGGCAGTAAGATATGCTCAGTCTTATTTCTCTATCCCTTTTTTTAAATGATTCCTAACATCCCGTTTGCTTTTTTGACTGCCGCTGCACACTGCATGGACGTCTTCAGAGAACTATCCACGATGACTCAGGGGCCCACTATGCTATGCTAGGCACTGGACAAAAAACATAACAAAATGATAGTCCCTGCTCCACGGAGCTTACCGCTTTTAAGGTTCTTTATCTTCTTGGGTCGTGGACTGTCCCTTATTATATATTTGTGCAGGCCTATCATATCTAATCAGACTACTGATCCATCAAGTCCAGCACAGGCCAATAGCTGATGCTTCAAAGACAAAAACAATAGTGATTCACCTGGCCAACTGAGCAAAGTTGCACATATGGGGAAGGAGATTCCTTTCTGACCTTACCACTGATCAGCTAACACCCTGAAACAGGTGAACTTGTTATTTTAGCTTGCATTGTTATATGTTAGTAGACATAAAATTACCTCGCTATGGTCCTTCACTCAGTTACCAGTAAGGGACAAGATGCCTACACACTGAGGAATTGCTGCCTTTTATTGGCTCTAAATATGCGGCACTCTAAGTTTTAATGGGCAGTCTTTTAATGAGTGGTCTAATACTGAAGGGCTGGGTAACAGCAGGCAATGATCAGTTTTCACTTAGACCCTTCAGCATTCTGAGCCCATAGGCCAGTCCATAAACACTCCTTTGTTTGTACAGTTCTTTGTCATATACTGAGGCCTGCTTTGGCCTCTACATTCTCCACCCCCGCTGGATCTCTGAATTCTCAAACTCTCTCTCAAAGTCAAGCAACCAGCACTGGGCAGAATTACCCTTACGATGTGGAAAGAGACCATGCTGTTTCAGAGTCCCTCTCAGAAGGCAAGGAGAAGGCAGACCTCTTCCATTAAAAGGCAATTCACAATGGTGAGTGTGTTTCTCTTGCTCAGCAGGACTGAAGTACAGCCCTTACCAGCTTGCTGAAGTAGCTGCGGCTCACTTTCACCATCTCCCCCTTGTACCGAACACATGCGACATTGTTCTCCACGTGCATTTCTACATTGGGGACTGGTAGGGAAGAGATGGCCAGTCTCACTGGGTAACAGTATACAAGCCGATCCTGGACCTCCGGTGCTTCTACCTCGGCTATGTGGGAGACAGAGAAAGACAGTCACATTAGAATCCAAGCAAACTAAGGGGACAGGCTCCATCTCCACCCCAAAGACAGGAGTAATGAGTCTGGAGCAAAGGCGGTAGGCACCACTCCAAACACATAAGGAGACAGGACTGGGGTGACCACATCACAGGTCAACCAGACAGTCCACTCAGGCACCCAGTTAAGAGCTGCACCCACAGCTTACTTTAAATACGTGTTGGCCAAGTGAAGCAAGACCCTACACTCAACTCAACAGCACTTCTCTGGCTGCAACACAGTAACTCTGGACACTGCAGCTAATCAACCCCACTCAGGGAATGTTCTCTGGGTATCCATGCCTATGGCTTTTGACGCAAATTGGAACACTAGACAAGCCAGATTAAAGGAAAATCAAGGGCCCCAGGCTGGTGCTGCAAGAAGAATCTCTCTATTGCCCCCTGCTGATGCCTACACATATCAGCGACAGCTGCTTAATTTGCTGTGGGGCCAAGGGAAGACTGTAACCTGGACTCCAAGGCAATGTCTACACTAGCACTTATGTCAGCAAAAAACTTTTATCGCTCAGGGATGTGGAAAAAAAACACCCCGAGAGACTTGGCAGGAGAGCATGTCCTGCCAACATCACTACTGCCGCTCATTGGGGGTAGTTTAATTATCCCGTCGGCATAGAGCGGCTACAAGGGAGACCCTACAGTGGTGCAGCTGCAGCGCTACAGCTGTGCCACTTGTAAGGTCACTAGTGTACACACAGCCTAAGAAATAAGATAGCAAGTTTGTAAGGGAGGAAATAGGGATCAGGAGGAGGGGATAGAGAAATGGAGGGGTGGGGGAAAACAAACATCTAGGAGGCATGAGAGGATACTGACCATCTAGTCCTCAAGATGCAAATGGGGGGAAGGAAGGAGACCCAGACAATGCTGGGGAAGAGTAGTGGTGCTTGGAGCAACAGGGACTTGGAGCAGAGATGGAGAGGGGAAGATGGGAACTGGTGGGCACACACTGCCCCAGGCTAGCTGGGGAGGAATACAAGAAGCCCCTGGTTTGTACAATATTCTCAGCCTATCGAACCTACAAAGTGTGAGACCCCCTAGTGTACACTTCTAAGATGATTCATATTAATTGGCAGTGGTGTCTCGGAGGCCCACCTGCCCACTGCTCTCCTACTGTGCTATTGTCACTTGAGCTAGCACTGAACCCAGCACTTATATTGTAATTAAACATGGCCCCTAGGATTCAGAAAACACGCCTCCCCCACTACAATAAGCTGCATTTGAATGGGACAGGCTAGGTTGCATTCCATCACTCTGTTGTCATGTGCTGAGTTGCACTGTGCCTCTTCAGAGCTTGCTGCCTACCGGATATATTGTGCTCCTTGAGGATGGCAAGATGCTTTTCCCGGATCCGCTTGACATATTCGAGCGATATGTGGTAAATCTTACTGCAAATGCCTTCAACAGAGTCCTTGGCTGCAGCAGACACATGGGGCCCACACTGCTTACGTAAGTGCTCTAGGCGGTCCTGCAAGGTCGGAGAGAGGCCCTTACACACCACAAATCACCAACTCTCCCTCAGCCTTGCACCAAATTCACATGGGCTTATAATAAGGCTCTCTCTTCTGTAAGGATAATGCCTTTGTCTGCAGCCGTATCAGGAGAGCAGCAGCCATTACCCAAGAAGCAGAAAGTCACATCCTCACATTCCATTTAAATTGCATCAAACCAATGTAGTATCGAGCTGTTAAGAAGGAAATCCTGTCCTAAGAGCACCCTCCATCACCAGATAAAGAAACATATCTTAAGATAGTTAAAGAAAACTTTGTTTGATAGCATTCTGTCTGGCAAGAAATCACTTAACAGTTGGGATGGGTAAAATCTTTATTTCTATTGTTTTGCCTTTTGGTCCCTACTTCTCTGGTTTAATCTGTATGGTCTCTGTCTGGTTCTTTGATATGTTAGGATTGGTTAGAAAATTGTTTAGTAATATTTTAGTAAAATGATTGGTTAAGGTACACCTAAGCAGGACTCAAGTTTCACTATAAACTGGGGTCCAAAAGGAAGTTCTTTGGAACCAACTCCAGGACATCCCCAAATCAGCTGGCCAGACCTCAACACCCTGCCAACCACAACGTGCAGAAGCTGGAATCCCTTAGATGACCTGATCCTGATTGGCCATCAAGAAAAGTTCATCTGCCTTATTGGGAGTGGTGAACATGGTACGTTTAGTGTGTGCATTCTGTTTTGGTGATTGTTAATAAATAGAGATTAAGTAGGATATTACTGTGTAAGGCTCTTTCACTGGTAAAAGACCCAGCAAACCCAGAGTGCAGGGTTACGCCTGAACCCTAGGAGCAGGGTAAGGGTGGGTGTCCTAGAGTGTGTGAGTAACAGAATTTTGGGCAGGTAACACTTCTATCTCACAAAGCAGCTGTAAGTGATAAGACAACCACAGACTATCCAATGAGGGGCTTTTCCCTGCCCTTCACCTTTTCTTGGATTCAGCGTATTCAGTTGTACCAAGCTGGAAAGGGGATACTGACCATGTAGTCCTCCTTAGAGGCTGAATGGTCCCGTCGCAGCCAGCTGAAGGTGTCCTCCACATTCCATTTCACAACTTTCCTACTGTCTGGTGATGCACTCCTGCACACAATGGGGAAATAGGAATTTAACCCACAGCTGCTGTGACAACATGTCTCTTCCCAACACAGGGCCCTCCTATCAGTTGGGGAAATTTGGTAGCCGTATCTTCCTCAATGCAGTGCCCTGTCACTGCCATCCAGAATTCCTGTGAGCAGTTTCTCAGATGCCTGCCTGATCAGGACCTGCCATGCTGTCTCCAAGACACTGTGAAGATGGCTGCTCTCCTCTCTGCCACAGGAGAGGTAAGTAAAATAATTGCCCTAACTGACCAATGGTCCTTTCATCTCCAAAGGTGTCCATTACTGGAAGCTTCAAGGGAAGGCATAAAATCCTCCACTCCCCAATAAACTAAAACTAAACTGAATGAATGGAAGTTGCAACCTTTTACCATGTCTGGATTGGACTATCTGTATAGGGTTTAAATTTTGAGCTCCTTGGGGCAGAGCTCTGCCTTGCTTCAGCCACCAATGCTGCTCAATGAAAAGTAATATGGCAACTCACTGTGCCATTCTGTACCTCAACCAGGAGTTTATTCCTGACCCTGAAGGATCTTTAGCCCATGTCATTATTAACCTAACTTGTGCACATACTATCCTCATTAACAGAAAACCTAGCAAAAATAAAAGATGGACCTATTTGTCTTAATACTATCCTATAATGGAGAGTTCCACAGAGCATTCACAGGCTATATAATACTACCTTTTATCCATTTTAAATTGGCTGTCTTTTCCTACCATTGGTGCCTACTGTTCTTGTCTTATCACAAGGATACACAGCACCCAGTTGACCTTCTCTGTGCCAGGCATTTTACTGACTCTCACTCACTATCTCCTTGTCTTCCTTCCAATCTCAATAGCATAAATCTTTCCAAACTCATACCCAACTAATCCGCTCCCCCACAAGATGCTGCTGATCGTTTTCATTGCTTTTCTTGGGGGTCTTTTCTAGTCCTGCTTCATTTGTACTGAGATGAGGTGACCAATACTGAGAAGAATTCAAGGTGGGGATGCAACAGCCACTTCTAGAAAGGCTTTAGAATATTCTCTGCTCTCAGAAGCTGATTATACAAACTGCAAGAGACAATCCCAACCTGGATTCAATAAGCCGTTTTGCAGCCTCGGCATATTTGAATAGGAGTCGCTTGGCTTCCTCACGGAACTTGATTCGGGATAATCTGAAACAAATACACACATCACAGTCAGCTTCCCAGTTACCACTACAAGCAGGAAGCATCAGGGCCAGCTCCCATCTTTCACACAAGCTTGCTGCTGCTCCACTGGGGAAAGTCAAACTCAGTAGTAAAGAATTTCTTAGGAAAACCCCCAATAATGCACCAAGAACAGAAACCCTAAAGGTACACTTTGCTTGAGTAGTACCTGATGGGAATGTCATTCATGATTTCTCTAAACATGGAAGGAGAGACTACTGGCTCACAGTTGCTTGGTAACAGAGGGTCTGTCCCTTTATCCACTACCTTCCGCTCCAACATCCAGCGATTAAAGGATTCCCGTGGAGGGTCAATCCCTAGAGAAAAAGAAAAAAGGTTTGCTTATTACTATTTAATATTAGTATTATGGTTAGGGCCCTACCAAATTCACAACCGTGAAAAACATGTCATGGACTGTTAAATTTGGTCTTCCCCCATGAAATCTAGTCTTGTGTGCTTTTACCCTGTACTATACAGATTTCACGTGGGAGACCAGCGTTTCTCAAACTAGGGGCCCTGACCCAAAAGGGTGTTGCGGCGGGTGCCGCAGGATTATTTTAGGGGGTTGCAGTATTGCCATCCTCACTTCTGCAGAAGTAAGGGTGGCAATACCATAGCATGCCATCCTTACTTCTGCTGGCAGCAGGTCTGCCTTCAGAGCTGGGCTCCCAGCCAGCTGCCACCATTCTTCAGCTGCCCAGCTCTGGAGGCAGTGCCACCGCCAGCAGCAGCACAGAAGTAAGGGTAGCAATTCTTCAACCCCTCTACAATAACCTTGAGACCTTCCCCACAACTCCTTTTTGGATCAGGATCCCTACAATTACAACACCCTGAAATTTCAGATTTAAATAGCTGAAATCATGAAATTTATGATTTTTAAAATCCTATAGCCATGAAATTGACCAAAATGGATCATTAATTTGGTAGGGCCCTAATTATGGTACTGCCCAGATGTTTGAATCAAGGTCCCATCCTGCTGCATGCAATCTCTGCTTGATGAGTCTACAATCTTATGGTCTCTGACAATTTTAGAAAGCCACATAAGGAAGGAAGGCAGGCAAAGAACAGGGAAGAAGAGAGACAGACTAGAGGGGCAGATGAAGATGAGACAAAAGGAAGGAGAGCAAGGCACTGCAGTGGCTGGGGGAAGAGAAAGACAGGAATTTACCCTCTCGCTGCTGGCAGAGCTCCCGGTAATGCTGCCGTAGCTTCAGCATAAGCTGGGATCGAAGCACCTCCACCTCGGGGTGCAGAGGCAACACTTCAGATGGTGCCCTCTGCTTAATCACTGCGTTTGTTTGGATATCCAGGTCCCAGTATACTCTGTGGCAGATGCAACAATTGTCAGGATGGTCAGATATTTAACCAATTGTCTCCCCTTAAAGACGTCACCTTGGGACGTACCAGCAGTCAGAAGACTGAACTACCCAGCCTCCCCCAACCTGGGGCCTGCCAAGTTCTCCCTCACAGGCATGGGGAAAGTCTGCTGTCCCCAACTTGGTAATAAGGAAAGAGCAGAAGCAAAGAGGAGATGACTCACTCAGTTGGTCGTAAAAGAGCTGCCTGTTGTTTATCTTCAGGTGTAATACCACATATCTTTAAAATAGGGGTTCCTGGAATACTGGGAAAACTGGGGACTGGCTGCACAGTAGGGTTTCCTGGAACATCAACCTGAGAGTGAGAAATGCCAGTCATTACACTAGAAAGTAAGGCACTGGGGCACTGTGCTGATTATCCCTCAAATCACTCCTGCAACAGTGCAGAACTCAGGATGACCAGCTGATTGCTAGAGACAGAGTATGTTCACATTGCCTCTGGCATACACAAATATGGGCATCTACATTACCCCATTGTTCAGTCATAGCCCATTTCCCAAGCACAGAGGCACACAATTCCCTCACCACCACAAGTACAACTACTGGGTACAGATCTGAGTTCAATTTCCCTATTCCTTGGGTGCCAGGCGACATGGGGTCCGAGTTACTAGACAGTAATTGGTTTCAGAGTAGCTGCCGTGTTAGTCTGTATTCGCAAAAAGAAAAAAGAAGGAGTACTTGTGGCACCTTAGAGACTAACAAATTTATTTGAGCCTAAGCTTTCGTGAGCTACAGCTCACTTCATCAGATCCACTGAATAGATCCGATGAAGTGAGCTGTAGCTCACGAAAGCTTATGCTCAAATAAATTTGTTAGTCTCTAAGGTGCCACAAGTCCTCCTTTTCTTTAGACAGTATTTGGGGCTGTCCTCTGACCTTGAACAGTTCAAGTGACTCTTTGAGACCAAGTTCTAGGCCCCCCTTGATTTCTGTATCTAATACAGATCTCAAACATGGAAGGAAGGGAGACACAGTGAATACAGTGCCTTTGTACAGGGCTTCCTTTAGGATTAGTTACTCTCTGTGCCACTCTAGGAATTTTGGCTAATGAGGCTTAAATATCTTTTCCTGTCACAGTTTCACGTTGGAGTTTGTTTTTGAAGTTTTTTTGTTGAAGAAAACTCGCCTACAGAGAGCCCCGCAACCTAAAGCAAATATTCACCAGCAACTACACACCACACAACAAAAACACCAACCCAGGACCAAACCCTGCAACAAACCCCGGTGCCAACTCTGTCCACATATCTATTCAAGGGGCACCATCATAGGACCTAACCACATCAGCCACACTATCAGGGGCTCATTCTCCTGCACATCTACCAACGTGCTATGTGCCAGCAATGCCCCTCTGCCACGTACATTGGCCAAACTGGACAGTCTTTACGCAAAAGAATAAATGGACACAAATCTGACATCAGGAATTATAACATTCAAAAACCAGTAGGAGAGCGCTTCAATCTCCCTGGACACTCAATAACAGACCTAAAAGTGGCAATTCTTCAACAAAAAAAACTTCAAAATCAGACTTCAGAGTGAAACTGCAGAACTGGAATTAATTTGCAAACTGGACACCATCACATTAGGCTTGAATAAAGACTGGGAGTTGTTGGGTCATTACAAAATCTAAACCTAATTTCCCCCATACTAATTTCCCCCTACTGTTACTCACACCTTCTTGTCAACTCAATGCTTTTTTTTGCCTCTGTTTTCACTAACAAGGTCAGCTCCCAGACTGCTGTGCTGGGCATCACAAAATGGGGAAGAGATGGCCAGCCCTCTGTAGAGATAGAGGTGGTTAGGGACTATTTAGAAAAGCTGGACGTGCACAAGTCCATGGGGCCGGACGAATTGCATCCGAGAGTGCTGAAGGAATTGGCGGCTGTGATTGCAGAGCCCTTGGCCATTATCTTTGAAAACTCGTGGCGAACGGGGGAAGTCCCGGATGACTGGAAAAAGGCTAATGTAGTGCCCATCTTTAAAAAAGGGAAGAAGGAGGATCCTGGGAACTACAGGCCAGTCAGCCTCACCTCAGTCCCTGGAAAAATCATGGAGCAGGTCCTCAAAGAATCAATCCTGAAGCACTTAGAGGAGAGGAAAGTGATCAGGAACAGTCAGCATGGATTCACCAAGGGAAGGTCATGCCTGACTAATCTAATCGCCTTTTATGATGAGATTACTGGTTCTGTGGATGAAGGGAAAGCAGTGGATGTATTGTTTCTTGACTTTAGCAAAGCTTTTGACACGGTCTCCCACAGCATTCTTGTCAGCAAGTTAAGGAAGTATGGGCCGGATGAATGCACTATAAGGTGGGTAGAAAGCTGGCTAGATTGTCGGGCTCAACGGGTAGTGATCAATGGCTCCATGTCTAGTTGGCAGCCGGTGTCAAGTGGAGTGCCCCAGGGGTCGGTCCTGGGGCCCGTTTTGTTCAATATCTTCATAAATGATCTGGAGGATGGTGTGGATTGCACCCTCAGCAAATTTGCGGATGATACTAAACTGGGAGGAGTGGTAGATACGCTGGAGGGGAGGGATAGGATACAGAAGGACCTAGACAAATTGGAGGATTGGGCCAAAAGAAATCTAATGAGGTTCAATAAGGATAAGTGCAGGGTCCTGCACTTAGGATGGAAGAATCCAATGCACCGCTACAGACTAGGGACCGAATGGCTCGGCAGCAGTTCTGCGGAAAAGGACCTAGGGGTGACAGTGGACGAGAAGCTGGATATGAGTCAGCAGTGTGCCCTTGTTGCCAAGAAGGCCAATGGCATTTTGGGTTGTATAAGTAGGGGCATAGCGAGCAGATCGAGGGACGTGATCGTTCCCCTCTATTCGACACTGGTGAGGCCTCATCTGGAGTACTGTGTCCAGTTTTGGGCCCCACACTACAAGAAGGATGTGGATAAATTGGAAAGAGTACAGCGAAGGGCAACAAAAATGATTAGGGGTCTAGAGCACATGACTTATGAGGAGAGGCTGAGGGAGCTGGGATTGTTTAGTCTGCAGAAGAGAAGAATGAGGGGGGATTTGATAGCTGCTTTCAACTACCTGAAAGGGGGTTTCAAAGAGGATGGCTCTAGACTGTTCTCAATGGTAGCAGATGACAGAACGAGGAGTAATGGTCTCAAGCTGCAATGGGGGAGGTTTAGATTGGATATTAGGAAAAACTTTTTCACTAAGAGGGTGGTGAAACACTGGAATGCGTTACCTAGGGAGGTGGTAGAATCTCCTTCCTTAGAGGTTTTTAAGGTCAGGCTTGACAAAGCCCTGGCTAGGATGATTTAACTGGGACTTGGTCCTGCTTTGAGCAGGGGGTTGGACTAGATGACCTTCTGGGGTCCCTTCCAACCCTGATATTCTATGATTCTATGATTCTATGAACTGTTTGAAGTGGACCACTCATTACCACTACAATAGTTATTTTTCCTCCCCTGGTATCCTACTGTTAATTGAATTGTCTCGTTAGACTGACCTCACACTTGGTAAGACGACTCCCATCTTTTCATGTATTTATATCTGCTCCTGTATTTTCCACTCCATACATCTGATGAAGTGAGTTCTAGCCCACGAAAGCTTACGCCCAAATAAATTTGTTAGTCTCTAAGGTGCCACACAGACTCCTCAATGTTTTTGCTGATACAGATTAACAAGGCTATCACTCCGCAACTTTTCAGAGAATATTACAATTCACAGAGATCCACATCATATCTCACAGATGCTTAGCTGTAAAGTCCTCCAGGACCCCCCCTGCCCACATGTTTTCTTTCACAGCCCAGTCACCATCTCACAAAAACAACAGCTAGGAAAAACCTTCTCTTTGCCAACTGGTTTATGCTTGCTAATGCTCTCAGATTCAGCTGCTGCAGTTTTGATCAACAGCAGCAATCTCTCTCTCACCTTGGCCTGTGCTTTTCAGCCCTCATCACCTCCCTCAAATGAATGCCTCACTCCCTTTGGGGCACAGCCTCCCATCTGCTGTACACTACGGAATCAGATATTTTTGGCCTTTCATTACTGGAAGCACCTTCCAGCTGGTTTCCTGGTTTGGTAGGAGTGGTTACTTTCAGGCTGGTTTGACAGGAGACCCTTGCTTTAGAGGCATAGCATGTAAGGCAGGAAAGGACCACCAGATCATACAGTCTGACCTCCTGTATATTGTAGGACTGATCAATGAAATTGTTTTTAATTGTTCACTTTATTAATAAAACTTCATAATCAAAGTTTTATGAATGAAACAATATTAATTCATAAAACCAGTTACCCCAATAATTGGCTAATTGAGTTTCACTTTCAATCCAATTGCTGCTTAAATCACTGAAATTTACACTGTTTCAACATTGTAACTTCTGCTCACTGTTTGTCATTCATTATACTTGTCTATATTGTAACTTCTGTTCAGTTTGCCATTCCTTACACTTGTTCATATTGTAACTCAAACTCCATTTTAACTTGTCCTAAACTCTATTTTAAAATGCTCACTCCATTTTGTAAAAGCTTGCTGCAACCTTCATTTTTGCAAAACCCTGCTGTTAGTTTAGATGTGTGAATAAGGTATGTATGGATGATGGAATCAACCTCCAGCCCCAGCCTGTCCTGATGAAATAAAGTGTAAACACCAACACAGCCCTGACAAAGCAAGAAGAGTCCACCCTAAAAAGAAAAGAACAAAAGTACAATTGAAGAAACAACAAAGCCAGGTCCCAGGCTGAAAGTCATGTCTGCAATCAATGGGTGATGAATCACACGGAACCCAGAGGCAGTGTGACACAGCAAGACCTATAGATTCTGGATTCAAACTAAAGCCTACAAAAAGGATGGGTGAGATGGAAGACTTTGGAGGGTAACATTCTGCTGCCAACATGAAAGGGCATCAGTGCATGCCCAACAGAGACCCAGCTCTTCCTTGTGCCCGGCTTTAGGAACCCAAGCTACATTCAGGACTGGTAACTATACAGCAGCTGCAGAACATTTGGGTGCGTGCATGCGCGTGCGCATAGGTATTAGATATTAGTTATTGGACATAAATCAAATTGTGTTATGATAAACGTAACATTGTCTTGTCCCCTGAAACGATCCTGTGTAGTTCTGTCTGCATAACAATATCAAAGGCCACCAACACTAGTTAGCACCTGCACACTAACCCAGCAAACGAAATTAGATTGAAGTATCACAGCCCACAGGAGATCAGACTGTTTTGTGCACAGGGAAAGAATAGGAGGGGACTAGGGGCACAAGTGCCCCACGCCTCTGCAACGGCAGAGAAATGATTAAGTGAGATATACCCAGATAATCCTGGCAAGTGACCCACACCCACATGCTGCAGAAAAAGGCCAACTCCTCCTGCCCCACCCCCCAAGATCACTGCCAACATGACTAGAGGGAAAATTCCTTCCCAATGCCACATATGACAAGTCAGTTAGATTCGGAGCATACCCCTTTCAGGCCCAGCAGGGTGATACACAAGGCTCTGCCCACTTGCTGCACTGTACTTAGACACATTATCTGTAATATTAGACAGTCAGAAATTTTGAATCATCCTGCTACCGTCACCCCTTTTGTAGGTGTTTCTCTGCGCCTCAGGAACTCAGAAGTCTTCACCCACTGCAGACTGCCTCAGTTCCATTCCCTTTTCCCTCAGCAACCCAGGGTTTTCCTCAATATTCAAAACACGTAGCCACAGAATTTTCAGTTCTTATTGGAGCTTCCATGAGTAACTCAGCTCTGTCATCTACTGGCCAATTCTTTAGTAGACCTCCTGTCTAAACTATATTTGACATTAATTCTAGTGTTTAGTCCAACCAGGATGGGCTTAAGGACACCTTACAGAAAATTAGGACCTACCCTAGCTTTCTTCACGCTATTACCACTGGGCTGAACTTCCTCAGAGAGTCTCCTCTTCCTTGGCTTGCTCTCCGGAGTGGTTTCCACCACTCCTCCTTCCGCAGGCATTGGAGCGGCATTCAATCCCAGAGGATCCGACTAAGAGGATTAGTTACAGACAGAGTTACAACGAGAGTCATTAGTTCACAAGCCTTTCACAACCCCACAATTCTAACTGGCGAGAACGAGCTCTCGTCTTTCCCATTTCATTGCCCCAGTCTCTCAAGTGGAGAGAAACTGGGGCATTAGAGGTTGACACATGCAGAGAGTAGGTGCAGCAGTGTGTCGTTCCTCCCCCCCCCCGAAAAGAGAAATACCTTGCCCGGGCCAGACAAGACTCTTGTAGCAAGGTAAGCTGCTTCCCCGCAGTGCCCTGCCAGTACCAGATACCTTCATCCCAGGAGTGAAGCAAACCCTCAGATGAGGAGGGCTCTCTCTACAATCCCACTCCCACAGGAGTGCCACATAAGTCCCAGTAGGGCATCCCTGCATTACTATGACCACCTGAGGCAAACAGTTACTCACAATGACATCATGCTGTCCCAGGACAGGCATCTCCCACAGCGACTGGTTGGTGAAACGGTTGAAGTAGTAAGGGCGATTCTCCCGTTTGCTCCAGCACTTCTCCCAGCCAGCCTGCACCAGCTCATCTAAGAGAGGAAAAGTATCAGCACAAGAGCAGCCCTGAACAGCAACCCTGCTGCTACAGTCCCAATCACTGTCATGGCACATGCTAAACCGAGGGGGGGGGGGGGGAGGAGGATCATCCCAAAATTCCCTCTATCACTCCAAGAGGCTCCTTACCCTAAACTTTCTCCTCTCCCTCTCTGCTGCCACAGGGCTCCAGAATCCTATTCCTGACCCCCTAAACAGCAGAACAAGTACCTGGCAGGTCCTGTACCAGTCGGATGGGTTTCGGGGAGCTGGGCTGGTTCTGATTAGAGGTACCAGGTGAGTGACTCATCAGAGAAGCTTCCTCCCCAGGGCTGCCGTGATTCTCATTGGCCATTTCTCAGCACATGCACTAGAGAAAATATACACAAACAGCACATCAAAATATGATTTGTGCAAGGCTAGCCCTGTGCCCAGAGCCAGTTCAACAGCTTAGCTCTAGCAATACAATCCTGTATCAGCAACAACAGAAGGCTTGAAAGTGGGGGAGGAAAGGCAGCACCTGACTTGGTGGCAGAAAGCTGTTACAGATGTCTGTTAACCTAATTACACACTGATGAATAGGAACTTTGAACAGCACACAAGAGGGGAATCACTTAGCAGCATTAAAAATACACAACTTTCAACTAGACCCCATCAGAAAGGTCAAGTGTCTGATCCCTACTCGCCTATCTGTGACAGAAATCACTCCTCACCTGAGAGCATATGCAGACCTCCCCCCATCTCAGCTTTAAACCTGAGGCATCTATTAAACATTCAAGTACTACATAAAATAACTCCAGTGTTCTATTAGAAAGGCAACCAGTGAGCTCCACATGTGCAAACACAGGCTGGAAGACAAGAACTCTTTGGTCTTGTCACTGACTTGCTCCAGGGCTTTGAATAAGTTACCGCACCTCTCTGTACTTCAATTTCTTGATCTGCAAAATGGGGGTGACACTCCCAGCTCTACCCACAAAAGGGAATGTGAAGGTTAATTGGGTCATATTGCTAAAGCACTATGTAAGTATTATTAAATGTTGTCAGTTGGAGAGAAGCCTCCAGGCTCTTCTCTTCTCAGTCAGCCCTCCCTGTGAAGCTATCAAAACACTTGTCCTGGAGCAAGTATCAGAGATGGCTTCTCTAAACATGCTGGCTCTACAGAGAAGCAAGGAAAAAGGGATGAATGTTAAGGAGTTTTCAGCCATTACCACCATTTTTCCAACTCCAACTGGGCAGCTGCCTTTGTATTTCACCGCCCTTTTGTCCTCCCAGTTCAGTATGTAAGATACTGCCACCTCTTTGCCTTTAAAGAAGTGTATTTAAGTGGTACTAATATTAAATATTGCAAAGGGGCCATGCTCTCATCTATAGAGACCCATATGATAAATCTGGTGGTCACTCAGTCTAGTTTCCACTCCTGCATATTAAAAGAAGTCCCTGAACATTTCACAACAGGCAGTATGTTCAGCAGAAGTGGAATAGAAGGAAGGTCTGCAAATCAGGAATGAGCACTGGCTGCCTGTGGTGATAACTACAAAAGGAGACTGTGGTGCAGGTCAGAACTGAAGTGTATTGGTAAGCATGCTTGGTGGGGGAGGTGCCACATAGAGGGAACCACCCTCCCTCCTTCTCCCAGGAAAGGCAATATAGTGGGTTAGTGTCAGCGTGCAGGTCTTCTAGAAGCCTTGATTCTCCACAGCCAGGCAAAAGACAAGCCCACAGCTGAAAGGCTGTATATTATTCGAGAGCACCTATTAGACAGCCTGTACCACAACATACAAATAGGTTTCAGAGTAGCAGCCGTGTTAGTCTGTATTCGCAAAAAGAAAAGGAGTACTTGTGGCACCTTAGAGACTAACAAATTTATTAGAGCATAAGCTTTCGTGAGCTACAGCTCACTTCATCGGATGCATAGAATGGAACATATATGAAGAGAGCTGTAGCTCATGAAAGCTTATGCTCAAATAAATTTGTCAGTCTCTAAGGTGCCACAAGTCCTCCTTTTCTTGAAGCAGAGAGAGTGATTCTTCCCAAGTCACTGATGAAAATGTGGCAGAGCAGGACTATAAACCCAGGTCCTCTTATACCCAGTCTCCTTCTCTCTCCAGTGGACCATGCTGATGGGACTATTTGGAGAAGCAGTTTGGCCTGTATCTCACCAATGCTGGGACTTATTAAAACAGATCCAAAATAACCATTATATATTGGTTATGTTATCAGTGTTGTGTACAGTACTTTACAGACATAAGATCTGGCTGCTGCCCCAAAGAGCTTATAACCTGGAAGTGGTAACTACCAAAACAGAGCACAGGAAGGTGGAAGACGACACACAGCAAGGAGTACAGCCAGAAAGAGTACGATTTGCTCCATTTCATCAATCAAGAAGTTTACATGTTTCTCTCTGTAATCAGACAGAAGGACGGATGCAGACATTAGGAATCAGCAGCGGAGGGGGAGAAATTTTTGAAGACATTTCCTGTCATCCCACGGGCAGGGCTGCTCGCTGGGGCTGGGAAAGTTGAGCACCATCACACCTCATTTCTGCACTGCTTTTGGGTGTCTGTCTCGCAGCCCAGCCTATGGAACTGTAATTGCCCAATACCAGAGCGTGGCCATCCTAGCCCCCAGGCTACTTCTATTCTCCCAGCCGCCGAGAACGACACTGACAAACTAATGACTTGGTTGTTGTTTCTAACGGGTGGTGACAGGTAAGCAGCAGCAGAAGGCACTTGCGTTAACTCACATGAGCATCAAACAGAAATGACACCAGCCTAACGCGCAGGCTGAGAGCGCCTGTTACATCAAGAGGCGTGTGCGCCGCGGGGCGCGCTGCAGCTGCCGCTGGTCCAGGCCGAGCCGGGGCGCTTCGGCTGCCGCGGAGACGCGATCCCCAGCGGCGCGCTGGCGGGGCTGGAGATCCCTTGCCGGGCAGGACACGCAGCGCAGCAGGGCCCGCTCCCGCTCCCGCTGCCGCTGCCGCTGCCGCGCGCCGGGCACGGTCCGTGCGCACGGGGCTCCGTGGGCGCCGCCCAGTTACTTACAATTGCGGGTCGGCTCGCGGGCCTCTCGCTCCTCTCCAGCGACGCCGTGCGCTGCGCGGGGCTGCGGCCGCATCTTCACAGCGGGCGGGGGCGCGCCTGGCCCGCCGCGGGCGCTAGGGGGCGAGAACGGGCCGCCTTAGTCTCCGCCCGCGGGCCCCGGCCACGGCGCGGGCCGCAGAGCCTGAGCCCGGCCCCGGGCCCGCGGGAGGGGGAGACCCCGCGGCCTGCGCGGGCGCGCGGACCCGCTCCCTCACCGTGCGCGCTCCCGGGCCTCAGCCCGCGGCGGCCGAAGGGGCCCGCGGCCAGGCCCCGCGCAGGACATTAAGATGGCGGCCGACGACTCGGGGCCGCCGCCGCCGCCGCCTCCTCCCCGTCCGCGCGGGCCCTTCACCCCCCTCATCTCCCGGGGCGCGGGCCCCGCCCACCCGGGCGCGGCCGGTACCTGCGTGTGAGGCCGGGGGCTGGGGGCACCGGAGAGCGGTCCGCTTCCTGCTACCGTCCCGCCTCCGCCGCGCCCTCCCCTCCGCCACCATCTTGTATCGGGACCCAGAGCACCCAGTGCGCAGCCGCTAGGCCGCCCCGCCCCGGGCAATGCGCAGGCGCCGCTGGCGAACTCAGACACTGCGCAGGCGTGACTCTCTCCCCCCCCAGCCCCAGGCAATGCGCATGTGTAGAAGCTAGACTCGCGCCTCAGGAGCCAACAATACGCATGCGCTAATCCGGCAGCGCCCGTTCCCTTCCTGGCGCCATCTTTCGTGTGGCCTTATTGGAAATCCTGGGAGGCCCCTCCCCTCTGGGCGGGGCCAGACACGGATGCTGCTGGGGGGCGGAGCTCTCGTCGCCAGGACTCCTGGGTTCTGTCCTGGGCTGGTGATTCGTGGAGCCGAAGGTTGCAGGCGCCGTTGGGTCGTGGAGCCCGGCCCGTGCCTGGCACGTGGGAACTTGCGTGTCCCTGGGACTGGCCCGGGTGGGACACGAGGCTGGGTGCAGCGGTGCCAAGCTCCACAGCAGGGAACTACAGGAGCCTCCCCCCCTGCCCGTCCCTGCCCGGGTGCCAGGCTCCGGGAGCGGGGAGTCACGGGAGCCTCGCCTCCCCCCCTGCCCGGGTGCCAGGCTCCGGGAGCGGGGAGTCACGGGAGCCTCGCCTCCCCCTCTGCCCGTCCCTGCCGGGGTGCCAGGCTCCGGGAGCAGAAATGCCGTGCTGCCAGCACTAGCGGTGCAGCCATGGGAGGTGTTGGGTGGGTGTGCAGAGAGCCGGGTAGGGATGTATACACTAGGGTTCAAGCATGTAGGGCTCCCTGCTTGCCCAAGATAAGCCTCACTGTTCACACTGCCATTTATAGCATTTATTTATAGCCATGCTAGGGCGGTGTGCCGTGTAGACATACCTTAAAGCATCTTCCAGAAAGGCCTCTCGTCTGGCTCTGAAGGTGTCAAGAAATGGAGAATCCTGCACTTCCCTTAGTAGTTTGTGACAAACTGTCCTGCAGTGGCTCAAGAGTGGAGTACTAAGCTTGGGGCAGACTGTTCCCAACCAGCGATCAAGTGCAAACTCCTCAGGCTCCATAACAGCCTAACCAGAGTGTCACACAGTCCCTGTGGGCATGCCAGTCTGTCTCGCCACCCAGGGGATCCTGCTTTTGTGACATGGTCCCTTACATTGAGTATCACAGCAATATTTGAGTTCAAGGACCAGTCACTTACCCAGGTCAATTGTACTTTAGATCTCACAGACAGTACTTGTCAATCCTATAATAAACTATCTAAAGATTTATTAACTAGGAAAAGGAAACAGGAGTTATTTACAAGATTAAAGCAGGCAAACTCACAAATCTCAAGCTTCAAAAATAACAGAAGCCTCTACAATAAGCAAGCTCTAGATGTCCAAAGCACTGGGGATTTTTTGCTTATGCCTGGAAATCTTGTCCTCACAGTCCAAGCAGCATAAAGATACTGTTCCTCCTTGACAGGGGTTTTTATTCCCTTTTCTACTTCTGCTTTGAACTGCAAGCTCAGTTGATGGAATTCACTTGCAAGCAGGGCTTAAGTTCTCAACAATTTACTGGAGCCCCATCTCCCTATTTGGGGATCAGGGCTTTAGCCGGGGCTTCAGCGCCCATGGTGCATGTTGGGGCTCAAGCTCTGAGCCCTGGCATACGCTGCAGGGCTGAGACCACAAGCTCTGGGGCCTCCTGCAGGCTGAAACCCTGTGGGAGGTGCCAGGGCTCCTGGGAGTTTGAAAATATTTACCAGAGGTCCTGCTGCGGTGGGCTCCAGCTGAATTTAAGCTGTGCTTGCAAGACTCATCTTCATGGGGGGTGGGGGGGAAGGAGAGTAAACAGCAAACTCTCGAGTCCTCTCTAATGTTCCACTTTAGTCCGTCTGATGTTGCTGGGCCTTCCCTTTTGGACATAACATCTGTTGGAGACCAGCATTTCACACTGGTTAATGTCCCCTCCTGCTTGGAGAGTTACAGTTACAACGGCTTACAATGCAAATGCTCAAGCATTACCTTATACTATGGGATACAGATGCTATATGTGAGATTAATGCAGGCAGCCACAGCCCAGCAGTCAATAGACTAAACACTCAGCATGTTCCTGTACTTCCTGTTGTAACTTTACTAATACCTAGGTGAGCCGGACTGGCTCCAGCTGTGTCTGTCAGTGTTCAGTTGAGGCATGGGGACCCTGGTCTGAGCTGGCACCTGGTCCACTAGTGTCACAGTTTGTTCCAGTGATTAATCACCCTCACTGTTAAAATACCTGTGCCTTATTTCTAAATTGAATTTGTCTAGCTTTATCTTCCGGCCCCTAGTTCTTGTTATACCTTTCTCTGTTAGACTGCAGAGCCCTTTACAACTGAATATTTCCTGCCTGTGAAGATCCTTGTACACCAGAAGCAACCCTCAGAACCTATGTCCCAAACATTAATTAATCCCATAAATCCGCCATGAAGTGGTATCACCAGCCCCATTTCAGAGAGAGGGGAACTGAGGCTAAGAGTTGTGAAATGCCCAGCAAGTCTGTCAGATCAGAAACCCAGTCAACTGACTCTGTGCTCCTTCTGCTCTAAACACTTTACTTCACTTTCCTCCTGAACCTGCCAATGGAAGGTAGGCATCGTGACTCCCAGACCCATGCCTGGACCACTAGCCCACACTTTGAGCTTGTCTACACTTAAAATGCTGCAGCTTCAATATAGCCTCTCCTCACACCAACGGGAGGGGTTCCCCCATCAGCGTAGGTAATCCTCCTCCTGAGAGGAAGTAGCTAGGTCAACAGGAGAATTCTCCTAGTGCTGGGCTACCCCGGGGGTTAGGTCAGTATAGGGTGCATTTTTCACACCCCTGAGAGATGTAGCTATAACAAAGTAAATGCCTAGTGTAGACAAGGCCTTCCTCTCCAGTGCGTTATGGAGATTCTCTGACCTTAAGCAGATGAAGATTCACTTTAATGCAATAGTGCAGAGGCGAGGCTAGCTCAGCAACCCAAAAAACCCAGGAGTGTGGCTGGCTGGGTGCTAGTATTATTTATTTGTATTATCAGAGCACCCACAAGGAGGTAGGTACTGTACAAACACAAAGGACAGTCCCTGCCCCAAAGAGTTTACAATCTAAGGCTTGTCTACACTAGGAACTTACATTGGTGTAGCTACCTCTGGGGGGCAGAGGGTGAAAAAAATACACACCCACCCACCGAGAGATCCAGCTAGAGTGACCTAGCCCAAGTGTAGCTAGTGATCTGTCAATGGCAGAATTCTTCCGCTGGCCTAGCTGCGCCTCAGGGCGGTCGGTCACCTAGCGATGGGAGACGCCCTCCCATCTGCACAGTGTCTACACTGAAGCACTACAGTGGCGCTGCTGTAGCGCTTTAAGTATAGACCCCTTAAGTATAAAACAAGAGACAACAGTCCAGACCGGGGGGGGGGGCGCCAAGGAAACAGACCGTATGGGGCAGAAATGACGGACAATGGTCTCAGCTCACAAGCAGCCCAGCCACTGTGAAATTTTTTGTAGCCTCACAGCAAAGGGGAGTTTCACCCACTGGTGTGCACCTGGCCCCTGGGATTATAGTGACATTCTGGTAAGGGCCTGCCCTGCCTTTGTGGTTTGGGGCATCGGCAGCATATACTTTACAGGTGGAGGCAGAGTGGGGTGTTCTTTGGAGGATCCACAGCCAGCTGCTCCAGTGGCAGGGCTCCAGTCTATTTAGGGTTGTGGAACCTCTCATTTAGCTAACAAGTGCCCTTTGCTCTGCCCCTGTGGTCACATTCAATGGGCTGGTTTCTTTTAGGGATTTAATTGTTAGATCCCTAGTAGTTTAACATATAGAATTAAAACTCGGTCCTCTCCCCCGCCTTGAGTCTCTCTGCAGAGGGAGGCTGAGTGAGCAGCACACATGGCTCTTCTGCCCAGCTGGACTTTCTGCACAAAAGCAGCTGGGCTTCATCACGTGTTTCAGCCTCCTGCTGCCTGGATGGGTGGTTCCCCTCAAAAAGATCCAAACAGAGGGTTAGTCTGCAAATAGCTAGATGACCAAAGAAGCTTTGAAGTCCTGACAGCCAGTCTGTGGGAGAGAGCTAGGGCTGCCAGCTAGGGAGTTGGAGAGAGTGAGACAAAGCACCGTTAATGGTCTCCTCTGGGTCACACCAAACTGCAGCCTTTCCAGCATTGGCTAGGCCAAATTGTGCCGGGAAACCACATCAGCATCTCCTGAGCTCTCACATGCCTACATTGGATTATTACATCCTTCTGGGAAGTCATACATTCTACATACAAATATCCTAAAGGGATTTTCCAAACACCCCTCACCAATTCTGGCTGCCCTGGCTGGGAACTGTTCTTTTTGTGGTATTTCCCAGTGGGTACCCCAGTTTAGGTACCTTAAAATGCACCCAAAGTTGAATACAAATTAGTAAAATTTACCTTGCAACAACCTGGGAAGTCATTTGTTTTCCTCCAGCTTTCCATGAGAACATGGTTCCCTGAGCTCTCCCTGCTGCACCAGACCTGGCAAATAGCACTTTGCTTTTTATTTGTTAATTCTCCTTTTGCTTATTAGGCTCTTAGGATCAGATTTTAGGCAATATGAGCTGTGCTAACGCACAAGCAATTACTGTGATGTTACCACAAAGACTCCTAATTAGTCAAGCACTTATCCAGCTGCACATGATAATCATGTGCAGATTAGACACAGACGCATGTGGACGTTTGCTTACACAATTGTTCTAATTGTGTGTGTGTGAGATGAAGGGAGGGGGATTTTCTTACCATTTTACATGAACAGCGTGTGCCTCACTTTACTCCATGTGCTGTGTGTGTAACAAGGTGGTGGGAGAGGGTGTTTGTTGTTGCAGAGGACCAGGTATGACCTCGCCTAGCAGCCTGGACCTCGGACAATGGCCTGGACACACATGGTGGAACGTAGCAACCGGTGACCTGGAGGCCCACCCCCTTGGAAGCCAGCTGGTTCTGGCCTTCGGGAGGACAAAGGGCTGAAGAGAGAGGACCCTGGGGATCTGGAAGGCGCTGGTTCTGGCCAGTGGGAAGAGAGAGGGCCCAGGTGGAGGAGGGGCTAGGGAAGGGGATATAGGGTGGTCAGCTGGAAGGAAGTTGCTGCTGGACTGGGGACAAAGAGCAGGCTGGATGCAGGCAGACCCAGATGGACGGTGCTGAGAGTTTCTAGGCCCGAGGGCCCTGAGAACTTCCTGTGCTGCATTCGGATGTAGAGAAACCCTCCTGTGTTACGCTGGCTGAGGGTTACTGCAGGCAAGAGATGGGGGTTGCATTGCTCCCCCTGGGTGGGGACTCTCTGTGGCGGCCCATGGAGAAAGCTGAGTGGGCAGAAGGCTCAGAGGTGTTGCAGTCCCCCGTGGGTGGCCTGGCCAGAGGGTCTAACCCTCATGGAGGGCTGTCACCCTGAAGGGGGTTCCTCCCAGGGATCGTATGGAGCTGAGAAAGCATGGGGCCTGGCAGTCTGCAGTTCAGACACAGGATTGTGCAAGCATCTGTGGCCAGGAGCAGAACTCCCAACACATGCTATTTCTCTCCGTACAGTCTGTGGCATCTGCACTAGTGTCACTGAAGGAACCAGCAGGGGCCATTCCCAGGGAAATCCCAGTTTGGGGAGTTCCCATCAAGCTTGGGCAGGTGTGGGGCAGCTCTGGCATGGACATTCCTGGGACATTCCTGCCCCTTGTGGGGTTAAGAACCTCAGCTCTGGCCTTGGCACCTCCCTTTGGGCTCATGGGGAGGCAACAGCAGGCAGAGGTGGGGCTGGGCAGAGGAGTGTGTCCAGAGCCCCCAGGGACTGACTCGGCTGAGTGCGTAGCACCTGTAGGCTGGGCACCAGGCTGCTCCCAGATCCCAGCTCGTCTCCTGCCTCAAGGAGTGCAACCTGGCCTCTGTCTGCAGCCTCCCCAGAGGCCAAGGCCATGGGTGTTCGCCTCTGCCCCCTGGAGGTGGCCCCAGAAGGTCGGGGCTGAAACATGGGGGTGGGATGCTGATTGGGCTGGGCCAGCTGTGGGGATAGGCTTGAGGGCCCTGGCACCAGCACTGAATTTGCTTCAGACACGTGAATAGATGGGAGCGTAACACAAGTCTGACCCCTAAGTGCAGACATAACGCCCCCCCCCCCCGGCTGCTTCACGCCCTGTCCCCCACAGCAGGCCAAATGCTGCTTTGGCCTCGGGAGCGTGCGCTGTGGGGTTTGCACACATGCTCACGGCCATTGCATACACACGCTGAGCAATTGTGTGCACCAAGGGCCAGGGCAGGCAGCTGCATGTGCAGCTCAGGCAGCTGGTTTGTGAGCCCAGGCCCTTTGTGCCCTGGGCAGGCAGCCCATGGGCCCGGGAAACTGGCTTTGCAGAGTCTGGGCTTGGCATGCCTTAGACCTGCATCCTCTCAGCCTCGCACTGCCTCCCAGACCCACTGTCTCCTCCCAGCCCTGGTTTGTGAGGAGTGGCAGACAGTGGGATATATAAAGGAAGGGAAAGCACAGCCAGCCCCTGAGAAACTGTTGGAGCCAGTGGTTCTCTCCTGCCCTGCCTCCCTCCACGTGATTCAGCCCCGGGAGAGCCAGGAAAAAGTAACCCCAGGGAACTGTAAGTACAAGAAATAAAGCTGGTATTGTGCAGCCAGGCAAATCCCCAGGCCCACACAGGCAGCCCTGGCCCAAGGAAGGAAAGTGCCCTTTGTAACCAGATGGGGAGGGTGTGTGTCTGGGGGTGCCCCAAAGTTCTCTCCATGGCCAGAGCCCAGTAGGAGGGAGAGGGCCCCACTAAGGGAGGGGGGGTCCCTGTACAGTGCCTGCAGGGACTCCGCTCCTGTTACAACCCAGGAGGGGGCAGCTGGGTAACAGCGTCTCAGCTGTGGGCGTTTGCAGAAGGTGCCGTGTGCACAGGGCGCCCCACTGGAGGGTGGCTGTGCTGCTTGGGGTGGGGTTGGGGGGAAGTCCTCATTGGAAAGCTGAGATATTCACCTCTTCCCGATGGGTGAGCGCTGGCTGTGGGTGCGAGCACTAAGGTGCGGGTTGGAATGAGTAGGGGTGAGGCTGTGATAAGGTGGATGTGGGGGGTACTTGTTCATTGGGTGCCCAGCATGGGGCAGGGGGATGGGATAGATCTCTCTGCCCTGCTGTGATTGTGACAGGTATGGCGACAGCATCCATGGCTGCAGCATTATCCTGCTTGCCATGATGTGTGCAGAACCCTTGCAGATTCATGAGCACGTGTGTGGACTGGCTGGCTGCTCCTGGCCCAGCAAACGGGCATGGAAAGGGGTTAGGCAGAAGCTATGCCTGGAGACCAAGCTCAGCCAGCTCCCCCTGCCCTGCCTCTGCTTTCTGAGTGTGCCCAGCACTAAGAGTCTTATGCTTTACCAACTGACCTTGACTAGCTCTATTGGTAAAGCATAAGACTCTTAATAGCAAAGTTGTGGGTTCAAATCTCATGTTTGGTGTTTGATCTTGCAACCTTAGCTATCAGTACAGGATGGGGGCCCTGCTCCAGCCCCAGCCTCTGGCAGGCTGGCTAGTACTGCTGAGGCCCTGACTTGGTTTCCAGAGCACGTCTGGGTGCAGGGGCTGGGGTGGGAGTCCCGGACCCGGTAGCTCTGGGGGAAGAGCAAGCAACCTGCCCACAGTGCCTGGGGGGGAAGGGGGTGATACAACGTTGGCCTGTCGCAGCTGTGGATAATTGGCCCCGAGAGGGGGCAAGGATTCAAGGGGATTTTCAAAGAATGTCAATCTGCCAAAATCTGCTGGAGTTAAAGCCAGGAGCATGTGAGGCAGCGAGGGGGAGGCAGGGGTGACGGGCTGGCTTGGTCAGGGAATGAGGAGGAGTGGGGGCGTTCTCACTGGGGCACAGCGTGGGAATGTCTCCCAGCAGGAGGTACTCTGGCCAGGGCAAAGATGGGGGCAAGGCCCCAGCCTGTTCCATGCAGTCCTGATCTCACCCAGGTACATATAGGCAATGCGCAGCCCCTTGCAGGAACAAGGCCCAATGGACTGGGTGGCACAGGTGGGCAGAACCCACGCTCTCTGCTCCACTTTTAACCTGATTCAACTGCATTCAGGACACCTGTGCCCATCCCCTCCCCCTCTCTGGGGATGCCCATCCCCTCCCCCCTCTGGGGGCAGCTGTGCCCCTGTCTGGGCATGCCCATAGCCCTCTCTGGGGTGCCCTGTCCCTCCTGGCACTGCTGCAGGAAGCTGGCAGAAGCCAGCCATTTGTTTTGCTGCCCGGAGCGCTCTGAGCCCAGCAACAGTTCCCCTGGGGACAGAGGCATGTGCGGGCGAGGGGCCAGGCCGGCCGGGGGGAGCGGGGGAGGTGGGCTGGACACGGATTTCCCCCCCCCATGGCAGCTGGCTCGGCCGGGCGCCCCCCGGGGCAGCTCACACGCTCCTTGTCCCTCCCCGGCCCCTCTTTGGGCAGTGCATTGGGAGACCCCTGGCGAGGTGGGACTGGGGGCTGTGGGGGGCGGCCCCAGGAAGCCAAGTGACCTGCGTGGGAGGAAGGGGAGGCAGTCACAGGGTGTCACCGAGGGTGCCTGAGGGAGGCAGCCACAGTGCTTGGGGGGCGGCCAGGGGCCTGGGCCAGAGTCTGGTAGGACCACGCAATGGATGGTAATGGGCTAGGGGCCTTCTTCACCCCGGCTGCCCACGCCTGCCTGGTGTCCGGGCATCTCGGGCCAGCGGGAAGGTGCGGTGACTCGGTGGCTGAGACTGATGCCCAGCTGCCTGCTCTGATGGTCTCCACACCCTGCTCTGGCCTCCTCCAGGATGAGACGTGCCATGGCTCTGTGCAGGCTCCTGCTCCTCGGGCTGCCCTGGCTGGTCGCTGCAGTGACAGCTGCTACCCCTGGGTGCAAGATCCGGATCACCGCCAAGGGCCTGGAGCTGGGTAAGGAGCTGGCGGAGCAGGAGTCAATTGGCCCAGCACCACCAGGTGGCACCAGACCAGGGCGTGCCCACTGTTCTGGGGTTCCCCACCACGGGATGCTCCCTGCTGCTGGGGCTGAGCCGGTGGGGTGGGTCAGGATGTTCCGCTGTCCTTAGCCCACCCTCCCTGGGGAGGGAAGGAGCCCAGTGGGGCTGGGGCAAGTCTGTGCTGTTTACATACAATCGCGTTGCCAGGAAAAGGACTGGACTGGCCTGGCCAGTGCCCTGGGATGGAAGGGGAGGCGGGGAAGGGCCCTGGCCTCCTTTCCTCCCTGTGGAGCCAAGGCCGGGGCAGAGAGCGGGGCTGTTGTTTTGCAGTGAAGCAGGAAGGGCTGCGCTTTGTGGAGCAGGAGCTGGAGCACATCAGCATCCCTGACCTGCATGGGAAGGAAGGACAGTTCCAGTACAACATCAGTGGGTACGTGAGGGCTGGGGGAAGAGCTCTGGGCGGCATTCGCTGCCTCTGGCCCAGAATCCCACGCTCCCTCTGGGCACCCCTTCACCTTCAACCAGGGCAGGACCTGGGGCTGGAGGGGCCTGAGACAGCAGCATGTGTAATGGGCTGGGACAGTGCAGTGGGGCTGGCTGGGCCTGCAAAGGGGCAAGGAGCCAGCAGCTGGGTGTGACTCAGGGATGGGTGGAGCTGGCCTATGGCAGGAGGTGGAGGGAAGGAGGGTCCCAGGGAGGGGCTAGTAGCACTGGACCAGGTGCAGCCCTGAAGCCCGAGGCCTCGGGGTGTGATGCTGCCCAGGGGTGCAGGGGCCTCTCCCATTGCAGTGACTCCAACGTGGCTCAGCACGAGCCCAGGAGTCATGGCCACAGCTGGGGCGGCAAAGCCAAGCTAGAGATGCTGGGGGACGGGGCGAAGGGAGAGAGCTGGGGCGTGGGGCTGACGCTGCCTCTGCCCCCCGCAGGCTGAAGGTGACGGATCTGCAGCTGGCACTCTCCAGCCTGCACTTCCAGCCCCCGCAGCACCTTGCCTTCAACATCAACAATGCCTCCATCAGCCTCCGCTTCCGGCGCCAGCTGCTCTACTGGTTCTTGTGAGCGACCACACCCCTCCCCCTCCGCTCCCCCAGTGCAGGTTCGGGTCCCAGGCCCCCTCCGCCCACGGTGCAGGGTCAGGCCCCTCTCCCTCCGCTCCCACCAGCCCGCGGTCTGGTCCCAGGCCCTCTCCCCCTTCCCCTGCCAGCGGCGGTCAGGCCTCCCGCCGTGCTGGGATCAGATGCTCACTCTGACATTTGCCTTCAGGTTCTAGACGCCCCCGGTGCTGGGCAAGTCGCTGGGGTCTGGCTGGGCCAGCCCCCCACCCCTCAGCTTTCTCATCCCATGCAGGCTCCAGGCAGCGGCTCCCCTGGGGCAGCTCAGCTGGGAGGTGCCTGTTTGCTTGGGTGCTGCTCACCTGCTTTAACCGTTTGCTTCCCAGCTACGATATTGGCTCCATCAACGCCTCTGCCGAAGGTGTCAACATCCGCACCCTGCTGAAGCTGTCCATGGACAAGGCCGGGCGCCTCAAGATTTCTAACATCACCTGTAATGCCTCCATTGCCAGGATGCAGACTGGCTTCACGGGCACACTCAGGTAGCGCCTGGGGGGCCACCTGTCCCACATGCCTGGGCACCACCTCGCGGTGCTTTGCACCCCAAGCACTGGTCAGCAGCCCCAGCGCCCCCATGGTACCTTTGCTCTCATGCCAGGAGGCTCTCTGGTCTCCTAGCAGGAGGGCAGGGGCTTGAGGACTGTGATTCTGTCTCCACAGGAAGGTCTATGAATTCCTGTCTACCTTCATCACCACAGGGATACGCTTCCTTCTCAACCAGCAGGTACGATGTGGGCAGAGACATCCCCCTTGGGGCAAGGGTAGGGGCACAAACAGTGGGGGCTGAGCAGGCAGGGAGTGGATCAACTGAGGGCACTTCCCCTCGCAGGTCCCCAGCCCCAAATCATGAACTGTGGTTAGCACGAGGGCAGTGGCTGCGGGTTGAGGTTGTGGGGCCCAGGCAAAACGGGGGCGGAAGGGGGCTGTGGGTTGGGGTTGGGGGGCACAGATGGAAGGGTGCTGCAGGTTGGGGGGCGTGGGCAGAGCAGGGGGAAGTGGGGTGGAAGGGGGCTGTGGGTCAGGGTTGGGGGGTACGGGTGGAAGGGGCTGCGGGTTGGGGGAGGTGGGGTGGAAGGGGGCTGCAGGTCGGGGCTGGGGGGGTGCGGGCAGAGCAGGGGGAGGTGGGGTGGCAGGGGGCTGTGGGTCGGGAGGTGCGGGTGGAAGGCGGCTGTGGGTCAGGGGGCGCAGCCATTGCACGGTGCCTGGGAGGAGCAGGTGCTTTCGCTCCATCCAGCTCAGGGGCACCGGGTGCCCTCTTGTGCTGTGGGTTTAATGCAGTCTGACGAGCAGCTCCTGGAAATGGGGCAGGACGGTCCTGGTCCCTTGGGGTCCCTTGGGCTGGGCCCCTGGGAGAGGGAGATGCTCCCGTGGAGGCTGCAAGGACACCCGTCAGCCTAGACCCTGCTCCCTGCCTGTGTGCCTGGCCCCGGCCTGCCGACCCTGTCCCCAGCCTGTGGTGTCTGTTTCAGATCTGCCCCGCACTGCATTACGCGGGGCGTGTGGAGCTGAACTCGCTGCTGGACACCGTGTCGGGTGAGTCTGCAGCCCTGGGCCGCGATGGGGGCTTGGATTGACGAGACCGGACTTGGGCTCCGCTCAGCCTGGCCTCGGTGCAGGGCTGCACTGTGTTGCGTGCTGGGGGGGGCAGGCCCACGCTCAGGGGGCAGTGGGCTGCAGATGCGGGAACAGGCTGGGGCTCAGCGACTGCTCTGCTTGGGAAGCTGGGGGCAGGACCGAAAGGGCCCAGAGCTGGGGAGGAGAGGGCGTCAGCCTGGCTGGGTCAAGGTCAGGCCTCGCCAGGCCACTGACCCTGCCTTCCTTGGGCACAGTGCGCAGCCCGGTGGATGAGCACATCAGCATCGATTACTCTCTCCTCAGCCACCCCGTCGTCTCCCCCGACACCCTCGATCTGGACTTCAAGGTAATGGGGGGCGGCTCCAGCATGGCCAAGGGAGCCACTGGGCCATGTCCTGTGATGCCCTGGCTCCGGGGCACGCTCTCGGGTCGGCCCAGCATGTGCGCAGATACCAGTGCGTGGGGATGCCAGGCCAAGCCCGGGGCTGCAATGGCCGAGTACCCCGGGGAGCCTGTTCTGGGGCGGGGGCCGGCAGTGCAGGGACTCACTAGCTCTGTGCTGCCCAGGGCATGTTCTACTACCAGAGGAATGAGACGCTGGTGAACCAGGCAGTGGCACCAGTGATCAAGGAGACGGAGCGCATGGTCTACGTGGCTTTCTCCGAGTACTTCTTCAACTCTGCCATGGATGCCTATTACCAGGCGGGGGTGCTGAGCAAGGAGATTGCAGGGGAGGAGGTGAGGAGAGATGGGGTGCTGGGCATGCAGATGGGGGGAGGAGGAGCAGGGATGCTGGGCGTGCACATGGAGGGAGGGGCCGGGTAACAGCAGTAAACTGTGGGGCAACCTCCTTACCCAGGACGGTTGCACATTGTTTCAGGTGCCCAAGGACCTGGAGGTTTTGCTGAGAGCCACATTCTTCGGAAGCATCATCATGCTGGTAAGATCGGTGGTCATGGGGTGGGCGACCTTGGGAGGTGGCCTTTCCTGTGGAGGGGGTGCTGCTTCTTGGGTGGGGGGTGCAGTGCAGTCCCAGGCCCCAGGAGGGTGGCAATGGAGCAGCTAGTGAGAAGAGCCCGCTGCCTTCAGGGACCCAGCTCAACCCCTGTGCTGCCTGCTCCCCCGCCCCCCTGACTCTGCTCTCTCCTGGCAGAGCCCCGCTGTGGTGGATGCGCCCCTGAAGCTGGTGCTGCAAGTGTCGGCTCCTCCACTCTGGACAATCAAACCCGCGGGCACCTCCGTCTCTGTCGCTGCCGTCCTGAACATCTCCCTGGTGCCCGTCGACCACCCTGCCATCCAGCTCTCCAGCATGACCATGGTGAGTATTCCCCTGGCGCAGCAAAGAGCCCAGCCCTCACCTGTTACAGTTCATGCAGCTGTGCAGAACCTGGTCCCATGAGCCCATGGCCAGCAGTGAACCTGCCGCTGCAGAACGGCAGGGAGGCATGGGGCAGGGCTGTCTGCTCCATGGGGTGGGCAGTAATGGGGCTGTGGCCTTTTCTCCCCTTCAGGATACCAAGCTGAGTGCCAAGGTGTCTTTGCAAGGGAAAGCGCTGCAGGTGCAGTTGGATCTGAGAAGGTAACTCCCCTGTCCCTGGGAGCCCCTTGCTGGGGCGTCTGGGCAGCGTCCCAAGGCACAGATTGCAGAGCCGTCCCAGGGCTGGAGCTCGAAGCTGTGTTCACAGTGCTCTCTCTCCCCCCGGGCAGGTTTCGGATCTACTCCAAGCAGTCCGCACTGGAGTCCCTGGCGGTGAGTGGGACAGGTGGCCTGCATGGAGCCCAGGGCATCAAACAGATGGGCCCAATCCAGCAGAACAGGGCTGGACTGGAGCTGGGATCTGAGCCCCTCCCTTTCAGCTGCCCTTTGTGTAGCTCCCAGACAGGGAGCCCCTGGCCTTGTGGCACAGCTGCAGGGGACCAGCTCTTCTCCCTGCATCCCCAGGGAAAATCCACCAAGGGATCTGGGGAGAGAATGGGAGTCCCCTGGGGCGGTGAGGGAAGTGGGGAAACATCCAGGTTGGCAGGGGACAGTGCCTAAAACGGGGCAGCATGTGGAAGAGGTGGGACATTCCCAAAGATGGGGGGCCTCTCACTTTAAAAAAAGAACACCCAGCCCAAGGCCTGCAGCTGCCCTTGCTTGGCCCTAAACTGCTCTGCCTTCTGCGGTGACCCCAAAACGGGCCTCGGTCCCACAAACCTATTACCCAGGTCAAGCCCAGAGGGCACAAGAACAATCCTCCTGGCCCAGTGGCCAGGCGCTTCAAAGGGAATGGTCAGAACAGGCAATTCCTGAGTGATCATCCTGTCTGCCAGTCCCAGCTTCCAGCAGTCAGAAGCTTAGGGACACCCAGAACATGGGGTTGCATCCCTGATCATCTGAGCTAAAAGCCATTGATGGACCTATCCTCCATGAATTTATCCAGTTCTTTTTTTGAACCCAGTTATAGTGTTGGCCTTCACAACATCCCCTGGCAATGAGTTCACAGGCTGACTGGGCATTGGGTGATGTGGTACTTCCTTGTGTTTGTTTTAAACCTGCTGCCTAGTCATTCATTGGGTGACCCTTGGTTCCTGTGTTATGTGAAGGGGAAACTAGCGCTTCCTAGTCAGTTTCTCCACCCCAGCCAAGATTTTATAGATCTCTGTCACATCCCCCCATAGTCGTCTCTTCTCCAAGCTGGACAGTCCCAGTCGTATAGAATCATAGAGGATTAGGGGTGGAAGAGACCTCAGGAGGTATCTAGTCCCACCCCCTGCTCAAAGCAGGACCTAATCCCCAACTAAATCATCCCAGCCAGGGCTTTGTCAAGCCAGACCTTAAAAACCTCTAAGGAAGGAGATTCCACCACCTCCCTAGGGAACCCATTCCAGTGCGTCACCACCCTCCTAGTGAAAGAGTGTTTCCTAATATCCAACCGAGACCTCCCGCACTGCACCTTGAGACCATTGCTCCTTGTTCTGTCTCTGCTACCACTGAGAACAGCCGAGCTCCATCCTCTTTGGACCCACCCTTCAGGTAGTTGAAGGCTCCTATCAAATTCCCCCTCATTCTTCTCTTCTGCAGACTAAACAATCCCAGTTCCCTCAGCCTCTCCTCATAAGTCATGTGCCCCAGCCTCTGATCATTTTCGTTGCCCTCCGCTGGACTCTCTCCAATTTGTTCATATCCCTTTGGTAGTGTGGGGCCCAAAATTGGACTCAATACTCCAGATGTGGCCTCTCCAATGCCAAATAGAGGGGAATAATCACTTCCCTCGATCTGTTGGCAATGCTCCTACTAATGCAGCCCAATATGCCATTAGTCTTCTTGACAACAAGGGCACACTGCTGACTCATATCCAGCTTCTCATCCACTGTAACCCCCAGGTCCTTTTCTGCAGAACTGCTGCTTAGCCAGTCAGTCCCTAGTCTGTAGCGGTGCATGGGATTCTTCCATCCTAAGTGCAGGACTCTGCACTTATTCTTGTTGAACCTCATCAGATTTCTTTTGGCCCAATCCTCTAATTTGTCTAGGTCACTCTGGACCCTATCCCTACCCTCCAGCATATCTACCTCTCCCCCCCAGTTTAGAGAGTGCAATCCATCCCATCATCCAGATCATTAATGAAGATATTGAACAAAACTGGCCCCTGGACCAACCCCGGGGCACTCCCCTTGATACCAGCTGCCAACTAGACATGGAGCCATTGATCACTACCTGTTGAGCCTGATGATCTAGCCAGCTTTCTATCCACCTTATAGTACATTTGTCCAATCCATACTTATTTAACTTGCTGGCAAGAATGCTGTGGGAGACCATATCAAAAGTCTTTTTAATCTCTCCACATATGGAAGCTGTTCCATTCCCCTAATCATTTTTGTTGCCCTTCTCTGTATCATGTCCAAATCTAATATGTCTTTTTTGAGATGGGGCACCAGAACTGCACCCAGTAGCCAAGGTGAGGGCCTACCATGGGTTAATATACTGGTGTCTGTCCCTTTCCTAATGATTCTCAACATCCTGTTCGCTTTTTTGACTGCTGCTGCACATTGGGATATTTTCAGAGAATGATCCATGATGACTCCAAGATCTTTCTTGAGTTTAGATCCCATCATTTTGTGTATATATAGTTGAGATTGTTTTCCAGTGTTCCTTACTTTGCATTTATCTATGTTGAATTTCATCTGCCATGTTGTTGCCTGGTCACCCAGTTTTGTGAGGTCCCTTTGTAACTCTTCAGTCTGCTTTTGATTTAACTATACTAAGTAATTTTGTATCATCTGCAAATTTTGCCACCTCAGTTTACCTTTGTCCTGATCATTTATGAACATGTTAAACAACACTGCTCCCAGTACAATTCCTTGGGGGATCTATTTACCCCTCTCTTCTGTGAAAACTGACCATTGATTCCTATCTTTTAACCAGCTACCAATCCAGGAGAGGACCTTCTCTCTTATCCCATGACAACTTCCTTTGCTTAAGAGCCTTTGGTGAGGGACCTTGTCAAGGGCTTTCTGAAAGTCCGCGTACATTATATCTACTGGACCATCCTTTTCCACATTTGTGGACCTCTCAAAGAATTCTAATGGATGGTGGGGACATGATTTCCCTTTACAAAAGCCATGTGCCTCTTCAACATATTAATTTATGTGGCTGCTAATTCTGTTCAGTATGGTTTCAACCAGTTTGCCTGGTACTGAAATTAGTCACCAGCATATAATGTCCAGAATCACCCTTGGAGCCTTTAAAAAAAAAAATAGCTATCCACCAATCATCTGGTACAGTCAGAGGCTGAATTAAGCAACAGGTTGCATAGCACAGTTAGTAATTCTGCAATTTCATATCTGAGTTCCTTCAGAACTCTTGAGAATACCAACTGGTCCTAGTGACTTACTACCATTTAATTTAAGGTTTCAGAGTAGCAGCCATCTTAGTCTGTATTCGCAAAAAGAAAAGGAGTACTTGTGGCACCTTAGAGACTAACAAATTTATTTGAGCATAAGCTTTCGTGAGCTACAGCTCACTTCATCGGATGCATTTAATACTACCATTTAATTTAAAATTTTGTTCCAAAAGCTCCTCTATTAACACCTCAAGCTGGGACAGTTCCTCAGATTTGTCACCTAAAAAGAATGGCTCATGCGTGGGAATCTCTTCACATCCTCTGCAGCAAAGACTGATGCAAAGACTTCATTTAGTTTCTCCACACTGGCTGTGTCTTCCTTGAGTGCTCCTTCAGGCCCTGGATCATCCAGTGGCTCCACTGACTGTTTGGCAGGCTTCCTGTTTCTGACGTACTTAAGCATTAGCTTTGTGTGTCTTTTGCTAGTTCCTCCTCAGTCTTTTTTGCCCTGCCTAATTATACTTCTACGCTTGACTTGAACATAGAAAGGAACAAACTCTGGCCTCAGTAGAATTCGACTTCCAATTTTTAAAGGATGCCTTTTTATAGCTCACGAAAGCTTATGCTCAAAAAAAGTTAGTCTCTTAAGGTGCCACAAGTCCTCATGTTTTTATCTCTAGCCACCTCTTTTACTGTTTAGCCAGGTGGCATTTTTGGTCCTCATACTGTTTTTTCTCATTTGGGATTTACATTTAGTTTGAGCCTCTATTATGGAGTTTTCTATTCAGCTTGCAGTTCCATTTTGTTCCATGCCTGTTACTTTTAATTTCCATTTAACTAGCTGCCTTATTTGTGTAGTTCCCCTTTCTGAACTTAAATGCTACTGGGGTGGGTTTCTTTGACAGCCACCCCCCCAGGCTATTAAATTGAATTACATGATGATTGCTGTTACTGAGCAACTCATATGTTCACCTTGGGGACTAGATCCTGTGCACTACCAGAATTCCCTCCCCTTGTGACTTCCAGGACGAGCTGCTCAGCTAGAAATTTGGTCTCTATCCCACCCTGAGGCAAGATGTTCCCAGCCACTGTGAGGATAGTTGAAATCCCCCCTTATTATTGGGTTTCCTGTTTTTGGAGAGACTCAGCTCAGGCCAAACTGACTAGCTCTTCCCAGGGGTGGGAGTGCATGCAGGGGGAGCTATGTGGCCCAGCCCAGCTCTAATGCTTCTTCCTCTCTCCCCACAGCTGTTCCCACTGCAGGCTCCCCTGAAGACACTGCTGCAGTTGGTGATCATGCCCATCCTCAATGGTAAGGACTTGTGCTGCAGGAGGGGGCTGGGCTTGGCCTGGGCACTGGCCTGAGGACACACTCTCAAAGGCTCCCTTTTCTTTTCTGCAGAGAGGACAAAGAAGGGCGTCCCGATCCCCCTGCCTGAGGGCATGGACTTCACCAAGGAGATAGTCGTGAGTCATGTGGTACGTGTACCTCATAGGAGGGGCCCAGCACCTGCTGCAGGGAGCCCCACAGTGCTATCCTGAGCTCTCAGGGCCCCACAGGCCAGCTGTGCTCAGGCACTGGGGTGCCACAGTGCTGGGCCCCTGTGACTCTGGCTCAGGGAGGCAGAGGTGAGGCCCCTGCAGTACTAATGCTCCTTCCCTTTGCACCCTGCAGGGTTTCATCACTGTGGGGGCAGATCTCCATTTCTCTAAGGGACTGCGGGAGGTGATTGAGAAATACCAGCCTGCTCAGGCCAGCCGCCCACCAAGCCCAGGGCCAACAACCACAGCTGAGCTCTAACCTTTCCTTGCTGATTTCCTTTAACACTACAACGCCCCAGGCCAGCCTCAGAGTCTTCACTAGAAAGCAGCCAGCCAGCTCCTGCAGGCCACACCTGGCCCCTGGATGCAGCTGCTTGGGGCATGGCAGTAATCGCACCATTACACTAATAAACAGGGCTAGACACAGCCTTGGCTGTCTGGGCATCACTGTGGGAGGGGCCTTTCCCAGCAGCTGTCAGTCTGCTCCCCCTGCCCATAGAGCTGATGGGGGCCCAGGAACCAGTGATAGAGCCAGCTGGGGAACATGGCCTACTTGCAAGCCCAAGCAGTAATCAAGCTCCCACTGAGAGTGGGGAAATCTGGGACTCCTGTGTCCAGAGGGCTCTGTGTGCACCCACCCCAAGCTCAGCTCTATGCTGGCCCCAAGGATCCCCTGGCACATAGCTGCATTGGCCCAGTAACTCACAGGTGGTGGGGCAGGACAGCAGTTCCAGAGGGAGGTGTTGCTTTGAACCCAGGGCCTCTTGCCAACAGCCCTCAGCCTCTGGAGCTAGCCCCATCCCCCCTGTAGGGAAGAGCTATCAGCTCAGGGTAGCTAGTACTAGGAGCCCAGCTGTTCCCTCACCTCACAGACTGGAATGGCCTTACCCCACTGCAGGCTGCCCCCTTCCCTCTGGGGCCCTCAGTGCCATTCAGCTACTGCACAGGCTTGCACTGTACTTCCTGGCAATAGGGGCAAGACTAGGGTTAGTCACCCCCTGGGGAGCATATGGCCAGACTGGGGTAGAGGTGAGGCCCAGCCAGCCTCCTCAGCACAGCCCCTCCCTACAAGGGCCAAGAACATCTGCAGTGGGGAGACCATGAAGGTCTCCCCCAGCCCCTGGGGAGCTGCTTATATTCCTTCCACTACTCCTGGCTCACATGGGCCCCCTAGACATCCAGGCTCCAAGCTCTAGCCCCAGGAGCTGGTGGGGATGTGGGGGAAGAAATGTGCAATGGTCACAAGGATCCAAGTTCAGCTGTGACATTTTATTGCAAGGCCCAGGAAGCAGCCAATGCCCCAGGGAGTGAGGGGGGGCAGGGCCAAGAATGTCTTCATTTCAAACCTCCTTCCTCAGGACACATGAGAACTTCCCCAGGGTGGACCTGAGACAGCACAGGTGGCTGCTAGCTACAGCAAGGCCTCCTGCAGGCACAGGGTGTGATGCCTAAGCCAGCCCCTTGGGACATGTGCAAGGGGCCTGGGAGCAGAACAAGGCCCTGGGATGGGTGCTGCTCCACCCCCAAGCTGAGATGGCAGCTCCAGAGCAGGAGGCAGCAGAACCCCCAGGAGGTAAAGGCCACAGCAGGACCTCTGGAGCAGCTGAGACCAGCCATGCTGGGACAGGCAGCCTCCCATCTGCTGAGCTCTACCCCACCCCTGCAGTGCACTGGTACCAAGCCTGTACTGTGTACAGGCAGGGGCCCCCCTTAGAGGCAAGGGGCAGCATCCCCAAGAAGCATGGAAACCCAGGCCAGTCTTCCTCTGGTGGAGGAGCTAGGGAGCGGTAGGACACCCACTGGCCGTGGAAAACCCATATCTGCTGCCATTGCTGAGCAGCGAGAGGCCCTGGTCATGCCAGGAAGTGGCCCATGGCCTGGGAGGGGAGAGATGAGGAGTTGCCCCAGGCAGCAGTGCAGGGAGAAGTGCAGGCCCTGCTCTGCCAGACAGTCAGTAGGGCTGCTGTTGAATGAAGCGGCTGAACATGGTGAAGGCGGCTTGTGGTTGGTCTGTGGGCACCATGTGGCCAGCTCCCTGCAGAAGACAGGTGAAGGCACCAGGTCAAGACCAGCTGTGCAGGGCTGGAGGGAGCATCCAAGCAGCCTCAAGGGGTGGGCCAGTGATTCTCAACCTCTGCCAGAGCCAGCCAGGCCCCCCTCCCCCAAGAGATCCTAACTCTCCCTGCAACCATCCCAGCCTCCCTCATGCCTGCAAGGCTGAAGATTGCTAGGTCCCAGAGGGAGTGTGAGGCCACAGCTCCAGCCCCCTGGCTTCTCCTCCCAGGGCAGCTCGGCCTCAGGCTAAAGCACAGAGGATCTGCTGAATCCCGCCCTGGCAAGAGGATGAAGGCAGGGAGATCGAAGGGGTGATTAGGGGATTGTGTGGGGCAGCTCAGCTCTCGGCTGCTGCTATGAACATGTTGCCTGCAGTCCAGGGTCCCTCCCTGCCATGCCAGTGGGGCTGGTTACCTTGATGGTGAGGAAGGCGATGTTGGTGAATTCCTTCACAAAGCCCCCGATCTGGTCCTCAGTCCCATCGTTATACAGCCAGGGCCTGCGGGCCACCTGCACCTGGAACCAGAGCCTAGCACCCTTAGAGTTGACCCTGTGCCAACCCAGCCCCTTGCTCTCCCCAGGTGTCCCCTCCCCCCAGGTCTGGGCAGGGTAGGCCATTCCCTGGACACTCCTCCTGCCAGTACTGGCTCTTTGCCGATGGCTTTACCCCAACGCCTGTCACTGCAGAAGTTCCAGGCTAGTGCTGGGCAATGATGTGCTGATGGCGCACAAGTCCCCCTCCCCTGCCTACCTTCTGGTCCAGGGAGTCCACGAACCACTCGTCCCCCAGGAAGTTGCAGGCCATGTCAATGTCACCATTGTACACCAGGATCCGGTATTTCTGCAGAGAGCACAAGGGTGTCACCTAGGCTGAGGGACAGCAGCTCTGCACCTCACCTCAGGGTCTGCTCAGGGCACCGGGCAGCCAAGGGAAGGGGCTGGGTGAGCTCAGCAGCTGACTGCAGAGCTGGTGTCAGACATGCCTGCAGCTGAACCCCACCTCAGGCATCACTTCTCCCAAAGTGGCCAGGCTGGGGTCTGGGACCCCTCAAACTCACCATGGTGCCAAGCAGCTTCAGGTACTGGTCGTTCACAGTCAGGTACTGCCGCTTGTAGCTGTGGTTCACCTCAGAACTGTGAAGGAACAGGCAGAGTTACACCCAGTCCTGGCCAGGAAGTGGTGTCCCTTCCAGGACAGAAGCCTCCCCACCTGCATATATGCCACTCAGGTGCCTCTGGAGAGATGTGCAGCGCCTTCCTCACTTCGGGGGTGTTCAGGTAGGTGGTGGAGGCTGTGGAATTGGTGCAGGGGGGTTCCAGGCGAACTCCTTTCTTGGCTGCTGGCATCCGGAGCAGATTCTGGGAGAGGAAGAGTTATAAGAAGAGAGAAAAGCTGCAGCCGTGGGGCAGTGACCCAATTCCCCCAAGCCTCCTGCACAATGCAGCAGGGAGAGTCAACCTCCTCTATCCTGGTCCACCATGGGCAGCACTGCAGGCTGACCAGAGCCAGTGCCAGCCCAGAGTTTGAGAGAGACTGCCTGCCCCTGAGGTCATACTAGGTTAGCACAGCAGGACAGGGCTCCCTCAGTCAGACTAGCAGGGTTGGAAGGGACCTCAGGAGGTTCTAGTCCAACCCCTGCTCAAAGCAGGACCAACACCAACTAAATCATCCCAGCCAGGGCTTTGTCAAGCCGGGCCTTAAAACCTTCTAAGGAAGGAGATTCCACCACCTCCCTAGGTAATGCATTCCATTTTTCCTAATATCCAACCTAAACCTCCCCCACAGCAACTTGAGACCATTACTCTTATTTTGTTGGGGGCAGGCAGGTACCCATTCCCTACACCCCAGGGAGAAGGAGCCCTGACACTTACCTGCCTCCAGGAGTACTTCAGGGGCTGTTTGATGAAGGAGCTGCCCAGGTCATGGCTGATGAGCTGATCCTGATCATACCTGCAACCAGGGCGAGAGCAGCCTCAGAACCAGGCCTGGGCCCCACTGCGAGCACCTCCACCCCCAACCCTCACTTGCTCAGGTTCCCCTTTCTAGGGCAATTATTAGACTAGGTCATTGGTCTAGGCATCCTACTGAGGAAGGACAGAGCCCCAGACAGCAGCTAGGAAACCCCAACCCAAAGCCATTTCCTATAGGGATCATCTACAGGCCCCTGCCGAGATGGCCAGCAAGGACCTCTTTGTAACAGATTGGCAGACTCCCGCACTCCTCCCACCGGGCTGCAGGACTTTGGAGTGGTGCTGATCTCTCCAGACTCAAGTCAGCCACCTGGAGAGGAGCTGGAGCCAGCTGTTCCTACCTGTAGCTTCCAGGGACACCGCCAGCACATGGGGCATAGAGATTGTAGATGTTCAGGCCTGACTCCTCCACGATCTGGATCATCTCTTGCATCTGGAAGAAGCCATGTGGGTTGGAATCCAGCAGGCATGTTACAGCAACTCACAGCTCAGGAGCTACCATGGTCCACAGAGCACTAACTGATTCAAGGAACTGCCATGGATCCATCTGCTCAGCCACCTGCCCCTTTAAACCTTGCCCTTGGATCCAGTCCCTCATGGAACCATGCCTGGTCAAACAGCCAGGGTAAGGACCTTGCTGCTGGTGCAAAACCCAACACAGGGATCAGCCAGATTCTGCTCTGCCCTAAGGAATGATAGCACTGCTACAACAGGCTGTGTGGTACACCGGGACCTCCCCAGCACTCCCTGGCCAATACTCACCCTGAGTGTGCAGTTCAAGTTGGAGTTTTTATGGAAGTTGCATTTTCCCTGGGAGCAGCAGAAGCACTGCAGATCTGTCCACAACCTGGAGCAAGAAACCCTTGTGAGTGCATGGAACAATGCACTAGGCCAGGACATGAAGCCACCAGCCTTCAATGGTGTTCAACTTCAATGACTACCAAGCACGGCAGCACTTCTCTGCTACACAAGCTCCATGGGCACATCACCCCTGTCCTCTGCTCCCACAGGACAGCAAGGAGTCCTCATCTTCAAGGTACTCACTGGCCTGCATGCAGAACAGCTACAAACCTAAGGCTCTGGGCTGACAATCATGAAGAACTCCACTCCTCAGGCACAATGGAGCTGTCCCAATCAAGGAAAAGCAGGTGATAGAGCTGCCTCAGGAGTGGCCCCAGACTATAGGACAAGGGACCACCCCAAACCTCCTGTGCCAAGTGCCAGGCACACTGCTCAGACCAGCCTTGTCCAGTATAAGAGCAGTGCCGGCACAGAAACCAAACCTGAACAACCCCACCACTGCATGCAACCATCCCCAAGGAGAGGGAGGAAGAACACACCCCATGTGACAGATGTCAGTCACATCACTTACTGCATGCCCAGCCAGTGCTCAGACACTGCAGAGGAGGGTCAGGGGAGACCTCAAGTAGAACAGAATGGAATCACCAGCAGAGTCCTGGGGGCATTGGCTAGTCTTCCAAGCCCTTTCATCACAGCAGATCCCTGTCCCTGGAAAGGCTGCAGCCCCCCAGCAACAGCAAGGAACTGGCCTGCTGGTGCCCCAGCTGTGCTGGGGGAACCAAGTTTCAAGGGCAGCACCCTGGCCAGGGAGGCTGGGCCAGAGCAGAGAATGGCCACCGACTCCCCCATTTGCACTCAGATTCTGAGTGCTCGAGGCCAGCTCCCTCTAGCTGCAACTCAGTAGCCCACAGTCCCATACCTGCACATTCTTACCTGGTTCCCAGGAGGCCGTGGTAATAGGCAAAGTAAACCAGGGAGTTGTCATTGATCTCATAGGAGGAGAGGCCATTTCCCACAGCGAGTCCCTAGAACACAGGGTGCAGCAGGAGGAACTTGCTGGGCACCCCCCACACCAGAGTAGGGACCAAGGCACCCACTGAGCAGAATTGGGGCAGGGGGGCAAGCTGGCCTGGACAATGGGTCTCCACAAGCCCCACACTGGAGATGGATAACCCAGAGCAGTTTAACACCCCACAGCATGGACATGGTATGATGCAAAGCCATGGGGAGAGACCTGTCCCCTTCCCTCACTCGGAAGGCATCTCCACTGAGGCCACCTGGTCCCTCCCCCTTCTCCTCCCCATCTGCTCAAGGGCTGGCCCATCTTACAATGTGCAGCAGCAGGAAGAAACCGTGGGGCTAGTGGGATTCACATGACTGCCCTCTCTCCTCACCATACGCTCCAGGGAAGGGGCCAGAGCCTGCATGTGCCTTACCTTCAAATTGATGCTGGCATCCTGCATCACCCACTCAGCCAGCGTGGGTATGTAAATGCCCGCATAGCTCTCCCCGGTGAGGAAAAACTTGTTCTTGCTGTACTCTGGGAAGAGGCGGAAGAACTCCTTCAGCGCCAGGTAGTTATCATGGGCCACCTGCAATCAGGGAGGAGGCTGAGGCAGGCTGTGCTTTAGGCCCCCCAGCTCTGGAACCAGCTCCTTGCTGCAGGAGCTGGGCAGTAAGGGAGGGGACAGGTGTCACTGCTAGCAGCCCCAGAACTCACTCACCTGGGTGTCATTAGTGGCATACTCTTTGTCATCAGAGTAGGAGAAGCCAACACCTGCTGGAGACTCCAGGTACAGCATGTTGGCAATCTGCAGAGACAGCCACAGATCACTCAGGGAGAATAGGTGACAGCCAAGACCCTCCACTCTGGAGATCAAGCTAGTACCATGATCTGGCACCTTCAGGGCCTCAATCAGGACAAGGCAACATCTAACCATAGCACCTACTGGCTAACTCCTTAGCACCACAGCTTTATGTCCTAGTCTAGACAGAGCCTAGGAGGCAAGATGCAGGGAAATAAGAGAGAACCTGCCAGAGGCTCCATTTCTATGGGAAAAATGAAGGCAAGGCTTAGGGCTCCCCACAATGCGTACAAGGCCCAGCACAGCTGTTGCCAGGTGCACAGGACAAGCTGTTCCACTCCAGTGGCCAGGGTGAAGGAGACAGTCCTTTTCAGGAAGTGGAGTCCATACCTTATTCCAGGAATAGTCATTGTACTGCAGGGTGGTCCCATCTGGCTGAATCTGATAAAGAAGAAGCCTCTGTTACCGTAACAGAAGAGCCAATGCAGGAGATGCACCCACAGGCTGGGCAGCCTGTCTCCCTTGGAGGAAGCAGCAGAACCATCCCCAAACCTAGTGCCTAGATGGCTTGAACCAGCAGAATTCAGGAGATAGCAAGGTTCCCCTCCCTGCAGTTACAGCCCAGTCGCTGTCAACCCTTGGAGGTTTCAGAGTAGCAGCCGTGTTAGTCTGTATTCGCAAAAAGAAAAGGAGTACGTGTGGCACCTTAGAGACTAACAAATTTATTAGAGCATAAGCTTTCGTGAGCTACAGCTCACTTCATCGGATGCATTTGGTGGAAAAAGCAGAGGAGAGATTTATATACACACACACACAGAGAACATGAAACAATGGGTTTATCATACACACTGTAAGGAGAGTGATCACTTAAGATGAGCCATCACCAGCAGCAGGGGGGGGAAGGAGGAAAACCTTTCATGGTGACAAGCAGGTAGGCTAATTCCAGCAGTTAACAAGAATATCAGAGGAACAGTGGGGGGTGGGGTGGGAGGGAGAAATACCATGGGGAAATAGTTTTACTTTGTGTAATGACTCATCCATTCCCAGTCTCTATTCAAGCCTAAGTTAATTGTATCCAGTTTGCAAATTAATTCCAATTCAGCAGTCTCTCGTTGGAGTCTGTTTTTGAAGCTTTTTTGTTGAAGTATAGCCACTCTTAGGTCTGTGATCGAGTGACCAGAGAGATTGAAGTGTTCTCCAACTGGTTTTTGAATGTTATAATTCTTGACGTCTGATTTGTGTCCATTCATTCTTTTACGTAGAGACTGTCCAGTTTGGCCAATGTACATGGCAGAGGGGCATTGCTGGCACATGATGGCATATATCACATTGGTAGATGCGCAGGTGAACGAGCCTCTGATGGTGTGGCTGATGTGATTAGGCCCTATGATGGTATCCCCTGAATAGATATGTGGACAGAGTTGGCAACGGGCTTTGTTGCAAGGATAGGTTCCTGGGTTAGTGGTTCTGTTGTGTGGTGTGTGGTTGCTGGTGAGTATTTGCTTCAGATTGGGGGGCTGTCTGTAAGCAAGGACTGGTCTGTCTCCCAAGATCTGAGAGAGCGATGGCTCGTCCTTCAGGATAGGTTGTAGATCCTTGATGATGCGTTGGAGGGGTTTTAGTTGGGGGCTGAAGGTGATGGCTAGTGGCGTTCTGTTGTTTTCTTTGTTGGGCCTGTCCTGTAGTAGGTGACTTCTGGGTACTCTTCTGGCTCTGTCAATCTGTTTCTTCACTTCAGCAGGTGGGTACTGTAGTTGTAGGAATGCATGATAGAGATCTTGTAGGTGTTTGTCTCTGTCTGAGGGGTTGGAGCAAATGCGGTTATATCGTAGCGCTTGGCTGTAGACAATGGATCGAGTGGTATGATCTGGATGAAAGCTAGAGGCATGTAGGTAGGAATAGCGGTCAGTAGGTTTCCGATATAGGGTGGTGTTTATGTGACCATCGCTTATTAGCACCGTAGTGTCCAGGAAGTGGATCTCTTGTGTGGACTGGTCCAGGCTGAGGTTGATGGTGGGATGGAAATTGTTGAAATCATGGTGGAATGCCTCAAGAGCTTCTTTTCCATGGGTCCAGATGATGAAGATGTCATCAATGTAGCGCAAGTAGAGTAGGGGCATTAGGGAACGAGAGCTGAGGAAGCGTTGTTCTAAGTCAGCCATAAAAATGTTGGCATACTGTGGGGCCATGCGGGTACCCATCGCAGTGCCGCTGATTTGAAGGTATACATTGTCACCAAATGTGAAATAGTTATGGGTCAGGACAAAGTCACAAAGTTCTGCCACCAGGTTAGCCGTGACAGTATCGGGGATACTGTTCCTGACGGCTTGTAGTCCATCTTTGTGTGGAATGTTGGTGTAGAGGGCTTCTACATCCATAGTGGCTAGGATGGTGTTTTTAGGAAGATCACCAATGGACTGTAGTTTCCTCAGGAAATCGGTGGTGTCTCGAAGATAGCTGGGAGTGCTGGTAACGAAGGGCCTGAGGAGGGAGTCTACATAGCCAGCAACCACACACCACACAACAGAACCACTAACCCAGGAACCTATCCTTGCAACAAAGCCCGTTGCCAACTCTGTCCACATATCTATTCAGGGGATACCATCATAGGGCCTAATCACATCAGCCACACCATCAGAGGCTCGTTCACCTGCGCATCTACCAATGTGATATATGCCATCATGTGCCAGCAATGCCCCTCTGCCATGTACATTGGCCAAACTGGACAGTCTCTACGTAAAAGAATGAATGGACACAAATCAGACGTCAAGAATTATAACATTCAAAAACCAGTTGGAGAACACTTCAATCTCTCTGGTCACTCGATCACAGACCTAAGAGTGGCTATACTTCAACAAAAAAGCTTCAAAAACAGACTCCAACGAGAGACTGCTGAATTGGAATTAATTTGCAAACTGGATACAATTAACTTAGGCTTGAATAGAGACTGGGAATGGATGAGTCATTACACAAAGTAAAACTATTTCCCCATGGTATTTCTCCCTCCCACCCCACCCCCCACTGTTCCTCTGATATTCTTGTTAACTGCTGGAATTAGCCTACCTGCTTGTCACCATGAAAGGTTTTCCTCCTTCCCCCCCCTGCTGCTGGTGATGGCTCATCTTAAGTGATCACTCTCCTTACAGTGTGTATGATAAACCCATTGTTTCATGTTCTCTGTGTGTGTGTGTATATAAATCTCTCCTCTGCTTTTTCCACCAAATGCATCCGATGAAGTGAGCTGTAGCTCACGAAAGCTTATGCTCTAATAAATTTGTTAGTCTCTAAGGTGCCACACGTACTCCTTTTCTTTTTGCGAACCCTTGGAGGGATATTGTTCCCAGCAACCAAGGGCAAGGGCGGGGGACTTAGGGTGGCTCAGGCCAAGGAGAGGGATGGTTGTTACTTACAGTGAAGGGGCCATGCTCTGTCAACAAGCCAGACATGGAGCTGCAGCCAGGTCCCCCATTCAGCCACAGCACCAGAGGGCTGCTCTCAGGGTTGCTCTGAGCCTCTGTAAACCTGCAGACACAGCGATATGCAGACCTCAGTGGTTTAGGAGTCAAATTAGCAACCAACATTACCCAAAAAATTCAGGAGTGGGAATTAGTGCTCTAGTAAACAAAGCAATGATCGATTCATAATGAAACAGTAGGACATGAAAATATTTAGTGCACAGATCTTATTCTCACAGCAAAATGACTGACCACATATTTTATCAGCTACAACTGGGTTAACAACTGTGGGCAGCAGGTTTCACAGGCCTGGTCCTGCCCACACTCCACTCCAAGGCTGCCTCCTACTTCCTGCTCTTGCCCCCCATGGCCCAGCACTCTGGGCAATTCCTCCGCCCCAGCAGCCAGGGTGGGGGGCTCTGGACTCTAGCGGGAGATAGGGGGGAGGGGTAGCGCCACCCATATTAAACTAGTAAACGCAGCCTGGTTGGTTAATGGCTAAATCCCCAGTGTTTTAGGATCACCAGAGCCACCCTAGTGGAAGTAGTGAGCCCAGCCCCCAACCCATGGTTTATCCCTCACCGGGGCCCCATGCGAGGCGGAGGGAGGGCAGAAGAGGGGCAAAGAGTCCCGTCACCCTGCCCCTACCAATAGTGCAGGCGCTTGTGTGGGTCGACACGGAGGTAGCCCGAGTAGTGGCGAAAGGAGGGCTGCTTGGCCAGCCCCGGCAGGTAGGTCACCTCGTCGGCGGAGGGTGCAGCCCCGACACGGGGGGCCGCCAGCAGCAGTGCGCAGAGCAGGATGGGCCCCATCTGCAGGAAGGGAGATGAGAGTCAGCCTGGCAGGGGGAGCCCCAGCCCCACAGACTCTGCCCTGCCCCCCAGGACCAGGACCCCCCCACTCAGAGACCCCCCAGACTCCACCCGGCCCCCCCCCCGCCCGCTCTCACCTTCTGGCAGCAGCAGCAGGTTCCTTCACTAGCCGGGGAGACACGTGACTCCCGTTCTTATGCGCCGAGACCGTCACGTGATGCTGGGCGCAGCTGATCGCGGGGGGGCGGGACCAATCCCGAATAGAGCCAATCAGAGCCCAGCCGCTCCCAGTCCCCGCCCTCAATTGCGGCTTCTGGCCCGGTCGGGGCTGCCCGGCGCGCGGGGCCCTGCGGGAGCAGCGCCGCCTGGCGGAGGGGCCGGGCGCTGGCCGGGGCCGAGCCGCATCGGGGCCGGGGGGGACACGCGGGCGGAGAGCGCCCCGGCCCGCCCCGCCCCGCCCCGTCACGTGGCCTGGCCCGCTGGGGGTGTCGGGGGCGGGCAGCGCGCAGACGCGGGCCCCAGCGCGACCCGCACCCGGGTCTCCCTCCCTGCAGAAGGGGCCGGGGGGGGCTTGTGACCCCGGCCCCCGGCCCGCCCTGTGCGCCAAGTCGGGCGGCCCCGTGTCCCGATCTCACGGGGCCATTGACCCCCCGCCCCGCCGTTTCTCCCTGGCTGTCCGGCCGCCCTGGCTCCAGGCTCCGCTCGCCGGGCCTGCCTCGCTCGGAAACGCAGCCCACGCCGCGGGCGCCTGCGCCAGCCCGGGAGTGCGGCGGAGCCGTGCGAAGCCGCCCCGGGCGTGGAGGGGGCGTCGGGCCCGGGGAACAGGCTGAGCGGCAGCAAAGCGTTTAACGTTCGTGCTCGGGTGCCGGCCGTGGCAGCACCGTCCAGCCACGGCCCCATGAGCGATGTGAGCCCGGCTCCGCTCAGGGTGACATGACACGAGGCCGGTTTATTGTCTCCAGCGTCGCTCAGGCTCCCACTAGCAGCTGGGCGGCACTAGGACCCTTGAGCGCCTCAGTGGGGCTCTGCTCTCCCGATTAGGGTACAAATGTCACCACTCGAGCCAGGTGCCTGAGCCTGACTGGCCTGCTTAAAAATAGCCACAACCCTGTGCTCTCTGTGAGTGCCACAGAGATGGCTGCTGCCTGCCACCCACCCACCCGCTTCCACCTCGTCCATGGCACCAACATCCGCATCGACCCCTCCCACACTCAGGCCACCAGGGTGGAGAGCTTCGCCAACGGGCTCTGTTTCAGCCAGGAGCCCCTGGAGCCTGGACAGATCTTCCTGGTGGAGATCGAGGAAAAGGAGCTGGGCTGGTGTGGCCACTTGCGGGTGGGGCTAACAGCACATGACCCAAGAAGCCTGGATGTAGTGCCAGAGTATTCGCTCCCAGACCTGGTCAATATGGGGGACACCTGGGTTTTTGCCATCACCAGGCATCACAACCGTGTTACTCCAGATGGCTCGGAGGCTCGGGTCCAAGGCTTCCTCTCAGACCCCTACCTGCTCATAGAACAAGTCAGGATTCCCCGAGACAAGCTAGTGGGACGGAGCAGGCCCAGCCAGTACAGCCACATGCTGGATGACTTGTACAAGACGAATGTGCTGCCCCCGACAGCCCGGAGGAGCAGGATTGGGGTGTTGTATGCCATCCGGTCTGACGGGATGGCAGACATGCACATCATCATCAATGGAGAGGACATGGGACCGAGTGCCAGGAGCCTCCCTGCCTCACGCCCACTCTATGCAGTGATCGATGTCTTTGCGTCAACGAAGAGCGTCCGTGTCATTCAAGTGGAATATGGCTGTAGGTATCTGTGTTTCCTCCCCTCCCTGTAGAACTATCCTAGACAGGCCCCCTCTGGCTGGATCAGAGTTTAGGAAGGTCAGAGGGGGGTGAGGCTCAAAAAAACTACTTGCATCCAGTAAGATTAAATGTCTCAGTCTACAAGGGGCACAAACTCAGATACTATGGTGCTGGGCAGGAGACTGACAGATTAGATAGGTGAAAGAACTCATTTCCTGCTGGATACAGCTTTACCCCTGAAAATCAGACCTAGTTCAGGTTCCCCAACACTCATTTCTCTGACCTTCCATCTCCTGCATCTCTGACCTCTCCATCTTCTGACACCCTGGCCTTGATGCCTCTTTTCTCTACACTCTGGAGGCTCTCACCTCTGTGTCCTGATCTCCAGGGCTCTAGTTTCTGCCTCCCTGCCCTGCCCACCTCTAGTCTCTGAGCTCCTGACTGCTCTCATTTTTGTGACATTTCCAAGTTGGGATCAGCTTAGGGAGGCAGTTCTGGGCTGAGGTTTGAGTGCAGGGAGCTGAAACAGTGTGTTGCCATTTATGTGCTGCAGAACTTCCAGGGACTCCTGTGTTACGGCCTCTGGTGAAGATGTTCATAGATAGGGATAGTGGGTATAGAACCATCCAACCCACTCCAGTAGTGGTAAAGTCATTTCCATCGCACAGCTGTTCAGTGGACCATGTGTGAAATCAGTTTGGTGTCTCAGTCAAACTCCTGATGGGACAGGTGGCCATGTCACAAAATCCACCATTGCTAATTAGGCACCTCGTTGGCTACCTTAGAGAGGCCAAGTTCTAAGTGAGACAAGTAGACTGTGTAAGAACTCTTGACAAATGTTAATGGCTAGTAACTTAAGCATTGCTATGCTAGCTAATATGCCACATTTATTGTAATGGAACAGTGCTTATTGACTGATACCTGGATTCTAGATGTGAGGCCACATGTACAAGACTACAATAAAACCAAAGAACAATTATAAATATGGAACAGGCACAAGAGTGACTTATCAATGTAGGGGAAGCCTTCCCTTGTTTCACTGGCTTAAAGTTCAGATTATTTTGGCACCAAGGCTAAAATCCAGTGGTTTCTCGGCTAGTTGTTTTGAGTTAGTTCTGTGAATATCCAAACACAGGGAGATAAGATGTGCTCTGCTATACAGGCTTTTCAGTCCTAGGATATTTTGAACCTAACTTGTGTATTTGCATGTGCAATTATCAATCATTAAAACTACTTTGATCTAACAGGAGCATCTAACCTAATGCTCTAATGAGCGACTTTGGCAGCAAGCAGCCTCTCATGGTATTCCTGGACTAGACCACACCTTTTGTGGAGGGCCTGTGTCCAGCTCAGAATGTGAATAAATATCTTTTTCCCCGTCAGCCCTCTAGGCTGGAAGCTGTTGGGGGCAGTTGCAGTAGCAGGCAGGTTGCCTCAGGATGTTCACTAGGGCTTCATGAGATGGCTGGAACTGATGCAGGAGGCAGACTCTGGCTCGTCTCTCACTTAACTTAAGGCTTCAGTAATTTCTATTTCTGCAAAGCTTTCTTAGCATATAAAGAGAAGTTTTACTGCCACTGTTTATTAGCCAGGAGCAAGTTTGCAGAGTAAACATAGAAAGAAGAAGCTGCCACCACTGGTGATGCTTGTGGGTCACAAGGGAGATTCAGGGCAAGTGGACATGGGGAGGAAGCTATGGCTGCAGATAGCGACAGAGAGACTTCTTACCTAGTCCCCTGGTCATAACAACCCGAGAGCCCAGTGCCTCCAAGTTAAGGTAAACAAAACTATCTGAAAATACTCCCAAGCTCAGACACATCCTCTTAACAGTGGTAACACATTTGGGCTCAGTAGTGCTCTACTTGCATCTCTGCCTCAGACTGCGCCTCAAATTCCTAGAAGGCACCAGCACTTACGGCAGTCATTTTACACAGAGACATTGAGCAAGAGTTCAGATTAATCACAGCTGACAGGTTCTTAACCATAGGGCTGACGCAATGGCCACTCTGTCCTTTGAACTCTCCATCTCTCTGAGATGGTCCTGTAGTCAGGGGTGGGGCACTGTAGCAGGATAACATGGGGTGAGCTGGCCTTGCTGCTGCCTAGGCTGTACTATGGATAGCGAATTCACCCTGCAGGATTTTCTGGTGACTTTTACCAGAATAACTCAAATAACTCAAAGAATTAAGAAAGAAAATGTCTAGGAGCACCCTGTAGATTTTATTTTTTCGGTTGAGTGTTGAGAACCTTACAGGGAATCTGATGGGACTTGCGGGGAGTGGGGGTGGCGGTGGGATCAGAGCCTGCGGCCCAGCAGGAGCACTGCTGTGAGGGAACAGAGAACTTACTGACTAAACCAGCTCTAACCAGTTAATTGTAACACTGTTGTGAAACCAGTCTCTCTGGGAAACCCCAGCCAGACCTCTGAGGGATCCAACATTCAATCCTGCGTGTTTGCTAACTCAGGGACAGGGAGAGGGAGAGAGGAGGGCCGAGGAGCAGAAGTTCATGCAGAGTTTAGATGAATTAATAGGGCCTTTTCAAAATCCATCATGAAAACGCACCAGCACAGGCACATAAACTGCTCTCCTAGCGTTTACTGGGAGGATAGAAAAGTAAGTACTTCCATCCTTCACTCTCGTGTTTCTTATCAGTAGCTCTCCCAAGGGGCAGCAGTATTCGGCAGGAGATCCTTGCCCCCAACATAATCAGCAGGCAGATCTTTAATGGTGCCCTTGAAGCAGATTAATCTGCTGCTGTCCCAGAACTAACTGCCTTCCAGGAGCCACTGTCCTCTTCTCTTCTGCGACAGTGCCACCTGCCTCCTAAGCTTGGGGTGATTCAAATGCCCTCATCGCAGCAAGCTCAGCTTCTTCCTTTCCTTCCTCTTTCAGTCCCTTCCTTGCAGACCCTCTGTCGACTGGTCATCCAGAAGCACATTGTCCACCGATTGGCCATTGATGGGCTGGACCTGCCTCCACTCTTGAAGAACTTCTGCAAATATGAATGAGATAACAAGATCTCCTTCAGCAAGCAGGCCCTTCAAACTTGCAGACCCTGTGAGTGACCAAGAATGGCCTTCCAGAAAGGGATCCATGCTTCCAGAACTGCTCTTCCATCTTCAACCAAGGAGTCCCAGGAGCAGAGGTGATCCCCCCCACTTCACAGCAGCTGACTGGAACCTCAGCAGTTACACCCATCCTGACACACATTGTGCCATGGAAGTCTGCTGTGCCATAAAATGGCACAGAGACCACTGGATTGGCAGAGCCTTACAGCACAGACAGTCAATAGCAGAAGGGAAGGAATCGCAGCAGTGGGGGGATTCCCTGCACACAAAGGGACATGGAGGGATTGGTGCATGTGCCAGATTGTTGTTATAAAAATGAGAGGATAATAAAGTGCTTCAAAACAGAAGCAAATTGTTGGGAGTACTGGTGTGGCCTAATCTCAGACTCCTCCACATAGCAATGGGGAGAGGGTAGCACAGAGGTTGTGTCAATTTCAGGTACTTCAGAGTCGATAAACTTGCTCTAACCAAAGGGGTTGGGGGATATTCACTTCCCCTCTGCATCCTGCATAAGGAGGTTCCGAAGGGACAATGCAAGTAAATGTGAAGCCCTGGCTGCTTCTTCTAGGCACAGAGGGACTCAGAGCCATTAGAAATGGAATAGATGAAGCAGGGGTATAATTCCCTGCTTTGTAGGATCATGGGATCTCAGAGAGGATGAACAGAGTTAGAATTGTGGCATAAGCAGGCAGGGAGGTCAGTGGCTTGCTGGTTCCAGTGTGAGGTAAGGTCAGGTTGGCCTGTGATGCTGGTTCTAGAATGAGGAGAGGTCAGTGCTGGTACATTATGGGGAGAAAAGGCACCAGCCTGAGTCCTACACTGGCAATGTCTTACTTTGTGAAGGAAAAAACTTCTTCGGGTTTTTTAACTTCCATCCAAGGTAACTGCTTTTCCTTCCAATATGGAAGCATTTTGTACAGAAATCAGAAAGTGATTGGAAGGTGGTTCAAAGATCTGTTTGCTGCATGGCAAATTGACCCATCAAACAGAAGATTTAGGATTAAGGGCTTGTTGCATCACAATCCACACTTCATTCGGAGGCCCAAATAAAATGCCACCCCAAGGTGGCATGTAAACAGGACATGACTATATCATAATTATCTCAGCAATCCCTGCTCTGTACAAGGCCTTTCCATGGTCCAGGAAGTTATAATCATGTAGTCCTATCTGCCCTGCAAAACCAAGCTGCGTATTAACTGTGTCAGAGCTCTCCGTAATTGAGCTCTAATCCTCCATCCCAATCTGGATGGGAGGTGATTCCACCACCAGTCTTCCCTGCCCCCACCCCTAGCTGTAGATTAGCTGGTCCATTTGTACAGATAATACACTCTTGATGGGTCAGTGTCGCTCTGTCCCATAGTAGGGCAGCAACATCCAAGTCTGCAAGACCTTCCTTATTAAAATTCCTCAGGAAAGCCTGCCTACTACCCCTCAGAATGAACAACACACTCTCCATGTTCAAAGCACTGGCCAAATGTTAACTAACTCTCACCACACTACAGAGAGGGGGCTGAGAAGAGAGGCTAATGGCCTCAAGCCCGACTTCTTTCTTTCAGCTGGAAACAAAGAGAGCCAGCACCATGTGAGGATCAGTTCCTTGCAGACTATGTCTGTCAATCCCACCAATGGTTGGGCAGGTATTTGCACACACAAAGCAAGCCTCTCTTTGAAAATCGGGCCCTAGCTCATTAAGAAAAAATACAGCAGAGCTAGATTGGAATGCAGCTGCTAATGCAATGTGCGATCACTAACCCATGCGGCTTCCAGCTCACAGGGTGGAGTGGGATGCAGGAGGAGAGTGTCTCCTGAGCCCTGCAACTGGAATGAAAATTACAGCCTAGTTCTCATTCCACTGGTGTAATTTCTCTTAGGAAAGATGTTTACTTAAAAATAATGGTGACTTATTTCCAGTGTTTCACATGGAAAGGTGGATGTAATGGACAGCCCTGGGGTATGATTGCAGCGGAAACCCTGGTACAAACTATGTATATTGTAAATCGGTTCTGCCACAAACTGACTTCTTGCTCCTCAGGCACCTATCTAGGAACTTGCAGGACTACATTTTCAAAGCTAGGCCTCAGATTTGCAATGTCCAGTGCTGGGGCACACCAGAGAATGTTAATGTACTCAATTACAGAGCACAGTGAGACCCCTTTGAAAGCATGGCCACTTTATTTTAGTGGCTGAAAGGCTGTTTATGCAGAGACCTGCCTCAGCCCTAGAGCCCACCTGTTGAGGATTGGCAGAAGCCCAATCTGCTATTAATATTCAGTCTTCTCCTACACTTCATTTCCTTCCCCCTCACAGATACCAGCAGACAGCTCCAAATGGCAAAAAGCAACCTACTAAGTGTTTATCAGTCTGGGGAGACATCTCTTGCTGCTGGGGTTTTGGTTCCAGGAGTGCTCAGACGGAAAACGCAGGAAATTGCAGCTCTTTCACATGTAGAAGCAACCCTTCTGTATCAGGAGAAGGCACTAAAGCAGCCTTGTAGTGGTGCCCAGCAGAGTCCAAAGTTCCCTCTCAGTAGCAGATCAGGAGGGTACAAGGACGCAAGGTGGGAGCCTTACAGTGGACACTACTGTGGAAGGTATTCTAGAAAGTTTCCCCAGCATAAACAGGATGAGATCTCTGTATGGGATTATCCATCTGAATGGGTCAGTGACAAGTGGACATGTGGCCCTTCTGGCATGTATCCAAGTGCCTCTGTGAAAGGATATCCTCCAACTCAGCAAAGGAATGGGCAAAACGTTGGTGAGCTGGGCAGCCCAGAGGGAGACTTCCCACTGGCTACCGGTGGATTTCCTCCCAGAGGTGCTTTTCTTATGCCCATAAAACGCAGTAAGAACAGACGTGGACAGTCAGTGCAGAACTCTCCTCCAAACATCTGCATCCTCACTCTTGCCATGATGATAGCTGGCATCCCCACAGTGCCTGTGCCAGGGATTAAAGAGGAGGATCTGATCAGAGCTGCACAGAACTTCATGACAGAGAATCCAGAGCAAGGTGTACAGGGGGAGATAACTCCAAAAAGGACAGGGGATGCACAGTTCTGGAAGAAAGACAGACCAAGGAAGAGACCAGTAGACACAGGCTTCCAGCCCCTTTCCATAGCACACTTGGAAAAGTAAAGCCAAGGAGAAATTCACAATTCAAAGCAAAAGGCTTTCAGGAAAATATTGGATGCTGTATTTACATAAAGGAGTTTATATTACAGAACTCTAGCTCAAAAGGAAATATCTAACCATACAGTAGTTCTGTTCCTGTGAATGGAGTGTTGATTCAGAGGTTAACAAAACTGTGAATGAACCATTGATAAAAAAAAAAACCATAAACAATTTGATATGACATGAATAAACCAGGCTAGCTAGGGTGGGACAAATTACTGACCTAAATAGCACCTTCTGTCCTATTCCCTCACCACTCCCTGCTGGCTGGTACAGAAAATTATATCTACATCTCCCTGCCCCCAGGGTCTCCTTGCCTGAAGCTGCCAGAAAGGGACCGTGCACCAACCCATCCATATATCCCCATGTTATGCAGCAGGTTTTACTGGCTGCTCTCTCCTCTGCATGCCTCCTTTGTCCCATTACAATACATGTCCCACTTCCGTACATCTGATTTCTCCACTTCCCTTTTTGTCTTCCAGTAACTCTAATTTCAGATTTATGGTAACACTGATTTGTTCCCTCCTCCCATGTCAGTGACATGCCTATTGATGATAGAGAGCAAATTTAAGAACTGCCATAACCAGCCAAACCACTCCAGTGCTCCTAGCAGAGGCTGCAGACAGCAGCTCCCTGTACACAGTAGCATGGGTTGCTACCCTCCAAGGTTTGTGGCTCCTTAACAAGCAGGTTCCATTAAATAACTAGAGGCAATGAAGGGAGAAGAGAAAAAACAAAAGATGTGGTTTCAAAACAAAGGTCTGACTTCACATGAGCAAATACTGCTCTACCAGACTAGTGGGAAGCCCCATGTCACCATGACAGGGAAGGGAGGGGAACCACAGGCTGGCTCAGATACACACACCACAACAGATACACACCTGGGACTAAACCATATGAACCCTGCTGCAATAACAGATAGCAAAAGGATCCCACGAGGGTCTGAATGCATGAACTATGGTTCAGGCAAGTTAGTCCCAGGTATTACCCTTCTCCCCAATTCCATTCCCAGCAGGGTTTCCTGTTGGCTGGGCCAGAGACAGACTTCCTACCTAAGTCCACTTCCTTAGGTCTCATAGGCAAGAGGAAGTGTTCACCCAATAGATATTTAGGATCTGAAGCCAAAGGGGAAAACTACCATGATACAGATTTAAGGCTCACATTTATAGTTTCTAAGGAGAATAAAGTGGAAGACATACCACTAGAGAAAACATACCATTAGATTACATTTTAACAGACATTTTTGTAGTATTTCACACCTCACTTCTTCCAGAGGCCCAGAAAGCAGGAGAATCACACCTCGAAGAGGCCTAGAGCAGAGGCACGGAGCTCTCCAATTCTGAACTACAGCTTCACCTGAACATAAGGTCCAATCCAGCTATCGGCCAATTCTCGGAGGGTGTTGTACCTCCGATCAAACTCCTCCCTGCTGCACTGGGTAAGAAGCCGGCTAATCTCCGCTGTAAGAAAGGACACTGCTAAGGATTTATCCAGAGACTCATTCCAGGAGCTTTTCAGAACCTCCAAAAGGCCATCGGTGCCATTTTGCCCTGCCTGAGAGTTATTAGGTTCCTTCTGCCATTGCTCGCTCAGCATCTCTGGCTGTAAAATCTTCTTATCAGAGTTCAACACAGCCAGGATGTGCCTGCAGGGCAGCTGGAAAGCTTGATTGAAGTGGCAAGTGCAGCTTTTCAGGCCCCTTTGGTTCACTTTGTGGGTGTCTTCGAGGATCTGTATATTGACTATGTCTTCATTGGTGCCTATTAGCTGCACAGACTTCTGTGCCACTGCAAACTCGTTCAAGCATAGCCTAGCTGCAGGCTCTGTGCAAATGTCTCTCAGTGACTGCCTGATGCAGTCTTCAGTCTCTTGGTTACACGCCACATCTTGGTCACCCTTTGGGTCTTCAGTGATGATCTCCAGTTTAATTTCATGGGATAAAGGATCCAAGGGGCTCTGAGGGTTTGCTAGCTGGTTCTGAAGAAGTAGCGGGCTCTGAGGGGCAGGCAAGGGATTCTGAAGAACCAGGGGATTTGGAAGGGAATTCTGACCTGGCCATTTCTGATGAGCTGTTGTGAGATTGAGAGAAACAGGTGAAGAATACTGAGCTGGCTCGTTCTGAAAAGGGAAGATCTGAGGGGCTGCCAGCTGATTCTGAAGAAGCAGGGGACTTTGAGGAGCTGCCAGGGGATGCGGAAGAAGAACCAGGGGATTTGGAGGGGAATTCTGACCTGGCCATTTCTGATGAGCTGCTGTGAGACTGGGAGAAACTGGTGGAGAACTCTGAGCTGGTTGATTCTGAAGAGCTATTTGGGAGTTGTGAGAGGTTGGTGGTGAGTCCTGACCTGGCAGGCTCTGAAAAACTGTCTCAGGAGACATGGTACTGCTAAGAGGGTTAACAGAGAACAGCACAGCATCAGGTGGCCTCTTTGAAACACACTTCTGGTAGTGTTTTGCCAGAGAAGTGATGCAGATCTCCAGAGACAGTCCAGTGCAGAAGACCTGGCTTAAGCCCCGTGTGATGATCTCCAAGTCTTTAAAATACTGATTGCATTCCATCCAATTCCTCCATCTATGCATAGCCCATATCTTGTCATTGAGAAGCCAGTGAGTATGAAGCTGGGGAAGCAAGTCTGGCTTTACAAAGTCACTCAGGATGGTATGCATCATTTTCAGGTTGCTTTCAGTGGCTGCACACATAGTGTTCCTCAAGGCATTTAAGATCAGTCTCTCTGAGATGCATTCCAAAGACATCTGATGAATCTTCTGCTGCAGGTGCTTGCATACATGGAAAACAGATAGCTGCACCTCTGCAGATGGGAATGCTTCAGAAAGCGTCTGCAACAATCGAAAGTGTGAATCTACCAGAAAGGTCTTAATTTTCTTCCACTCAGGGTTGAAGGCCTTGAAGGTCCTATACATGTGAGCCAGGCTTTCTGCAGATTCTTTAGCGGGGACAGCAAAATGAATTACCTTTGTCATCTCACCCTGCAGCTTCAGGAAAGGTCTGTCCACCATGAACATATACAGAGCTTTGCCCCGCGGATTGTGGGTTCTGTGGATGAATATGACATCAGGAAAATGCACAAATATGTTTCTCATGAGGACGGTCTGGAAGCTGATAGAGTCCAGCTGAGAGTTTTTATCTAATTGATAAGCGACCAGGGAGCCACAATCAAAGCTCAGCAGTTCCTTCACAGTAACTAGGGCCATTGTTAATATGAGGGTCTATTCCCCCTTTTGTTACAGCATTCACCCCCGATTCTCTTTATGACTTTAAGGAGATTCCCTATGATCCATCCACGTTGGGAATGCCAGGGTCCTGGTTACCATCCCAACAGCCACACTGCCTCAGCGGGTGATGGGCCTATTGGGAAGGCGGAAGAAGGGCGGAGTTAGATGGCTGCATTGCATGTGCCCGCCGGCGCTCCCCCACGCGGGCAGACACCGCACCAGGGAGTCACAAAGCAAAGCCCAGCTGAGGGCTGCCGCCTGCAGGGGGCAGCACGTCTCTGGCGGGGGGCAGATCGCCTCCCACGGAACTGGACACGGAGGTGGGGCCAAGGGAAGGGAGAGGGCCCTGCATGCACTGCTCCAGCCCCGCCCTCGTGTGTGTGGAGGGGTGGGCAACCCCACCTCCCGGCATGCACTGCTCCAGCCCGGCCTGGCTGGGCGCGCGGGCGAGGGACGGGCGGCCACCTCCCGGCATGCACTGCTCCAGCCCGGCCTGGCTGGGCGCGCGGGCGAACGGCCCCACCTCCCGGCATGCACTGCTCCAGCCCGGCCTGGCTGGGCGCGCGGGCGAGGGACGGGCGGCCACCTCCCGGCATGCACTGCTCCAGCCCGGCTTGGCTGGGCGCGCGGGCGGGGAGAGGCGGCCTCACCTCCCGGCATGCACTGCTCGAGCCCGGACCCTGCAAGAGGCCTCCGCATGGGGACAGAAAGTCCCGGCATGCCCCGCTCCCCGAGCCCGCCCCCCGCCAGGAGCCGTCCCGGCCGCTCTCCTTTCTCCTCCGCCCACCCCCTCTCACCTTAACACCGCGCCTGGTCCGTCATCGCCGCCATCTTCCTTGCTTGGCCCAGGGCACTGACTGACAGCAAACACACCACCAATCATAAAGCGGCTGTTCCGGAACGCCAGCCAATCAGAAGAGATCCCGACTCTCTTTAGGCGAATCCACCAATCAGAGTACAGAGAGAATGGACAGACTAACCAATCAGAGTATAGCACGGCCGTGAGCGGGAGCCTGGTCTCCCTGGTTACACGTCCTCCAATGGGAGCGGTGGATAAGGTCCCAGCAACATTTCCTAGACCCTGCTGGACTGGGTCATGTGATCCCCTTCCCCCCCCCGGCCAGAAGCAGGCGGCGGTTACCAGGACGATCAGGGTTGGAAGGGGCCTCAGGAGGTTCTAGCCCCACCCCCTGCTCAGAGCAGGACCAACCCTCAACTAAACCCTCCCAGCCAGGGCTTGTCAAGCCTGAGCTTAAAAACCTCAAAGGAAGGAGATTCCACCACCTCCCTAGGGAACCCATTCCAGTGCTTCACCACCCCCACATGAAAGAGTGTTTCCTAATATCCAACCGAGACCTCCCCCACTGCACCTTGAGACCATGACTCCTTGTTCTGTCACCTGCTACCACTGAGAACAGTCTAGATCCATCCTCTCTGGAACCCCCTTTTAGGTCGTTGAAAGCAGCTATCAAATCCCCCCTCATTCTTCTCTTCCACATACTGAACAATCCCAGTTCCCTCACACTCTCCTCATAAGTCATGTGTTCCAGTCCCCTAATCATTTTTGTTGCCCTCCTTTGGGCTCTTTCCAGTTTTTCCACATCCTTCTTGTAGTGTGGGGCCCAAAACCGGACACTGTACTCCAGATGAGGCGTCACCAACGTCGAATAGAGGGGAACGATCAAGTCCCTCATGCTGCTGGCTATGCTCCTACTTATACAGCGCAAAGTGCCATTGGTCTTCTTGGCAACAAGGGCACACTGCTGACTCATATCCAGCTTCTCGTCCATTGTAACCCCTAGGTCCTTTTCTGCAGAACTGCTGCCTAGCCCCTCGGTCCCTAGTCTGCAGCAGTGCAGGACTCTGCATTTGTTCTTGTGCACTCAAAGTTTGCTGGAGTTTACAGCCAGCCCACCAGGAGCTGCGGAGGCTCAGGCCAATCTCTGCCCCCAGCAGAGGTGGATTAAGGTTTTGCAGAGCCCAGAGCACATTCCATTCTACCTCTTTGTCCAGCTGCCTCCCCCTCCTCCACTACAGCCTACAACCAGTTTGCTCCTTTTTGCCCAACCCCTGTGGCTCCAAGACCAGAGAAGCTCTGTCATTCCCTCTCCCAGGCCCCAGTGGGCCATGAGAGCTGCCCTCGTCAGGGAGTCTGGGCGCTTTCCCTGCCCACCCAGCACTCCAATTGGGGACTGCTCCTGCTGAGAGGCAGGGGTGGGGCATAGAGGCTTTCCCCGCTCCATTCCTGCCCAGCTCTCTTGCCAGGGATTGGGGGGCCAAGGCCCCACACACATGCCCTCTCATCTGTCACTGCCCGCCCGAAGGCATGGCCCTGGCCTGCATGGGCCCTGCTTCAACCGCAGCTGCTGCTTCAGGGAGGCCCAGAACTAGACCCTGCCCAGCAGATATGGTGCTAGTGACACATGGATTTGGGCACCTCCACACAAGCTCATCTCTGACCTAAAAATGGGCCTCAGGGTCATATAGTTTAAGGTTAACATGCAGCACTCAATCATTTAGGTTGACCTCCTGTCTACCACAGGCCACTCAGCATCACCCAGCAACCCCTGCACCAAGCCCAAATCAACCAACAGGATGAGACCCATAGATTGCAGCCTTCAGGACACTAAGCTAAAGTATGCCACAGGCAGAGAACTGGAGGGAGCGAGGCTCACCACTCTGGCCAAGGCCCTTGCAAACAGCAGGGAACTGACAGTGATATATGCAGATGAGCCTAGCCAGCAACCCCCCACTCCATGCTGCAGTAGAAGAGGACACCCACACCTAAATTTCTTTCCAATCTGCCTGGGGAAAAAATTCCTTCCCAAATAAATTTGTTAGTCTCTAAGGTGCAACAAGTACTCCTTTTCTTCTTCCCAATCTGGAATAGGGAAATCAGTTAGAGCCTCAGATGGACCCATGAGCCAAGCACTTGGGAAAAAGAATTCTGTACCACCACAGAGCACTGGCCCACTCTGTCCCATATCCCAGTTTGATGCTTGGAAGGAAGGAGGAAAGAAACTTAGAATGTCATGGGGGTCACAGGAAAAGAGTTTCCTTCCTGGCCCTTGGAGGTGACCAGCTGAAGTTCTGAAGCATGAGCTTTTAGGATCATTACAGATGACTCACCGGGCTCCTCTGATCAAATGACACAGCTAGGTCTCTCCCTTTTGTTGCTTTCAGCTGATGAAAACCGAGCTTGCCTTTCAGAAAGGCAAAACAACCTCCATTATGCGTGCACATGCACGCACGCTCTCTCTCTCCCCTCCCACCCCCCTTGGTAAGGTAACAACCAACTTTTCATGTACAGATATACATAAATTTCCTACTGTATTTTCCACCCCATGCATCTGATGAAGTGGATTTTAGCCCACGAAAATTAAGCCCAAATAAATTTGTTAGCATTTAAGGTGCCACAAGGACTCAGTTGTTTTTGCTGATACAGACTAACACAGCTACCACTCTGAAACCTCACACAAACGGGAAAAAGCTCCCCTTAAAGCCACCATGGACTAACATAGGGTCTGGAACGTGATAATGGCTTAGCAGCAGTTTAATGCAGACAAGAGTCCACTCTGGGAAGTTAACTTTGCTTCCGGTGGCATTGCCCCACACTGTTATTCCAAGTTTTCCAGTTGGAGAGGCCCCTGGCAGCACACAAAGGAAAGCAGGGTCCATCCTGATCAACTGAAGGGAAAGGGCCTGTTCTTTCCTTTCTAGGATGGATGTTGGTTCTACTACAGCAAACAAAAATCCTCAATTAAGTGAGTAATTTGTATACAAAGATATTACATTAACAATTGTTATGGTGGGGAAAAACAACCCTTCCACCCAGAGCTCCTAAGCCACTTCCCCTTAGGACACTTCCACATTGAATGCAAATCGAGGAAGGCACATATTTCATGTTTATAGGGCTGAAGTTCAAAGACTGGAGATGATAGCTGCCTCAGCACTATTTTACATGCTTTTGGTTAGAAACCACTATGGGACTATAAGCAAAAGAAGCATTTTAAGCCAAGTATGAAGGACAGGCTACGGCCCAAGACAAAATGGAAAACAAATTTAATGACAAAACAAAGTCAGAACCATATTTTAACAATTAATTTGGTCTAAATACACAGCAGCGAACTGAACACTGCTTGCAGTGGTCTCAGCACAAACAGCAACATACAAACCATAAACGCATTATTGCACTTTCTTCCAGCTGCTACTTAGAGGAGAGCAGGGCACAGCCCTGAAATAGTGCACAGCAGAGGATGTAGGGAGGAAGGCAGCTGGACTTGCATCTCTGCCTGTTCAAAGCCAAAGTACTTTTAAAAGAAAAAAAAAAAAAAAGTCTTACCACAGCAAGGAATGAGAACAAGTTCACCCCAAATTTAAAAACCAAGAACTAGTTTTCAGAAACCAAAGTAGTGAGTTAGGAAACTTATTCATTTTATCACTATAAACCAGGTTTTGAGTGTAAGGCCCTCTATACCAGGTTCAGCTTAGTTTTCAGGTCTCTGTGGCAGATGACAAGGCTAAGGAGACCATCCCACAGGGAGCATTACTGGCCTGACTTCAGCAGCCCTGCGGTTCTTACACAGGCATCTAGCATGTACTTGGCAATTGCCATCTTCTAACCACTACAATCTCTTACCAGAAAAAAGAAACCAAAAACAAAACCCACAACATGGCTAGTCCGAGAAGACACACGAGCACACAGGAAAGTCTCAAGTTTATTACCGAGATCTTCAACAGTCTTGGAAGTTAACAGTTAACCCTGAGTCTCCTGGGATTGGGAATGGGGAGAGAACCAAAGAAGGCTGGGAGAGGATTAAACCATCAGCTCCCATGAACAGCTTGTTGAATCTCGAAGTTTGAATCGAGAACGTCTGGCATTTCAAATCAGGAACATGTTGGTACCCGTCAGTGATCTCTCAGAGGTTGCACCTGCATCCTCCATTTCTATTTCCTCCTGCTTTACCCAAAGAAATGGCAAGTCCCCCACATTTCTGAAGGTAGAGCATTTCCCAGCCTCCACTGGCTCTGAGGATTTAGCCCAGATATCCACAATCATTTTGAGTGTGGAGCTGCGCTCCTCTAGCTCTTCCCCATCACACTGCATCAGGAGATTAGCAAGCTCCTTGCTGAGGGACTGGATTTTGTCAGATCTTTCTTCTGCTGCTGCTGCTGGTTGGCTACCCGTTGAGGGCCCAATATCATCTAGGAGGTTTTCCCCCAAGACTGAAAGGTGCTGGTACTTCTTCTGCCAACGCTTGCATACCATAGCTTCCTCCACAGCCTTCTTGTTGGCATGCAGCACAGACAGGATGTGCCTGCAGGGGAGCTGGTACCGGCAGTGGAAGTAACAACTGCAGTTCTTGCAGTCTTTGCTGACCTGGTGTGTGTCTTCTAGCAGCTGAACCACAATACTGTCTTTCAGGACATTAATGAGCTGAGTTGACTTCTGCACCACCTCCCACTCATTCAGACACAGCTGGTAGCCTAGGTCTGTGCAACTCTCTCGGATTGCTGCCAGCATGGTGCCTGGGGTATTTGCAGGTTTCTGTTTGGCAAGTTGGTTGGGCGGTTCAGGACATTTGTTCTGGGGCTGTGAGGCAGCAACAGGGGTACACTTCATGGAGGCACGGGTACGCACCTTAGGCTTTTCCACACGTTTGCTTTGATTCTCCTCTTCAACACTTGAGAAACCCTGGTTCAGGTTTTCCAGACCTTTGGTATTGAAGCAGTCGGCATATTCAACAAAGTGAAGGATGCTGGTCTCCAGGGACAACTGCTTGTTGAAGAGACTGGATATTTTATGAGTGATGAGATCCAGACTGTCTACGTAGGTGCTGCAGGAATGAAGGCCCTTCTTTGCATGCATGTACCACAGCATCTCACAGGAGAACCAGTTGGCCTGAAGATAGTCGTACAACTCTTTGTCCACCAAGCGCTTTACCAGCTGAGACAAGATGTCTAGATTTGCATTTGAGGTGGAAAAAACCACCTCCCTCAAAGCCAACTTCAGTTTATGCTTGAAGGAAACAGTGGCCACTGTTTCCTTTACTTTCTTTTCAAGGAATCTGACAGTGTGGTAGACAGAGAGAAGCACCTGGGTTGAGGGGAAGAGCTCTTGCATGGTGGCTTTGTGAAGGAAAGACATGTCCACAAAGACCACCTTGACCTTCTGCCACTCGGGATTGAACTCTTTGAAGACAGTCAGCATTTTGCTTATATTCTCACTGGTGTCCTCCTTCAGGACAGCAAAGTGCACCATCTTCCCTACTCGGTCCTTACTCTCCACAAGGAAGGCATAAAGCACATGCCCTCTCTCACTCTGCACCCTGTGCAGCAAAAGGCTCTCAGGAAATTTGACAAACAGGCTCCTCATCTTGCTGGTCTGGAAGTTCAGTCTGTCTAGGTCCTGGTTGCTACCCACACTAATAGAGGCCAATGAGCCCATGTCCACCCTCAGGAAGTTTTTCATGACCTCTGCAATTCTGACTAAAGCGGAAGTTGAGACACTTTCCCTCACTGCCTCAGGTTGCATAGCAACCTTGCTAAGTGGAGCAGGTGACCCATTCAAAGTCACGTCAGCCGTCACACACTCCTCACTGACTGTTACAGTGGCTTCTGCCTCTCTTGATTGTTGTCTACGCAGTTTTGTTGCAGGGCTGCCATCTGCCATGCAACTTGCAATTTTGGTTGTGGTTCTCGTCACTAGAGAACTAGTACGGGCCAAGGAAGTTCCCCCCGGGTCTACATGAATGTGATTACTGTTCAGTTCAGTAATCACCAGCCGGTCTATTTCCTCGTTATACTGCAGGACAAAAAAAGCTGGGCACAAGCTGGGCTGTGGTTTCCTCTTCTTACTGTATTCCCGTGTCCGGACACAGCCAAACTTCACCTGGATGAACCTGGGGAAGTGGAGAGACAGTTAGCAATGGAACAGAATGTAGTCTGACCAAACAGTACTGGTACAGAGCCATCTCCCTCTCCGACATGCCAACACTGTAGCCAAGGACTGCATGACAAGCGCATACCATCATAATAGGAGATGTTAGGATGAAAAGATTTCACCGAATACGGCAAGTGTTCGACATACAGGTCAAGAAAGAAGAGGCTAAAGTGATACTTATGTTTGATCACCGTCTTACGTTGGACTGAAATCTCTATCTCTGACGAATCCTCTGCAATTGGTCTCAGACACTCCCAGTCCTCGGCAGTGGCAAGGTCAAAGCATATCACTGACACAATCACTTCAGGAAATTTTATTTGCTCTTATTATATTCCTCTGCTGCCCAAATCACTCCTACAGCTGTCTTCTGCATCAAAAGAAGCAGATGACAAGTTACTTTAGTTCAACCTCGTAAGGAAGCATTTCCTATCATGCATCAGGAATTTATGTCTCAGGAACGCAAGTTTGGAGGAATTAAGAAACTGGAGTCCGATTGTTCAGCCTTTTACTCACATGACTAACTCCACTAACTTATAAAGAAGGCGAATTGGGCCCATTACTTCAATAGGGCTGCTCATATAAGTAAGACCTGCATAATCAGACCTTAAGGTGCAATGGAAGGCAATACTAAAACTCATTAGTGTGAAGGTGACTGGGGAATGCTAATCGACACTAATTAAGGCACACAGACAGACAGACAGTTCCTTGGAAAAAGAAAATTGCAAGAAATAAAAGTTAGCCAGTACGGTCTCACAAGCCATCAGTTCACTGATCAAGGTTAAAAAGGCTGTTCTGGAAATGAAAGGCAGGCAGGGGAGAGAGCGAGGGGGTGAGCATGCCCTCAAACTAAGAAACAATCAGTTCAGGCAGCAGGGAAAGAACTATGAACAACAAAAAACGCAAAATGAGGGAATACTACCAGAGGAATTAAAGGGAAAGTGAGAGAGTATATTATGGGAGGAGATGGGTACTAGCCAAAAAAAAAAAAACAGTTCATTAGTAAAAGGTGAAGGTGTGAAATTAATGTTAACTCAAAACAGGATGAGAGTTTGAAACTGGCAAGTATGAGTGCCTGCATACTGGGTATTTGCATTTAATTTAAGCACGCACAAACGTACCCATCTGATTTGAAAAATCTGGCCCATGATTTTTAAGTACGATGTGACACAGCCACAACTGATCACTTCAAACCGGTACAAATAACTCTCATGCCTAGTGAATAGAGCACCAGACTAGGACTGAAGAGACCTGGGTTCCATTTTTCGTTCTGTCACTCAGCTGCTGGGTGACCCTTGGGCATGACAGCTCCTTGATCAGTGCCTCAGTTTCCCATTCTATAAAACAGCGATAGTGACATTGGCCTCCTTTGTAAAGCATGTTGAGATCTACTAGTAAGTGCTAGAGAAGAGTTGGGTATTGTTATTATCCCAAAACACTTCTCAAAGGACCCACTTCTTCCCCAGTGAAGCACACCCACCTCTGGGATGGACCAAGGCAGCTATTTAACTACATATGGTAAAACTGCATGGCAGTTTCAGACAAAAAGTGAAAAAAAATCCCATTTCCAATGTAGGCTGCAGAAGCTATTTAGTTAGGCAGCACAGACTGAGTCCATGTTGGGACTTGGCCGGGCACTAAGGTTAATATCCTATCTCTGGTAGAAGGCCAGAGGATCTTTAATGACGACAAGTGGGTCAGGAAGGATCTTGGTCTTACCTCAGAAAACAGGAGAGTATTTTCATAAGTGCCTGAGGCCTCCTTCCCTCCCACCCCTAGAGCACAAAGAGCCTTACGTGATGTCCTCGCGGATGCTGGTCCCATGTTTCCGGTTGTAAAAGCGGACAGAGACACAGTTCTTTAAGCCATAGTGACACTTGTTCTCTTTCTTGTAAGTGTTGAAACACTCCTTGAAGTCATCATAGTTTCTAAAGCATGAGCCAACTTCCATGGCTATTCAGTCCCCTGCATGTGCTCTATCACCACTGGTAGGCTCTCTGAGCCTCACCCTAAGTTTAGAGTTGGAATACGACGCTGATAGAAGAACCCCAGCTTTACTGCACAGCATGCCACACACCTCAACTTCTCCTATGGGCAACGCCCCACGTACCTCAGAGCCAGGGCCTCTGTAACCCTTTCTCGGATTCCTGGACTTCTACCCAGCCCCACTATCCACCCCAAGTTGCAACTGAGCTTAACCCTTTCTGCTCCCCATTCCACCCAGCAGCACCTTCACTGGGCTCCTCCTCAGGCCCCCAGGGTACAGCTGGGCTCATCCAGCCCGGCTCCCCCTTGCCTGGAACGAGCCCAACCCCCAGCACTGCCGAGGGCTAGGAAGGCAGAATAGCCCCTCTGCCCCCTCCCCCCACTAGGGCTCCCCCTGGGGCGGGGACCGCACCCCACCTGCCTCTACAGCTGATGATGAAGATGGAGACGGTCCGTGAGCCAACTCAGCTCATATTAACCCAGCCACAGCCACCGCCCTCCTCAGCGAATTGGCCAATCAGCGGCTATGATCCGAGATTGACAGCAGCCTCACCAAGCAACACAGACCTTGGGAATCACGTGACAAGTGACTGACAATGGAGCAGTCCAATAAGATCGCACGTCCCGCCCCCATCCCTTAGGCGGGTACTTCCTGCTTCTCCAAGAGGATACCGGATGTACAGGATGATGGGCAGCTCCTACAGCCAATCAGCGGGTTAACGCCTCTAGCAGCCCGCCTTTGGAGGTCGTTTCTGGGCAGACTTCGCGTCACGTGACTAAGGAAGATGGCGGCCCCCACGAGCGCCGGCGGCTTCCGGGTTCCCGCGGCGCGGGCCGGAGCCGAGTCTCCCGGGAGCGGGGACCTGCCCGAGGGGGAGCAGCCGGCGCCCCCCGGCGACCTGCGCAGCGTCCTGGTCACCAGCGTCCTCAGCCTGGAGCCCCTGGACCTGGACCTGTTCAGGTGCCGGCGGCGCCGCTCCCCGGAGCCTCCTGCCCCGCTGGGCGCCTGTGGGCGGGCTCGGCCTCCCTGCCGCGGGCCGGGGCTCCCCGCTCCAGCCGCCGGAGAGCGGGGATCCGAGCCGCCCTGGCGCCCCTGGCCGGGCGCAGATCGCAGCGGGGCAGGGCCGGCGGAGCCCTTGGGCGTCTCGCCCTGGGCGGAGCTCGCGGGTGGGTGAGGGGCAGGGCCCGGGCCCGGGCGGCCGCAAAGCGGCAGGCCGGTGAGCGCGGACCCGAGAGGCGCTGCGCCCGGTCTCCCGCCGTCGGGAAAGGCCTCGGGGCCAGCGTCCCGGGGCTGACCTCGGCCTCGCTCCTGTCCCTGCAGAGGGCGGCACTACTGGGTCCCCGTCACTCGGCGGCTGTTCGGCGGGCAGATCGTGGGCCAGGCTCTGGTGGCGGCCGCCCAGGCGGTGAGTGAGGACGCCCATGCCCACTCCCTGCACTGCTACTTTGTGCGAGCAGGTAAACGCCACGTCAGGGAAGCCAAACCCCCTCCGGCCGCGCGGCTTGGTGCCGGTCCAAGTGCAAGGGGCATTTCCTTGACCTTGGCTGCGCTATCCGAGCACAAAGAGCGACACGTATGGACCGGAATACAGCGGCTCCTCCCTTAACGTCGTCCCGTTGTTTCGGTGTCGCTGACCTGCGAGGGAACATGCTCGTTTAAAGTTGCACAAGGCTCCCCTATACCGTTCTTTGGCAGCCGGCTGTTTTGTCCACTGCTTGCAGAAAGAGCAGCCCCTTGGAGCTGGTGCTGGGGACTTGGAACCAGGGTGGGCCGGCAGCCCCTCATCAGCTCCCCTGAGTTCCCTGTGCGGCAGCCCCCCAGCAGGCTATCCATTGCCTGCAGTTCAGCTGTCCCTCCCCCCACTGCCCTGGGCTGCTCCCACCCTCTGCTTTGGAGCTGCTCCCCGAGCCTCCTGCTTGCTGTGCAGCCTGGAGGGGGGGGAAGATGGGTGCTGATGTCAGGGTGTCACCCTACTGCTGCTCCTCCTCCCCCCCCCACTCCTACACCCCATCTCCACAGAGACAACACATGACAGGACTCAAGAGGGAGGGAGCTTGCTGGCAGCAGCTGCTGTGTCAACTTGCTGATCTGCTTAAAAAGGCAGTGTACTTACAGTGGGGTCAGCATACTTAAAGGGGCACATCTCTCTCTCTCTCTCACCCACAGACACACACATCTTCCCCCCCCCCCCCCCCCGCCGGCACTTTGGAAAGTGGAGGGAGTGGTGCGTTCCAGGGGGATAGTGTGGGTTCTTCATCACTGTTCAGTTTCCGCAGGGAATGTTTGCAGCCGCTGCTATGCATCTATTGTGTCTCTTTCCTCCATTTGTGCTGCCTTGTAGAGTGTGAGGATACGTTAACAACGTGTTAACCCTGAGAGCTCAGCTGAATGCTAGTTCATCATTTCGCAGTAAGGCATTCCCTGGGAAATATCCCACTCTCTGACTTCACCACCTCAACCAAGCTTCACAATCATCATTGCTGTGTACAGTACTCAATTGTTGGTTTAAAACTTAACTGTATATATATGTGTGTGTGTGTGTGTGTATATGTTATATATATAATTTATTTTTATTTTGTCTGGAGAAAAAAAATTCCCTGGAACCTAACACCCCTATTTACATTAATTCTTATGGGGAAATTGGACTTGCTTAACATCGTTTCGCTTAAAGTAGCATTTTTCAGGAACCTAACTACAACGTTAAGCGAGGAGTTACTGTATGTACCTGCAGAAACAAGACACCTCATTCCCTGGGAGTCAGAGGATGAGAGAACTACTACCACATGACATAATAGTCCTGTCACTTAATGAAGGACTGGAAGGTGCTCTGATACTGCGGTGACAAGTGCTGTATAAGAACTTACATACAATAAAAGGTTGCTTGGTTAATCTGCCAAGGATGCTCCAGGCAACACTTCACCTGGAGTCACTGTGGTGGGGAGGATGTTGAGGTCAGTAATAGGAGCTGGTGGAGCCCCCTGGGTGTTCCCATCAGGGTGCAGTGCCCAGCTGTTGCTGGGGTAAAGTGAGGGAGCTTCTCTTACCAGTACATGCAGAGTAAGGTGAGCTATGATACATGATCTTCAGAGTCATCCAGGTCTGGGGCCCTTTACTGGCTGGAGGAACAGCACCTATCTATGGTGGGTTTGGGATTTCATATTGCAAATCACTTCTCTGTCTTGTTTTACACAGCTGTAAAATGGGTAAAGTGCCTGAGCTCAGGGGTGGTGGGAATTAGTGCACTGCTCTGTGTGTTAGTCACCCAGCAAAGCCAGTCCCCTCCAGGGACTGTGAGCCTGCAGCGGACATTGGCAGCAGCAAAGAGTCCTCATGGGAATTCCTTAAGAAACTGCTCCTCACTGAGGGATCCTTGGGTAGGAAACTCACTCAAGGAGGGACCAACCTGGTAGCTTCCAAGGCAGCTCTGGATTCAAGTCCTGATCCTAATGCAGATGATGGGGGCCAAGCAGAGGGTCCCTTCTTCTGTAAATGTTATCCCCTTCGAACAGCATTTGTTAGCGCTCAGGTGCTCGGCGCTGCCCTTGGGTAGCCAGGAGTGAGATGTTGCTCTATGTCATACGGCCTTTCCCTGTTCCAGGGGATCCCACGGTGCCGGTTCTATACCAGGTGGAGCGTACACGCACAGGGAAGAGCTTCTCTGTTCGCTCAGTGAAGGCCATTCAGCATGGGAAGCCAATCCTCATCTGCCAGGCCTCCTTCCAGCAGACCCAGGAGAGCCCCGTGCAGCACCAGTTCACCATGCCCACTGTGCCACCCCCGGAGGAGCTGCTGTCTCAGGAAGAGCTAATTCAGAAATACCTGCAGTGAGTGAACAGAGAGGAAGCAGGGCAGCAGTTTCTGCCCTCATTTGCGTGTGCTGGGGAATGGTTGGGGAGAGGCAGCTCTCACAGCTTGCTAAGCAGAGTCAGCCCAGAGGCAGGAAACCCACCTCCTGAGAGAGGGGTCCAGCTTCAACGGAGGAGAGTGACCATGTGGTTGTCTGGCAATGGGAAGCTCCCTGAGAGCTCTGCCAGAGCACCTCCATCCTGGGGCTGTGAACGGATACTACCGCAGCTGATGTGGGGATTCCCCCCCAAAGCAACTTGGCTAGCTGGGCTGCCCTTGCAGCCCTGACATCACTACAGCAGCTCTTGCTGGAAATTGAGCACTCGTGTCATTGTGTTTGTTTTCTAAAGGGATCCCAATTTGGTGGAGAAATACAGGCTGGGACTCAACAAGATTCTGGCCCAGGAGGTACCGGTTGAGATCAAGCCTGTGAACCCACCGGAGATATTCTGCCAGCTGTCTCAGGAGCCCAAGCAGCTGTTCTGGGTTCGAGCACGAGGCTACATCGGTAAGTCCTGTGTCAAGGACTAAGTAACTGCTTCCCGTGTGCACCCCAGAACATTCCCCAGGACTTACTCCAGGCTCCCAGAAAGACTTTGCTGCCTAGTAGGTGAGCAGGGAACGGCAGCCAAGAACGCCTGGGGCCTGTACCCAGCTCTGCCACGGACTCATTCTGTGGCCGTGAGCAAGTTCTAGTCAACGCTTGCCAGTGTCCCCCTTTGTAACATGGGGATAATGACACTGGATTTCATCCTAAGGGCCAAGTGCTGCAATGCAATTAGTAATTTCCGCTACCTTGGGATGGCTAGAGAAGTGCCCCTTGGCAGAGGCCTGAGGCCCTTTGGCCACACAACTACGATGTAGGTCTGGAGCTTTACAAGAGAAGCCTACTCCTGGGGGAATTCTGCACCACTGCGCATGTGCAGTATTTATGTCCCCTGCAGATTTCTTTGCTTCCCTGAAGAAAAATGACTTTCTGATGGGGAAGCAAAGGGAAGCCACAAGAGCAGTCACGTGACTCCCACAGCAGTATGTTTCAAGTGCCTGGTAAATCACTGTGGGGCAGAGGGGGAGACTAGGGAAGACCCAGCTGTCTGCGCCTGCCTCAGCTGCTAGTCCTGGCTGGGGAGGACGGGACTTCCTCTTTCCCTGCACGGCAGCCGGGTCCGGGTCAGACCCATTCCCAGATTTCTCCCCCAGGTACAGGAAGCTCTGCAAATTCCCCTGCTGCTTCTTGCACCTGTCGCTCCGCAGCTGCAGGGGGAGGGATGCCTGTACAGGGAGCTGCTCCCCCATCCGCCCAACCCCCATGCATCCAGACCTCCTCATACCCGGACCCTCCCGTTGAGCCTCACCCCCCTGCACTCAGTACCCCTGCACCCTGATGAGCCCCACTCCCCCTGGACCACTGATGAGCCACCCGGATTCCCACCCCGTTAAGCCCCAACTAGTTGCACCTGGATCCCCCACTGCTCCTCCCAGACCCCTCGCTGAGCCCCAAACTACCTTCACCTGGACTCCCCTGCAGAGTTCCATTGCATTCAAAACCCTGCGACAAGCCTCTGTGCATTCAGGTCCCCCACTGAGCCACCCACACCCTGATTGCCCCACAGAACCCTCTCAACCCACACCTAGATCTCCCCCCCCAAGCACACACACTAAGCCTCTCCACACTTGGATCTGCCTTGCTGAGCCTGCCTGCCCACACCTGGCATGAAGGGGCAGGGCCCTGGGGTGTTTCTGCGATAGGCCCGGTCAAGGCTGTGTCAAGGTTGGATGCAGCCTCACCGCTGAGTCAGTGTTCTGGGCAGGGGAGCTGCCAGTGATCTCCCACCTCTTGCTCCCGAGCCTGTGATGGCCCGTGTGCACAGCCCCACTGCCTCCCTAACCCAGGACAGGCCAACAGTTCAGGTGCAGCAGGAACTCGCCTTTTGCAGCTGCTGGCTCGTTCATTGTGTTCATCAGCTCAGTGGCCAGGTATAGTGCAGCATCAGAAGGGCCTGGCCCACACTCCTCAGGGGAGCTGAACCCTCAGCAGCTCCAGACGTGTCCCCAAGGCAGCCGCTCCGCGAGGACAAGCATGGCACGACAGGGCTCATCTCTGAACTCTAAGGCTGGGTTCTGGTTGCTTGGCAGGGGAGTGTGATATGAAGCTGCACTGCTGCGTGGCAGCCTACATCTCCGACTATGCCTTCCTGGGCACAGCTCTGCTCCCGCACTGGCAGCATCCTGTCAAGTTCATGGTGTCCCTCGACCACTCCATGTGGTTCCACGCCCCCTTCCGTGCTGACCACTGGATGCTGTACGAGTGTGAGAGCCCCTGGGCCGGTAAGTCCTGCCCCTGGGCCGGTAAGTCCTGCCCCTGCTGCAGGTGCTGGGGAGCTGCTGGGCCACAGGGTAATGGATGCTCTCTCTCCTGGGCAGGTGGGTGCCGAGGGCTGGTGCATGGGCGACTCTGGCGCAGGGATGGAGTCCTGGCTGTCACGTGCGCGCAGGAAGGAGTCATCAGGGTGATGCAGAGCCCAGCTGAGAGCAAACTGTAGCTGGACAAGTCAGCAGCAGCCACATCCACCCCTGCTCTGGGGGGTGCAGGCTGGGCAGCTGGCAGTGCTGGGCCCCCGTGCCGAGATGGGCATGACCAAGATCTGGGGCAGGAGTGGAAAGACGCCTCAGCCCAGCCTGTGACCGCCCAAGGCTGCACTGGAGGGACCACGCAGTCACACTAGCTGTGGGAATATCAGTTTTATTGACTGTTGATTAAAGCGGCCTGTCAGACACTGTCCCTTGCCTCCCTCTAATAAAGCCTCCAGGGCCCACCCAGACTCAGTCCCTCCATGGCATTTAGACCTCTGCTCTGGAGCAGCACCCCGCTGGGGCTATGACCTACTCAGAAGGGAGCTCCCGAGGGGCTTGGAGGAGGGGCAGAGACCCTGAGGGGGTATGAGGAGAGTGAGGGGCTGGAGCTCAGTCTGCAGGGTGTCTCTGGCTGGGCCAGGGAAGAAAGCTGCTGCAGAGCCCTTGCAGCTTCCCTTTCTCAGTTCTCCTCCCCAGCCACTCGGCTGCAGCTCCTGCTCCTTCTCCCTGCAGGCTGGGCAGGCTTTGAGAGGCCCCAGGGGAGTCTCAGCCACTCCAGCAGTAGCCTAGCACAGTAAGGCCTGATAGAGGGGGAGGAGGAGAAGGACTGACTGTCTTCACGTCTCAGCCAAAGCACAAGGTACAGGGGTCTTGGGGATCTGTCCTCCCAGCCCCCGCTGCTGCCCTGGCCCCGAGGGTTGTTGCTGAAAGGCTGGAGAGCTGTCTCCTGGCAATGGGGCTAGGGGAGGGCTAATCTGAACACACTCTGGGGAGTCTCAGCCCCTTTTCCTACCAAGTCTTCAAGTATTGTTAAAAAGTTCCCAAGGAGAGCCCCAGACTCTGCCTGGCGCCAGCGACTCCCTTTAGTACTGTATCAATAAGGCCCAGCAGCAGCTCCCTCCCCTAAGGGAGCCAGGTGTTGACCTGGCACCAGGGAGGCTGCATGCCCAGCACTGGGGGACGGGCCATTTCACATACTTGGAGAAACACATTTCCAAGAGAACAGGTCCCAGGACAGGCAGGTGCTGGGCCAGTCCAGGGCCCCGCCCCGCTCCACCCCACCCCTCTGCCAATGTGCCGCTCTCCCCACTGCACCTTACAAAGCCCTGCTACTGCACACTTAGCCTGACCTGCAGCTCCCCCTCTACCACTCTAGGCCTAGGCTCAAGACACACCCCATCCCTGACCTACAGCCGCTGCTGCTTTTCCAGTCTCAATGGACAATACAGCCTCCTTCCTCGAGACCCACGCTGCTCAGTCCCCACCCAGCCCCAGTGCTGGGGGCCTGGGCACTCAGTCCAAAACCTCCTTGATCAAGAACTCCTTCAGGGTGGGCTGCTGCTGGAGAGCCACCCCAGTTCCTTGCAGCCCCTGCAGCCTGGCCTCCGACTGGCGCTTGTCTTTCCCCACCTTCCAGGACAGGTGGACATGCGCCTGAAGGAAGGGCTCCAGCAAGGGGTGGCTGTCTTGGGCCTCCAGGAGCTGCAGAGCCTGCTCGCAGTAGCGATGAGCCTCGCTCAGCTCGTCCAGCTCCTGGTGGCAAACCACCAGGCCAGCCAGCGTGAGGAGGAAGCGGCCCGAATTGCAGACGCCCAGCTTGTCCTGGAGCCGGTAGGCATTGCTCCAGGTGGCCAGGGCCTCGCGGTACATGCCGGTGCAGGTGAGGCGCCGTGCTGCCTGCAGGTCGCGCAGGAAGAAGAACTCCAGGAAGTCGGAGGAGCGGCGGATCTCGGTGATGGAGTGCAGGTGGGACAGGAACTGCTCAAAGGCCCGGCTCCGCTTGGCGATGGTTTCTGCTGTGAAGTTCTTGCGTAGCCTCTTCCTGGGGAAGGAGACGCCTGCCATGTCGCAGCCAAACTGATGGCGCAGGCACCGGTTCAGTCTCTCAAAGTCCGAGTACCGCCGGGCAATGGCGGCCGGGGCCTTGTCAAACTGTCCAGAGCAGATCAGGTAGATGGTGTAGAGCTGTGGAGAGAGCAGGGCCGTGAGGGAGACACAGTTGGGGTGCAGAGGCTCTGCAGGATCTACCTGCCCCCAGACTCGGCACGAGGGAGGGGAACGCTGGGGACAGCGCACAGCTACCTGTGTGCACATGCTGGGGAAGGGGACAGGCAGCAGAGACCTGCTGGTGGCTCTGCCTAGGGGACAGGGTAGGGCTGGCAGAAGCAGGGTGAGGGGAGCAGGCTGGGTAACAGCAGCAATAGTTACCTGAGGCTCGTCTGAGCCGCCAGCACCATCAGAGCAGCACAGGGAGAGACAGAGACAAGAATCAGCTCCAGCCCTCCCAGTCGCCTTGCCCTCCCTCTCTGCCCAATGGGGGCGGCACACTCCCAAGGGTCTTGGGACTCAAGCACTTTTCATTTGTGGTGTGCTTGGTGGGAAGAGCGTGGGGCATCCAGCACCCACAGGATTGGGCAGCCTGTACCCCGTCACCCACTCCAGAGTCCCAGCCTGGCCCCCCCCCAGCAGGTGTCACTCACCACGTATTTGGAGGAGCGCTCACTGACGACGCTGGCGTCGGTGACCTCAAAGAGCAGGCGCTGGGGAGCGAGGCTGCTGAGTGATCTCCTCCAGAAGTCGTGGAGCTGGCATGTCAGTAGGTTACTGCGCAGGCACTCAGCTGGAGCGGGGCTCTGATCTGCACCGGAGACAAGCCAAGTATCCCACAGGCTAGCCACACTGGTAAACACTGGTAAAACACACACACTGGTGGCCCGGGGCCCCTCCTGCAGAGAGAGGCCTGGGGAGTGCAGGGCTCCCTGTTTGGCGCAGGCGAGTGCAGTCCATTGGCACTGGCCCCTCATGCCAGCCCACGTTCTCCCATGCTGCCTTCCCGGGCGCATTGCTGCGAGGCCTACGACCAGCCTGGCTGCGGGCTGGCTGAGCCCACTGTCCATCAGGCTGACCGCTGTTGTCTCGCAGCTTCCTTGTGCTCCCCCAGCAACTGTTGTCTCCTCATGCACTCAGACTGGACGCTCCTTGGGGCTGCCTTTGTTCTGGGTTTATACAGCACCTAGCACGGGGGGCCCATGGCTGGGCCTCGCCAGCGCTACTGGAATAACAGAGCCTTCATCCCCACCCCAGCAGAAAAGGGTCTTGGCTGGGCCAGCACCCCCACCCCAGACCCTAGTAACTAGGGGACCCTGGCACCTGCCTCCATTCTCCATGGCTCCAGGGTTCTTGAGCAGCCCCAGCTCCCGGCTAGCGGCATCTTCCTCATTCTCCTCTGCCTCCTCCTCATTACTGGTGAAGCTCAGGGTGCCGCTGAGCCGCGTGGACAGCCCGTCAGCGTCGTCCTCCAGTTCACAGCTCTCTGGGAACTCGTCTGTCTCCGAGCCGCCTCCACCTTGTCCCTCCCGGCCGCCCTCGCCCTCTCCAGCCAGGGCGTGCCGCAGCCGGTGCAGGAGGCGGGAGGCCATGGGGCTCGGCTCAGCAGCTACAGGAGGAGAGGCTCGTCAGGAAGGGGGCAACGAACCTGGCCTGCATGGGAGAAGGCGCTTGCACCTGGGGGGTGGGGCAGGGCGAGGCGAGGCCGTGGCTAGCCGTCAGAGATGGCGGCGGGGGCAATTCTGCACCTGCCACAGTCCAGGGAGACCCCAGAGGAGGAGGGCACAGGCTGAGCAGTGGGGGGGCGGGACTGGGGTCAAGGCTGAGGCCAAGGATCGGGAGGGCACAGGTGCAGGCAGGAGCTTCCCAATCCGGTGCTCCAAGTGGTTTTCGCTACAAACTTGCAGGGAAATGAGCCCCCCAGGACACACACGCTCCCTCCGGCACAAAGCCGGCCCCAGCCACGGGGTCGCTGCTCCCTCTGCTTGCCTTGCACCAGCCAGGAGCTGCCAGGCTGTGGGGCAGCTCGCTCAGTACCCCATGGAGGGAGGGGGGGTAGCTGGGGGCCAATGGGGAGGGGGCGGCTGGGGGTCAGTGGGGGCCGGGCCGCCCGCGGGAGCTAGGGGGTCAGTGGGGGCCGGGCCGCCCGCGGGAGCTGGGGGGTCCATGGGGCGGGGGCGGGCCGCACTATCCCGGAGCCGCTCCCCAGCCCCCGAGCTGCTCACCGGGGCCGCGGTCCGGGCTGCGATGGCCGCTCAGCCGCGGCTCCTCCTTGGATCCTCCCTGCCGCAGCTCCGCCTCCGCCCGGGAACCCGGATCCTGCCCAGCCCGGGGCTGGCTGATCCCGATCTGGCTCCCCTCTATGCACGGTGCCTCATCTGGATCCGCCTCCGCCGCCCAATCCGGAGTTAATCCTGAGCCACACAACGGCACCCAACCAATCCGGATCCATCCCTCTCTCCCACTGGATGCCCGGACCCCCGCGCGCAGAGCACCCAACCGCAACAGCCTTCTCCTCCCCTGCCCCCCGACCATCCAGCCAATCCAGAGTCAATTCAGATCGAACCCAGTGTGTGGAGTGCCCAGTCCGGATTCTAACTTGGTGTAGTAGGATTCTATGCCCCATGCCCAGGATCTGGATCCAGCCCCAGGGGCTCTCTACACACATCTCTAACCCGGATCAAAGCATCCTTGAGTGCGCAGCAGGGAATCAGATCCAGCCCAGCTGGTCTGTATCCGCCCAGGGTGGGTTTATCTAAAAACTGCCCAGTGCATGAGTGCATCCAAGAGACCCTCAGGGAGTGCCACACACCAGAGGCTCAGCCTGAGCCTGAGGGGGGCCCCCCTTCCCCCATGCTCTCCCCACAGGGACATGAATGTTTCAGTAGTTGGCACGAGCAGCTGGCAGTGTGAGGGCAAGTGCCAGGGTCTGGCAGACATACTGTCCTGGGGCCACGGTACAGAAGACACACTCACGCTCACACCCCCATTCCTGGGGCCCGCAGGCCTGTCCCTGTCATGGGTGAGAAGCTGCTGGTTCCCCAGGGCTCTGCATCTCTCCAAACTGGGAAGTCAGCCACAGCCTGGGAATCCTTCCCAGCCCCAGCCTGGATCCAGCTGCTTCCCTTCCTTATTTAGAGAGATGCACCCACTCCCTCCTCGGCAGGTTTTCTTAGGAATGTCTATTAATAACAGACGGAGCCCAGCTCAGCTGCTCCCATCAGTCGGATTCCTCCCTCAGAGCTGGGCCCAGTGTGCCCCCAGGCCCTGTCCCCACTCCTGCCTCCTCAGGCCATGGACTGCCACCCTTCAGCTGCCACCCAGGGCTGGAGGAGGCTCAGCCCTGGCGCAGCATCTACACTGAAGCCTGAGAACCACTGCTGGTTTGAGAGGGCAGTGGAACCACCTTTCCCTCCCACACAGGCCGTGCCTGTCTCTGCCCTGAGCAGGGCGGGGCGTTAGGCAATGGGACAGGGCAAACAACCCCCTGTTCCACTAACCCGGCAGGGATCCATGTCAGACGCAGGTTGATTTACATCAGGGACACAAGAGGAATCTGGGGGAAGCTCTGTGCCCTCCCCCACGGCTTTATGCATGCAAAGGGGGGATGGGGAGTGGGAACAGAGGGAAGGGGGATGGACTCTTGCTGATGACCCTGCTTCCAGAGTAACACACTTGTTGATGCTCAAAGCGTCACACGCCTGGACACTGACTGTACCAGTTCCCAGCCTTGCAGTGCCCCTGGATCATCCCATCAGCCAGTGGCCAGCACGGACCCTTTGTGCCACCTCTGCTCTCAGTCATGGCTGTAAACATGGCATCAACTCCAGGGTCTGGAATGGCCTGGCTGGGGCAGTCTGGGCTCCAAGCAGCCATTCTTGGCCCTGGCCATTCCCATGGGCCTCCAGGGTTGGAGGGGACTGGGGTTCCGCTTCTTTTGCTATTGCTCTGTTCCCAAGGACAGCACCCTTCCCTAGATCCCAGATGGGTGGGAAACCGGATCCCCATGTGAACAAGAGAGTGATAACAGGAGAGCTCCAAGAGCTCCAGAGGGTGCCAGGAATCTGAGCCACCATGCGGGACAAGGCTACCTAGCTGGGGCTCCCAGCCTCTCCTCCAGCCCCCTAGTGACTGCTCCACTCCCCCAGCAAGCCTGTATATAGAGTGGCATGGGGAGATGTGCTCCTGCCCTCCCCTCTGGCCAGTGCTGCTGCCCGCTCCCAGAGAAAGGACGGGGAAGATGCTGTTTGCTGGGAGGATGAGAAAATCCAGGCCTGGCTCTTCTCCCAAGGGCTGTGCCCAACTCCCGGGTTCAGCTGTGGAGTGGATGGGCTTGGCAAGGCCAGAAACAAGCTAAGGATCCTGTAGTCCCATGGCATCCTCCTCCCCTCCTTAGACAGAGGCCTGGGCACTTTGCTGGCACTCCCCAGATGTGTCCATCCATGGTGCTGTGACAGCGCCTTCAGGCACGGCTAGTGCTCCAGCAGTACCCAGTGCTAGACAGATGTCATGCCCGGCCCTTCGGCCACCATGCTGGGGCCTCTTGGAGCCGAGCTGGTCCCATCCCCTTGTGACGAAGCAGGACTGTTCTTAATGTTTTCTCTGAATATTGTGGGGGTGCCTCAGTTTCCCCTATGCAGTTCTTAAGTATCTAGGGGGTGGGATAAGGGTGTATGATCGTTGCAGAGCCCTAGAGGGCAGGTGTGGCAGGGGTCTGGACACAGAGAATGGCCAACACCATGTTTCCTGGTAACTGATGACCTGGGCACTTCCCCCCTGCAAGGTGAGAGCTAAAGGGTTGGAGAACAAAGGAATCAGGTGACCTCAAGGCCCGGGAAAGAGACAAAGCCCAGAGGAGGAGGGGCTGGAGAGAGTAGCAGTTTGGGGCTGGCTGGGGACATGGAGTGAAGTGCGGACGTGGTTGTCTGGCTCACTGCCCCCCAGAATAAACCCGGCTGAGGGGTCCTGTTCTCTGTACCTACAAGCTCTGTGTCAGACCATGTTCCTGTCGTCTAATAAACCTTCTGTTTTACTGGCTGGCTGAGAGTCCCGTCTGATTGCGGAGTTGGGGGGCAGGACCCTCTAATTTCCCCAGGAACCCATCTGGGTGGACTCGCTGTGGGAAGCGCACAGAGGGGCAGAGAGAAGAAAAGGAGGACTTGTGGCCCCTTAGAGACTAACAAATTTATTTGAGCATAAGCTTTCGTGAGCTACAGCTCACTTCATCGGATGCATTTAGCTCACGAAAGCTTATGCTCAAATAAATTTGTTAGTCTCTAAGGTGCCACAAGTCCTCCTTTTCTTTCTGCGAATACAGACTAACACGGCTGCTACTCTGAAACTTGTCATTATACAGAGGCGCAAAGGATGCTGAATGCTCTGAGGTCAGACCCAGGAAGGTGGAAGCTGTGTGAACTGTGTGTCCTGCAGACAGTCCGCTCACAGAAAGGAGACTTCCCCAGAATCCTGACTGGCTTCGTAGGGAGCAGTTCCACAGCATCACAACTGGTGGCAGCGGTGGGATGTACTGCACCCAGAATGGCGCTTCCTGCAGTAAGTGACTGGGGAGCAGTAAAATGAAGGGGGATTGATGAGGTCCAGGCATGCTGAAGGCTCAGAGAGGAGTGGTTCAGGGGGCGGTTAACCCCTGGGAGTGTGTGACCAGCGAGAAGGACTGTGCAGTAATGGAGTCCCCCTGTGGACTGTGGTGAGCAGTCTCAGGGGTGGAGGAGTCTGCAGCTCGACCCTGGCAAAGAGGTGGTGACCTCGAGAAGGGCTGGCACACTAGGGGTTCTCCCTGGAAACCGTGGGGAGCTGAGAGCACACAGGCCTGTGAGTCCACAACAACTTGGGAACGGCGGAGTGAGGGCCTGTCACCATCTCCTTAAGAAGGACATTGTAACCCTGTGCAAAAAGAGAGGGTTGCGCATTGGAAGTTCACCAAAGCACAGTTAATCGTGCAGCTGGAGGAGGATGACCGCTCTAAGGAGCAGATTCCTGACCCACGTGGGGCTATAGCAGGATCTGGGAGCAGCTGGAGTGGTAGCCAGGCATCCCCAAGACTCCTGTCCTAACCAGATGGGGGTCTTCACGATCGGGTTCCCCATCGGGGGATCGGAGACGGACGGGATTGGAGCTGAGTCCGAGAGAGCAAGAGGACTGTGAGAGACAGTGAGAGCCCGAGAAAGAGCCGCAGAAGCAGCAGCAGCATGAACTGGTGATGGTGGAGCGGAGAGGCAGAGGGGACCTCCCAGGGGTGAGTGGGGATAGACCCCGGGGTGCCAGTTCCGCAGGGAACCTCGAGACTAAATTGCTGCCCCTGGTTAAGGATGGGGGGGATGTGGATGCCACCTCACTTCCTTTGAGCAGGCTGGCGATTTGAACCAGGGGGACCCTGCAGAAAAGCTCCAGTGTCTAGCTCCCTTGCTGGGTTCCAATGCCATAGACTGTCAGCCCGATGGGTGGGGTGGTGGACAGGCTCCCACTCCTGGTCCCAACCTATATGTCTGTGTGGAGTTTCCTGGGGTCAGGCCTCTCAGACCCCCAGTGGGAGCGGAAGGTGATGGTCAATGGGGAGACATTTCTGGGGTGGCGAGATCCTGGGACAGAGAGAACTGTTGTCAGGCCCCGGGTGGTGCAGCCTCATCAGATGCTGAGGGGCTGGGTGAGCTGGGTGAGGGTCCCAGGGATGAAGCCCCTTGCCCTGCCTATGGCCCAGATCCCTGTGCAGACCCAGGAGGGGTGAGGCTGGCTGATCTTTGGGGTTCTCCAGGATATCAGCTGTGAGACCCTGTTGTGGGGTGACTGTGTGTCTTTGGGACAGGATCCAGGCCCTGCTCCTGTAACGGCTGAGGGTTTGAATTTGAATCCAGGGAACCAATCTGCAGAGAGGGAAATGGTCAGTGAAAATGCAGCTGACCTGGCTGGCAGGGGGGAGGAGCTGCTAGGCTCAGGCTACCTGCCTGCCTGTAACCAGCCCCTAGGGCTGAGTGGGACAGAGAGATGTTCCCTGCCCCCTTGCACACCAGAGAGGGCTCTGGCTCACGTTGGCTCTGATGCAGCGAGGAAAGCAGCGAGCTCGCTGCCTACCCCCACGGGGACAGCAAGGGCAGCGCTGAGCACAGTGGGAGCTAAGACCCCAGCTGAGAGGGGGAGACACAGGCAGGGCAGGGGATCTGTTGGGAGTGGCAGGGTGCTTAGTAAGGAAAGTTTGGATGAGCCTAGGCAGCCTTGTGAGCTGATGGCTTTGTCTAGTCAGCAGGGTGGGAAGGCGAGGAGAGTGGAAGACGAGTGTCCCTGGACCTTACCTATTAGCTGGGTGGAGAATTGGGACAGGGAAGGAAACGTGCCTGTGTCTGTCAGGGGTATTGACTTGCCTATGGAGGGAGCTACCCTGGTCTCCAAGCAGTTGTCTGTGAACAGCCCTGTGTGCTGGGACCTGGGGAATGATCCCAAGCTGTGTGTCTGGGAAAGGAGAAAGTGTCTCCGGCTCTTCTTTGTCTGTGGAGCAGACAGAAGGGGCCTTTCAGCCTGTGATGGTTGAGAATAGTGCAGTTGTCTCAGAGTTGGTTCTGGATTCAGCTAAAGCCCAGAAAGGGAATGGCCCTAAGTTTGTGTCTGCTGGGGAGGATGGCCCTGTAACTAGGTCGCATCCAGTTAGTGTCTATGTAAAATCCCAGAGACCAGACAATTCTGGGGCTTGTATTTTGCCCGTTGCTAGTGTGTGACTGGGAAAGCAATTCTGTCTAACCAGGGTGATACCCTAGCCAGGGCACAAGGAGAGCAGAAAGGTGACTTGATTGTGTTACCTACTGAGGGTGTGGAAACCTGTAGCAAGAAGGAAAAGATTCCTGAACTTGTGTGTGGCAAAGGGAAGGAGAAGGCTTCTAACCTTTTATCTAAAAAGAAAAGGAGTACTTGTGGCACCTTAGAGACTAACAAATTTATTAGAGCATAAGCTTTCGTGAGCTACAGCTCAGTGAGCTGTAGCTCACGAAAGCTTATGCTCTAATAAATTTGTTAGTCTCTAAGGTGCCACAAGTACTCCTTTTCTTTTTGCGAATACAGACTAACACGGCTGCTACTCTGAAACCTTTTATCTAGGGAGTCTGTGAGTTTGCCTGAAAGGGGATTGTGTAGGAATCTGCCTGATGGGCCAGAGGTAATTCTGGATGTAAGTGAGACCCTGAAAGAGTTTGTTGTTGCTCAGGAAAGTGTTCCTCTAGAGCAAGCCCTAGGTGAAGAGGGTAAGGGCAGAATTTCTGTGAAGGGTGAATTGTTGCATAGAAAAGCCCTAGGGAAAGGAATCCTCATGGAGTCTTTGCAAGCAGTTTACTGCAACTGAAGGGTGGGAAAGTGATTTAATCAAGAAAGTTTCAGTTCCTAACAGCCAGAAATTTTCTGTTGTGAATGGATCCACTGACTTTCCTGTTGAAGGATCCAGTGTGGATAGCTCTGAAAAGGTCTCAGATGGAGTGAAAGCAGTTAAGAAAGTTAAACCGTCCTATAACCAAGTGGCTGTGTTTGGCCAGCTTGTTGGGGAGACAAGGTTGTTGAGAAAGGGATGTCTCCATGCTAGTTCTGTAAGTGAACAGTATGTGGCCCAGGTCAAGATGGGGGCTCTTAACCAAGAGAGCCTGAATTGCAGCCCTCCAGACTGGAGCGCTGGGAGAAGACCTGATCTCAGTTTGACCCCCGGGGGTTTTGGGGTGGCAAAAGAGCACGGGCTGCATAAACCTTCCCACATGCGGCATGCGAGTGCTATCGAGCACCCCGACCTAAGGGAGGGCGTGAAACTGGAAGGGCGTAAAACTGGAAGAGCCTGGTGTAACTACCACCAAAGAATGGGAGAGATGCTGGGGCATCCATGGGAACATTGGTGGGTTCCAACTTCCCCAGGTCACCGGCTAAAGTGACCCCGCTCAGTTCGGTCTCGAAGTGGGGAGAGATGTGACGAAGCGGGACTGTTCTTAATGTTTCCTCTGAATATTGTGGGGATGCCTCAGTTTCTCCTATGCAGTTCCAGAGCACCGCCCGGGGACTCCGTGACACCTCTCTTTTGCCATGTCAGGCTTTTCAGTGCAGGGCATCCACTCCCCGGGTGCAGAGCCAGGAGGTTCCTGCTGCTCCTTGCGTTCTCCGGCTGGAGGCTTCTTGGGATGAGATGTTTGGAGGAGAGTCAGGATGGGCTCTGGCCCCCGCCTGAGGGACCATTTACAGGAATGCAGGGAAGGGAGCCATGGGACAGAGGGAGCGCTGGAGTAGGGGAAAGACAGGACGACCCAGGGACATCTGAGAACTGGGGGGTGAGGGGCTAGAAACAAGGAATAAACCCCGCCTCCCCAAATAGCTGTAGACATTGGCTGGCAGAGACCCCACATCATCTGGAAAAAGGGCTAAACACGCCAAGCTGCATGTCCCGGCTGGGCTGGGAGATGAGCCAGCAAAGGGACAGTGGCACCTGGGAAAGGATGGGGGGGCTGAAGGGTGGGCAGGGGAGGGTCAGAGCGTGTGGCACGGCTGCTTCCCCCTCTCGGGGGGCCTGGAGCTCACAGGGATTCCTCAGCTTATAGCACAAAAGCAGGAGATGTTCTCGGCTGGGGACAGGGAGCAGGCACCTGTCCCATCCATCCTCCTTCCCCCGTTCCACCTGTCCTGCCCCTGCCCCCCGCCTCACTCCCCTGTGCTCCCCAGCCCAAGCCTGGGGGCCCATATGGAAGTCACCCTCTTTGCCGTGCTGAAGGCAATAGGTCTTTCTCCCCCTCAGGCCCCCTTCTCTCGGACAGCCATGGGCTCTTCCCGGGAAGCCAGCTGGCTCTAGCTGGAAGCCTCTCCCTCCTGGGCCAGCCCACGGCAGGTGCTCAGCCGGGAGGAGCCGTGTCTCCAGTGTCCTGCCCCCTGGAGGGGTCGAATTCCTCCCGACTCCCTGACCTGCTCTTAATCCCCACCACGCGGCCAATAAAGCTTTTGCTAAATTAGGTAAAATGGCCCGGGCACCAATCAGGGGGCGAGGGCTAACGGGAGGCAGCTGATAGGCTGCTGCGAGAGCCGCACCCGGTGACACCCAATGGCGTGGTGCTGGGAGGCAGGATGTTGGTCGAGGACAGTACAAATTGGGGAGCCACGGGCGGAGGGGAAGCTCCTGGGGTCTGTGTGTTGCAGTCTGTGGTGACTCTGGTCTGTGGGCGCTGCAGGGCGACCAGTCAACATGGTAAGACCCTGTGCGGGAACGGCCTGGCAGCAGATGGCGCGGCCTGGGTTTGTTCTCGCAGAGTCTGGCGTCGGGGAGCTGGAGCCGGGCTGGTTGGTGGGGGCACCTGTGCGCGTTCCCCCGCTGGGATTTGGCCAGCTCAGGCATGTGCCCGTTGGAGAGGCTGGCACAGGAGCCATGGGACGGTCAGGTCCTGCAGGGCAGAGATTATGCTTCAGGAGAAGCCACTGCCTACGGGAACGTGCACCCGGGCGAGAGCGCTGAGCACAGGGCGGCTCCTGATCAGAGCGTTAGCAGGGGGAAGTCAGTTGGGCTGGTTGTATGAGATCAAGGCGGATCGGGGCTGCAGGGACAAGGTCCCTGCGGGTGAGGGGTGTTGGGGCATTTGGGAAAACAAGGTGATGATGTTGCGATTTGCAGAGTTTTGTCCCATACTGTATCGCCCCCTCCCCCCGAATGGCGCCGCCCCAGGGATGTGGAACAGGGCACAGTTACTAAGGGGCCCAGAGGGCTGGGTGAGGAATGGGCAGGGATGCTCCCATCTCATTCAGCTGGAGAGGAAGCCCTGAGGCAGCCCCTGTCCTAGCATCCCATCCCTTGGGTGGGGCAGTGCTGCACTGGGGGCAGGAGGCTGCGTTTCCACTCCAAGGAAGCAGAGGTCTGGCTGGGATTCAGGAGCAGCGCTGAGCACAGCAGGCTGGCCAGTAAGATGAGCTCTGGGTCATGGGACACCCGTCTGCAGGCCTGCAAGCTCCCGCCAGCTGCCTGGCCCTGGCCCTCAAGGAGTAACTCAAGCTGATTCCCAACAGGTGCGTGGGCCTGGCGTCCCGCTGCTCCCCTAAAAGGGAGCCGAGTCTCTGCTAAGAATAGCCGCGCACGCCCAGGCCTGGGAACGCCCAGCCCGCGGGTCCCGTTGCAGGTGTCGATGGAGCAGCCTGGGCTGGGCTAGTGACCAGGCAGCCAGCAGAGCTGGGAGCCGGGCGCTCTGACTAATGCCCAGCCGTGAGGCTGCTCCCCCCAATCCCAATGACCAGAGAGGGAGAGGAGTTGTGGGGGGAGCAGAGGATTGTGGGGAGTGGGGGAGCTACCCCTGGAGCTGAGCCTGAGGGCAGGTCATGGCAGGGAGGGAGCCGGGTTCCAGCAGCAGCAACTGGCCATGGGTGGCCTGTTCACGCAGGCCCCTCCCCGCGGCCTGCAGGATCTCGGGGCCAGCCGCAGAGCTCACAGGCTGCTTGGCAGCCCTGCAGGGGCTGGCTGGGGACCCCACCCAGGACAGTGCACAGCTGACAGGTCTGTGTAAATCACGCAACACGCCCACGCCTGCCTTTCCCTGGCACACGCCCTGCACCCAGGCCATGGGGTGCCCATGGATCATGGTGGGCAGTGCCCTGGGTGGCAGGTGCTCTGTGGCAGGGCTCTGGGACGTGCGACTGAGTCCAGAATTGCATGGCTCTGGGCTCAGGTGCTGGGGCTGTGTTGGGGAAGGGGTGGCAGTGCTCAGCCTTGGGGTCTGGGTGTGTGTGGCACAGGGACCCGCCTCGCCTGCATCCTGCTGCGGAGAGGGGACAGACCCGGCAGCTCCCCGCCTGCTGAGAGAAGAGGCAGCAGGGCCCGGGCTGGGGCTCTGGGTGAGCAGCTGTTCTGTTTGCCTTGCAGACGACAGACCAGCAGGCGGAAGCGCGGTCCTTCCTCAGCGAGGAAATGATTGCGGGTGAGTGTTACCGAGCCCCTCTGGGCACTGGGCAGGAGGGGCTGTCAGAGCTCCCCGCAGAGAGGGGAAGGACAGGAGCTGCTGGCCCAGGATGACCAGAAGGGGACCTGCCCGCAGGACCTGCCCTCTCTTGGGAAGGGAAGAGGGCGATACGCCTGACCAGCACATCCTACTCCCAAGCCTGGGTGGGCACTGTCTCTATGGGTCTGCCCACTCCTTGGTACCCAGGGGATGTTAGGGGCCCAGAGCCGAGCAGAGCGATGGGCACGGGGCAGAGCTGAGGATCGTTCTCAGCTGCTGGGAGCTGGGCAAGCTCCCTGCTAACTCGGCCCTGTCCTGCAGAGTTCAAGGCCGCCTTTGACATGTTTGACGCGGATGGCGGTGGGGACATCAGCACCAAGGAGCTTGGCACCGTCATGCGCATGCTGGGGCAGACTCCCACCAAGGAGGAGCTGGATGCCATCATTGAGGAGGTGGATGAAGATGGTGAGCAGCATCTTCCACTTGGAACAATCCCTGCGGAGGGGGCCGGGGCTGGTGGTTCCTGACCTCAGGGCGGCTTCTTCCCACAGGCAGCGGCACCATCGACTTCGAAGAGTTCCTGGTCATGATGGTGCGCCAGATGAAGGAGGATGCCAAGGGCAAGTCGGAGGAGGAGCTGGCAGAGTGCTTCCGCATCTTTGACAAGTGAGTCAGCTCCGCCGGCCTGGCTCGGAGGACGTGCGTTTCCCCCAGCGCGGCTGGGGGCGGGGACCTGCAGTGACCAGCCCAGCGTTGGTGGGGTCACATCACTGCCGAACTCTTTTGAGTCCCGCTGCCCCCGCAGGCTGCAGGAAGGTCCCTGGCCCAGTGGCCATTGACCAGGCTGCCTCACCCATGGCCACAGACCCCTGTGCCCTAACGTTGCTGCCTCCCTCTCAGCCCAGGGGACGCCCGTCTCTGCCTCAAGTTCCACCTGAGCCTCAGTCATCCAGGCTCCTGCGCTGGCTGCACCAAGTGGGTCGGCTTCTAGAGCAGGGGCCAGGCTGGGGGCCCAGAGTCTCCGGCAGCCCCTGCTCTCCGCCCGCCCGGCCAGCCCTGCTCAGAGCCGCATGCCGTGCCCCCACAGGAACGCGGACGGGTACATCGATGCCGAGGAGCTGACCGAGATCTTCCGAGCCTCTGGCGAGAGCGTGACTGAGGAGGAGATTGAGGAGCTCATGAAAGATGGGGACAAAAACAATGACGGACGCATCGACTTTGATGGTGAGGCCCAGGGCTCCCTCACCCAGGCTTTGTGGGGCTGTCCAGGGCAGCTCTCATGCCCCCACCCTTGGCTGGGCTCCTCCCTTCCCCAGCCCACCTTGAGCCCTGCAGACCTGTGCTCAGAGCTCTCCTAAGCCCCAGGAGCTCCACCTTCCCAGCCTCTCTACTGAGCTGAGGGATGCCCCCTGCATACAGAGGGGCCACAGCTGGGTGCGGGGTCAGGGTACGCTGCTAGCCCAGTGCCTGTGAGTGTTGTGCTGCATTACGGGCATGGTGCACCCTCCCCAACCCCAACCCACTCTCTGAGCTCCCAGCACCCGCTCCCCAGGCCCCCCAGCTCTGACCAGGTGTCTGGTTGCTTTTGCCTGCAGAGTTCCTGAAGATGATGGAAGGTGTGCAGTAAAGGACAGACATTCCTGCGAGCCAGGCCCTGCTTCCAGCCCTGCTCCATCACCGCACAGCAAAGCCAATCCCACTCTGGGAGCAGCCTCCAGCCAGAGCACCTGGTCTCCCCTGCCCCGCGAAGCGCTCGCTTTGTACAGTTCCACTGCTCCCTGAGACCAGCTCCCTTGTGGCCATGCCCCGGGGCTGGTGGGCTGTGGACTCACCTCTCACATGGCTGGAAAGAGCCTTTTCCCCCATCTGTAAACGCTGTGTATAGTATTGAAGCCTCATTAAAAGAGTCAAAGGTTTGAACCTGCTGGAGCCTGGATTCTAGCTGGTTCTGATACGGGAAGTGGAGAGGGCAGGGGACCCTCTGGCCAGAGAGCCCAGCACAGGCACCCCGGGAGGAGTCTGCAGGAAGCAGGTGGGGGGATGTGAGGTCCCCCAGGGTCATGACACTGGCGTTGGGGAAGGGTGGGGGGAGCACTGCCAGTGCCTGGGGTGGGTATCACCACATGTGGCCGGTGCAGCCCTGCTCACGGCACTTGGTAACTGCTTGTAGCAGCACCTGGCGCACCACTCAGCAAGCAGGGCCATTGTGCCCCACACTGCTGCCACCCACTGACGAGTGGCGCCTGCCCCTGTGCTCACAGCCTGGGTTAGTGCCAGGCAGGCGGGGCTCATCCAGGCAAGCATGGGGTGCAGCTGGGCCTTCTGTGCGTGCAGGGAGCAGCTGGGCTCAGGCCGACTGGGCGGGGCCAGGGGGCTGCACTCTGGGCTGCCTTTCCCACATGGCCGCTGGGGACCAGGCCAGCAGTGAGCTCAGATTTTCCGCAGGGGAGGAGCTCACTCACTGGCAGCTTTGCACCTCAGCACAGGAGCTGCGGTGCAGGAACCAAGCAGCCACCCAGGCCCTCCCTTGTGGGGCTGCAGGGACAGCCGGAGGAGACAGGGCCTGGGACCAGAGCACCACTGAGGAATCCCTTTTCCTCGGGGCAGGGCTGGCCCACAGGGTGCGGCTGGCCCACAGGGGATGGGAACATGGGGGTGCTCTTATTCTGGGGGGGCTGAGTCCCACTGAGCCCCTCCAAGCCAGGGACCTCGGCAACCATCACCAGCCTGGCGTGGCAGACAGGCTGCACAGTGACCCCATGCCAGGGCCCCCTCTGCTCTCCCTTACAGGAGCCGCTTCTGCTCCAGTCACCAGAGCCATCACAGCTCAGGCTGCCGGCCCCACCCCAATGGGTCCCGGGCCAGCCCCTGTGTTGCAGAGCCACATGCATGGCCCCGGGGGACTGCCTCCCCCACAGAGGGGCTTCATGCTTTAGAGGGTCACTTTCAAACAGCCCCTAAATCATTCAGGGTGGGGAGGGAGACAGCCAGACGAGGGCAGACCTTGGGCCGGGGGGCAGGGCCTTTCATCACCCCCTGCTGCCCATGGCTAGCCCCCCCCAACCCGTCAGCAGGTGGGATCCCACAGCCGGGAAGCCCAGAGCCACAAGCACAGGCCATGGCAGCTCCTCACCATGGCATACGGAGACAGGTTCCCACCTAGGAGGAAGATGAAACTTTGGGAGCCTCACAGGCCAGGACTTCCCCCCACCCCCTGGGCCTCATGGGTTAAACCCACCCCCGGAAAACAGCGAGGCAGCACCATGCCCAGTGGCGCCTCTCGCTTGCCTGCCTAGACCTGCTGCAGCTCCCCTGGGACCCCTGAGCCCGCCCCTAACAATCTGCCTCAGGCTCAGCCTGGCCGGCCAGAGGAGACTCCAGCAGTGGGGAGCGAGGGCCCTGCTCCCGGGACTGGGAAGCCGAGGGGCTGGGGTGTGGCGGCTCCGACAGCAAGAGTTTGCAGGGCTGGCTCAGGCCTGTGTCCCCCCCCCCCCGCCCCGAGGGAACTGCATTGCATTACGGTGACAGGACTGGAGCAGGGAGGCGCTACTGGCGGGCGGGAGTCTGGCTCCTCCAGGGAGTGCTGCCAACGGGAGGTCACTCCCCTGAACAGCTCGGCATAGGCCACCTTCCCACTTGGTCCCTGCCTCTTGGAGAACGGCTGGAGCCGACGAGGGGTCCTGCATCACAGACAACAGCAGCCCCCAGCCTGCACGAGGCCCCTAAGAGCCCTTTTTGGCACAGCCCACCAGCGACACCCAGGCGTGGAGGCCCTGGTACCAGCCTGCTGTGCAGCCCAACCCACTGGCTGGTGCCACTTCCCCACCCACCAGCAGGCACTGGAGCAAGCGAGGCACAGCTGAGGCCCTGGTGGAGCAGGTCCTGGCTGGGCTGCATGCGGGCACTGGAGAGGGAACACCCAGCAGCAAGGTCCTTGCCCTGGCAGATGTTCCACGCGCCTGACTCCCGCAACGTGGGGGAGGTGAGGGGGGTGTGTGCAGCCACCCACACCTCCCTGAGCAAAGTCATTGTGAAGCACAACCAGCTGGCGCTGCAGCTGGGGGGCACGTCAGACTCGCCTCAGCTGCGGGATGAGCTGCAGGAGCGGAGCAAGGAGGTGCACGAGCTCAGCAAGGGTAAGGAATTGAGCCCAGCCCGTTATTGCCTGGGGACTGCCTGCCAGGAGCAGGGTAAGAGGAGGGGAGATGCCAGGCTGCCCTGCCTGTGGCTGCCCCATCCCATGGAGCATCTCAGGGGGCACGGCCAATGCTCCCAGCTGAAGGGCAGCACAAAGACAGAGCAGCCTCCAGCCCAGCCCCTGGGTACTCGCTGCACAGGGGCTGTGCGCTGGGCACCTGCTCTTCCCCAGGCCTGGGGCTACAGTGCTCAGACAGCTTGGGCTGGTCTAGCGAAGAGCATAGAACACCCTGCCTGTGGCCAGCTCCTGCTTTCCTCTGCGTTCAAATGGGAGCCCGCTCCCCATTCCGCCTCCCTCTTGTCCTGCATCTTCTGCCCCAGAGCCAGGACTGTCACACCGCAGCAGCAATGGGCAGTTCCAAGAGCTAATGCTTGCATCCCCCACCAGTGCCTTGTCCCCATGGAGAGTAACAGCCAGCTAGCATTGCCGTGTAATGGACCTACTGAGCTCAGGCTGCGGCATTGAGTCCAGAGCTCACCCCTCTGTGAGCCATGGGGAGGGTTGCTTGTTACCCCTCAGAGAGTTAATCTTTAACCTCGTCCCACCCCATTTGACCTGGTAGCTGGGGGTTTCCTTCTAGGAACAGAGGGCAGAGTTCTGCACCTGCAAGGATGTGCATGGGACCACACCCCTAGGTGAGAACACACCATGCAGATGTCTTGGGCAAGCCCACTGGACAAGCACACAGCTGGCACTCAGTGCTCACAGTGTGGTCCTCTATCACCAGGATATTTCATCACAGCTGGCTCCTTGCTAGGACAGCTGTTCAATTACCTTCCACTCAAGCCCATCCAGTGCTTTGCTCTGCTGGCTTCCCTCCCAGGGTTTTTAATACTGAATGCACATCTCCCTGCAGGCCTGCGGAACATGCTCCTAGCTGGGCTGCAGCAGCCGCTGGCCAGCCCAGAGGAGCGGCAGGAGCTGGAGAGGCTGTGGGTGCTATCCCTGTCAGCTCTGGAGCTCTTCCACCAAGACCTGCGCAGAGCCCATCATCTCTGCCAACTCTTCCCCCTGCAGGGGTGGGGGATGCAGCTGCTGAGCACTGGAGTCACAGGGAAGGCCACAGATGGAGGGCACAAGCCCTGGAGGAGGCCAAGCTGCAAGGGCACCAGGAGCACAGAGCAGCTGGGTGCTGCCCCCAGTCTGGAGGAGCAGATTGAGCATGTGGGGGCCATGCTGCTGGAGATGGAGACCAGAGTCAATGTCCCTGTCTGGACAGTGGAGGCCACAGAAGAGACTGGGCCTGAGAGCAGCTTGGCCTTTGAGGCCGAGGGGTCATGCAGCGAGAGGCAGGCTGCAGAGGTGGCAGGTGGCCTAGGGTGCTGTGAGCAGTGTCAGGGCTGGCCTGCGCTCTGCTGCACATTGTCATGACCATCTACCCATGGCAAGGGGCAGGAGAAAACCCAGAACAAGGCCCCTTGGCCACAGCAGTGAGAGAGACAAGTTCCTTGGAGCGCACAGAGCCCTGCAGGGAGAATCAGGAGGAGGGCTCTGGCTTGGGGTAGGAACAAGTTGGCTGAGGGCTCCCCTGCCAGCAGGGCAGACAGCTCAGTGAACATGTGGGACAGCGTTGACAAGCTGGGTGAGCACTGCAGGCTGAGGGAATGGGTGGTGAAGAGGAGCCATGGCAGAGGAGACCGTGGGGGGATTAATAAACACCATTGTTCTCCCACTTGTGTTCATTCCTGTAGAGCCTGCAAAGTGCCCCGCCCCAGAGAACCATTTCCACACCCACAGCAGTGGTGGTGATGGAGGTCACAGAGATCTGTGCTTGGAATCCCCATCTGCTGAGGTGACTGGCCCCAGGCAGTGGGAGATCAGCAGCTGAGAGCTGCCTCAAGGCAGGGCCAGGCCCTCTTGGTTCAAAATGCCCTGGGCTCGGTTCCTGCCGCAGCATGGCAGCCCAGCCAGAGGGGGTCACCGTGACCCAAGACACCACGCAGCCAAAGGCAAGTACTACAATCTGTGCAAAACCAAAGTTAAAAAACGAGAGTTTATTTATACAGTTAACCATGGGTTCCACCTGCAGAGTTAACTTAAAAACAGCTTATGATACAGAGTCCTGTACAGAGCAGCCAGAGGACAGTTCCAGAGAGCAGACAGGGACGGACAAACAAACAGCTGTGGCTCGGGCAAGCGTCAGGTCTCCTGGCTCTTTGCCTGCTTTGCGTACGTTTCCTGCAGGTATTTCTTGAAGGCTAGGGAGGGAGGGGAGAGCTGTTGGAGAGGGGCAGACTCCAGGACCAGAGGGGCTCACCCTGGGCTTTTGTAGCTCCTGCAGCTGGTGAGAGGAAGTCACCTTGTGATGGGCTAGGAAGGAAGACACCCTCCTCTACTCGGCCAGAGCACAGCAATGAAGCCAGGCTGAGCGAGCGTCCGAGTCCCAGGCCCCCCATCAGGTACAGTCCCTGGGGAGGGTGATTGTTACCCAAACAGGTCTGAAGGCAGCTGTCCGCCCCTCCAGGCCCAGGTGCTGGAGGGCAGCTGTAACCCTGTGCTGGGCCTGCAGGCAGCTCAGCCAGGAGTAGCCCAGAGCCATAGTGCCTAATGGACCCCAACAGGAGACACTCACCTGCTTGGTTCTTCCAGAGTTCGGCCGCATGTGTGTTCAGGGGGCTCTCAATGTTCGGCTCTGAGGATTGGGAGACGGGGGTGGGAGGTCAGTGTGAGAACAGAGAAGGCTGCCTGTTTCTTACACAGCAACACGCCCACCCCACTCCTTAAGAATGGCCCTATGGGTCAGACCAAGGGTCCATCTAGCCCAGTATCCTGTTTGCCGACTGTGGCCAATGCCAAGTGCCCCAGAGGGAATGAACAGAATAGGGAATCATCAAGTGATCCATCCCCAGCTTCTGGCAAACAGAGGCTAGGGACACCATTCCTACCCATGCCGGCTAATAGCTATTGATGGACCTATCCTCCCTGAATTTACCTAGTTCTTTTTTGAACCCTGTCATAGTCTTGGCCTTCACAACATCCTCTGGCAAGCAGTTCCACAGGTTGACTGTGCGTTGTGTGAAGACATACTTCCTTGTTTTAAACATGCTGCCTGTTAATTTCATTTGGTGACCCCTAGTTCTTGTGTTATGAGTAACAAACAACACCTCCTTATCTACTGTCTCTGCACCAGTCATGATTTTATAGACCTCAATCAGATCCCCCCTTAGCCGTCTCTTTTCCAAGCTGAAAAGTCCCAGTCTTATTAATCTCTCCTCATACAGAAGCCGTTTCATACCCCATATAATTTGTTGCCCTTTTTTTGGACCTTTTCCAATTCCAATATATTCCCCCCCCTCCCCGAGATGGGGGCGACCACATCTGTACGCAGTATTCAAGACGTGGGAGTACCATGGATTTATTTATATTGCAGCAACATATTTTCTGTCCTATTATCTATCCCTTTCTTAATGATTCCCAGCATTCTGTTTGCTTTTTTGACTGCCACTGCACACTGAGTGGATTTTTCAGAGAACAATCCACAATGACTCCAAGATCTCTTTCTTAAGTGGCAACAGCTAATTTAGACCCCTTCATTTTATAGGTATACTTGGGATTATGTTTTCCAACATGCATTACTTTGCATTTATCAGCATTAAAGTTCATCTGCCATTTTGTTGCCCAGTCACCCAGTTTTGAGAGATCCTTTTGAAGCTCTTCGCAGTCTGCCTGGGTTTTAACTAGCTTTAGTAATTTTGTATCATCTGCAAATTTTGCCACCCGTTTACCCCTTTTTTTCAGATCATTTAGGAGTATGTTGAATAGGACTGGTCCTAGAACAGATCCCTGGGGGACACCACTATTTACCGTTCTCCATTCTGAGAACTGACCCTTTATACCTACCCTTTGTTTCCTATCTTTCAACCAGTTACCAATCCAGGAGAGCACCTTTCCTCTTATCCTGTGGCAACTCACTTTGCATAAGAGCCTTTGGTGAGGGACCTTGTCAAAGACTTTCTGAAAATCTAACTAAACTACATCCACTGGATCCCCTTGGTCCACATGCTTGTTGACCCCCTCAAAGAATTCTAGTAGATTGGTGAGGCATGATTTCCCTTTACTAAAACCATGTTGACTCTTTCTCAACAAATTATGTTCATCAACGTGTCTGACAATATTGTTCTTTATTATAGTTTCAACCAGTTTGCCAGGTACTGAACTCAGGTTTACAGGCCTGTAACTGCCACGATCACCTCTGGAGCCCTTTTTAAAAACTGGCGTCACACTATCTATCCTCCAGTCATATGGTACAGAAGCCGATTTAAATGATAGGTTACAGACTAGTTAGTAGTTCTGCAATTTCACATTTGAGTTCCTTCAGAACTCTTGGGGGAATACCATCTGGTCCTGGTGACTTATTGCTGTTTAATTTATCAATTTGTTCCTAAACCTCCACTAATGATATCTCAATCTGGGACAGTTCCTCAGGTCCATCACCTAAAAAGAATGGCTCAGGTTTGGGAATGTCCCTCACATCCTCAGCCGTGAAGATTGAATCAAAGAATTCATTTAGTTTCTCCACAATGGCCTTATCGTCGTTGAGTGCTCCTTTAGCACCTCGATTGTCCAGTGGTCCCACTGGTTGTTTAGCATCTGGTCACATGCTCCCCCCCATAATGCCCAGCTCCATTCAACACCCTGTGCCCTCCTCCCCAAGCTCACACCCCAGCCTGCTCGCTGTCAGCTGTAGCTGTCATTCTCTTTGTATCACGGTAGCACCTAGGAGCCCCAGCCACGGACAAAGCCCCGATCATACCCAGCCTTGTACAAACCTAACAAAAGCACTGTCCCTGTCCCAGCGAGCTGACGGTCCCAGTATCGGATGAGACAACAGACCAGGACACAAGGAAATGATGAAGCAATACTGGTCAGCATGATGGGCTGTAGTCAGCCCACCCGTGGGCTAATCATGGTGAACACTTGGAGGCAAGAACATGCTTTGGGCAAGCAAGGGGAGTGAGGAGAGCAAGAGGATACTGCAGTGGGAAAGGGGAAGCCCAGGAACTCAGAGCTGCAGGACACCATGGGGCGATCCCCAAGCAGCCTCACCTCCCAGCAGGCTCTGAATTGACAGCAGGATCGTCCGGACGTCGTAGAGCGCAGACCACTTGTCCTTGAGGATGTCCAGGCAGATGTTGCCCTGCGTGTCCACGTTGGGGTGGTAGCAGGGGGTGAGGAACTTGACAGTGGGGGCATTGTAGGGATACCCATCGGGAAACTCCAGGGAAAGCTTATACCTCAAGTCCTCGTACACCTGGGGAGGGAGGAAATGGAGAGTTAGCGTGAGGGACCCAGGCCCCTCCGTGCCCCAGGCAGGCCCCTGGGGCCCCACTGCACAGCACAGAGTGGCGGGCCATAGGGGGGCTCACCGTCCCAGCGGCGCCATCGATGGTCCCGATCCATCTGAAGAGATTGTCCGACTCGGGGAAGGCGGAGATCCCTTTGTCGCCGGCCATCTGAGCAGAGACGGGACAACGGTCAGGAGCGAGCCCCCGGCGACGCTGCCCCCACCCTCTGCCGCAGCCCCCCTGGGCGGGCCGGGGGCCACCCCGCAGGACCCAGCCAAGACCAGCCCCGCCGAGCCCGGGGTCTGGGCGGCTGCAGCGCTGCCTACTCACCATCAGCGCCATCAGCTCCTGCTGCAGCCTGCGGGGACAGAGGGACACAGGCAGTGAGGCACGGCCCGCCGCCCCCCCGGCCTCGCCAACCCCGGCCCCGCCACCGCCCCCCCAGGGCCCCCCGGCCTCGCCAAACCTGGCCTCGCCCCCCCCGCGCCCGACCTCGCCAACCCTGTCCCCGCCGCCCCCACAGACCACCCTGGCCTCGCCCCCCCGGGCCCCCCCGGCCTCGCCAACCCCGGCCTCACCAACCCCGGCCCCGCCGCCCCCCCAGACCCTCCCGGCCTCGCCAACCCCGGGCCCGCCACCCCCCCAGGGCCCCCCCGCGCCCGGCCTCGCCGCCCCCCCCCCGCCCAACTGGTCCCCGGCCCCACCGACCCCGGCCTTGCCCAAGCGCTCAACCGGCCCCAGCCCGCCAGCGCCAGCGCCAGCCTCCACCGGCCCCGCTCACCGCTTCCCCACGGACTCTCTGCTGTACCAGCCCCGGGGGCAGCTACTAAAGAACCTTCTGCATGAGGAGGCAGGAGTAGCAGCTTGTACATCCTCTTTCCCAGCTCCTGGCCCCAAGAAGCGGGAGAAACTCTCCTTCCCTCATTAGCTCTGTATAAGGAACAGCTCCATATCCCTCCTTCCCCATACAGCTATTTCCCCCCCAGTAAATGCCTGCATGGGCACAGCAGGTTCCAGCAGCAGCATTTATTACAAATCTGTTTGTACGCTGAGAGGATCTGAAACAGGAAGTTCACATAGAAAAGTGCAGCTCTGAAGAGAAGCAGAAAGCAGCCAGTAACTTTGCTTACTGCCAGCCACCACCGACTCAGGGGAATGGCCCAAACAGCTCTCAGGAGGTTTAATCACAGCTGCTGCACTGCTTTTCCCTGGGGGCAGCATTCTGCTACCTGGACCACTGAAAGCACAAGCCCCAACATGTCCAGTGAAACACAAAGGAAGGAAAGATAGGGAACGCCCGCCTGCTCCCCCCCCCCCGAGTCCATGTTGTGACAGGCTGTGACTGGATGCCGCTTGGCAGGGAGGGTGAGGTTTCTTATGTTTCATGGGTTCCCTCTGGAGCTTGTGGGTCCCCTTCATGGCGAAGTGTCTCCATATATTTCTGCATCTTTTCAGTCATCCATGCAGGTGGGATAAAAGGTTTTAGTTCCTCCAGCTTCAAATCGAGAGAGCTCCTGGTGAGCAAGTGGGAGACAGGAGTGAGCATGTGGGAGGGACACAGACACTGTCTGGTCAGCACCCCTACTCAGGTAAGATTTTCCAGAGAAGGGGGCTCCCATGAGAAGCCTGATTTTCAGGAGAGTGCACCATGGTGGGCACACACTGGGTGCTGAGAAGTCTCATCCCAGTTGTGGGTGCTGAGCACAAGATCGTGCTGAGATCATCTGGTATAGCACAATACTAGGCAGGACCCACTCTGCTTCCTGGCCTTGCTCGCTCTCTCGCTCCCTGTGGACATGATGACTCCCCCAGCCCCTCCCTGACATTTCTTGTTTCATAAAGGGGAGATGGCAGGGGTTTCAGCACAGCTGAAGTCTTGGTTCCTTGCCTCACCTGTAATCATCGCTGGCAGCCAGATCCTGAATATCCTCCTCTATGAGGAGGTAGGCCTGCAGCAATCGGAAAACAAGAGATGGTTAGGAGCTATTCTGGTTGAACATACACAGGCTAAGAAGATTTTCCACTTGGCTACTCAGAAATGAGATCTGCTGGCATGAAGCAGCGGTGCTAGCTCTGTAAATAGCGCCCATGCCCCAATACCTCAAAGAAACCAGGTCAGGTGTGAGCAGAATTGCTCCTGAGAGTCCAGGGGAAGTGGGTTTCTGCATCTCATGGTTCCACCGTGCTCACTCTTACAAATCCTCCTCATCATAACAGTCGAATCAAAGCTCATGACTTCCTAGGCTGAAGCAACAGTTGCTAAATCTCAGCCCCAGGTGATGAGGTGCAGAGAGTGGCCTGCCAGATAGTGCTCTGAAGGGGCTACAGCATGGATGAGCCCATCAGAAAACCCAGCCCCCTGGAATCCCTGTTGCTTATTGCACTGGGTTCTGCTTATTTGCACACACTAATTCTGAGCCAGTTTACTTTACGAATCTCTCCCCGTTCCCACCAGGATCCCAGGCTGTGGCAGGAGCCAGCCCTGGCCACACTCACCATCTTGCCCCCTGTGGCCCTCATGTGCTGCTGTTCTGCCAGCCAGTGCTTGTCTTGAGGATCAGCCGCGTACTGCAACAGAGCAGCAAGGTGAGAACACCACGATCAACACACAACATCTGTAGCCACCATCATGGGGTAACTTCTGGGTGTGGACACAGAGTCCAGGCCCAGTCCTCTGTGGAAACCCAGGGGGTAACCCCACGTGTCCCAGTAAGAGATTTTCCTGTGAATGAGGACTCAGCCCCATCCTGCTTACTCCTCAAAGCAAAGCCTCCTGTGCCAGGCAAATTCATCACCCCACAGGAAGCAAGTCTAGTGTATTACATTCGCTTTAATACAATTTTTCAATCTATTGTGAGGTAATGTCCACAATGTACAGAACGTCCCTGCCCCGGGAGCCGACTAGCAACATCAGCAGGGTGTGAGGGGGCAGAACATACAAGCACAAGTATACATTCCCCACCCCCATCACAGGCAACTTCTGAGCAAACCCCCAAAAAAGCATTGTGCTGAGGTTTCTGACCTTAAAGAGATGGGGGTGTTTGATGTAGAGTCGCCCTCTGGTTCCTCCCATTCCAAGAGCCCTGAAACAGGAACATGGCGGAGGGAGGGAGTTAGGCCTGTGCACAGGGGCAGCTGAAGTGTGATGTATGGAGGCTTCCTTCTGTCCCCGGAGCCCGTGTCCTTCCCACTCTGCTTCAGAGTGCAGAGAGATTTAACTAGTGAGAGGAGCACCATGGGCTCCAGCCCCAGAGGCAGTGCTGCTGCCCCCTTCTTCCCCTTACCCAGAACCAGGGGGCACACAGCCAGCACCCCACAGGGCGATTCCTTACTTGTTTGCTCGAGATCCCAGCACAAATGTCGTGGATTCAGTCAGCCGGGCTGGATCCCACTAAAGAGCGATTGGGAAAGGGGCAGAGATTAGAAACTCAACAGATACAGATCCAACACCCCTTCTTTGAGCCTCAGATTTCTGTAGCAAACTCCTGCAGGGGCCCCGCTGGCTCTGGTGGGCTCCACAGAGGGGAAAATACGCCTCATACCTTGACTGATCGAACAGGCAGTGGAGTTTCTCTGGCCTTCCCAGCAGAACGTGCTGCCCTGGGACAGATCATCCATAGCCAGGAGGAATCTACGTCCTCCGAGCTGCTGGGCTGCACCAAGGAGTGCTCGCAGGCTGTACATATGGAGGCCGCAGATGAAAGCCTCCACCCAGCCCATTGCTCTCCCTGCTTTGTCATTGCAGGGAGGTGGCAGAGCTGGGTAAAGCCTGGCCTAGAATCAGCCTCTGTTCCTGTAGGTGGTAGCACGATCACTGCCAGAGGCAATGGGGAGAAGGGAGGCTGCATGGAGCACTACTGAGCCAAGCCCAGAGAAAGGACAGCCAGCTGCACGCTATACCTTTGGTCCCTCCCGGCGCACTGGCTCACAGGATTTGAGCTTCCACCTGAAGGGGAAAGAACAAAAATAGTTCTGAATTCCCAGAACTTGGCTCATGCCAAGAAGCCACAAAAGAATTTAAATCAACACTGGATAAAAAGCACTAGGAAAGGGCCTGCCAAGAGCAGACCCCGTGGGGAGGGCTGGTCATCCACAGTGTGTTGCCAGCCGTAGATTTTACTTATCCAAGCTGCCTATAGCTAAAACGAGTCTGCTCTCCTGATCGGGATATACATTCCCTCCCCCTCTTCAGACAGAGCACCCTTGAATATCCCTCTGCCCCCACACCCCCATTTCTCTGGTGCTGGCTCCACTTTCGCATCAACTCCTCTCCTCTCCAGAGTCCCACAAGACTCACAGCCCTCTGCTCTCTTGTATCTCCCCTGGCTCCTCTGATCCCTGCCTTGAACCTTACCCTGACAATATTCAGCCACACATATTTCAGGCCCTTCCATGACCCTCCCCCACGGCCTCTCTGATCAGGCTCATTTAGCTGAAGAAAAGCTGGCAGGTCTCACACACACAAATGCTTCTCTTGGCCAGGAGGAGCCTCCAAGTTGAGCTCCAGACACCCCTCTTCCTTCTTGACTCAGACCTTCCATTTCCCTCCAGAGGCCCTACCTTGAATGCTACGCTTGACCATGAGTTTTCCTCTACATCCCCCATGGCTGCAAATCTCTCATTGCCACCTACATGACACACTGCCCCTGTGTGCAGTTGCCTTGACTCGGCCCAAATCCTATGCAGGTCTCCACCTTCTCGGCAGATCTTCATCACCTCTGTTACTGCAATTTCCTTCTCTATGGCTTCTGAGTCCCTGCCCTCCTGTCTCCAGCACATGCACTATGCTTCTGCCTTCTCATTGGCAGGGAGTGGGGCCATAGCACTCCCATCTACAGGCTCCTCATTCGCTTGTTTGAGCTTGCATTTAAACCCCTTCATGGCCAGGCTCCAGCCGACCACGTGTATCTTCACTCCCCTCGCCTGAGCCTTCTGTTTGCCCATATGCACAATCTCACCATAGCCAAGAACCTTCTGCCCTGCTGCTCTCATGTTTGGAACTGCCTTCCTGTAGGATTTAGACTCAGAGAGAGCACGAGTCAACCTCAGCTGAAAGCATCTCGCCCACTTGCGTGATCCATTTGCATGAGACACACCAGGAGAGAGAGAGAGAGAGAGCTAGGCTGCCCTACGCCCTTCCTCAGCCAACTTGTGTCTCCCCTCTTATCTCCACACTTACGTGGCCACACCTGAGGCTCCACGATCATTCAGCAGGCTCTGCCCTGGAGGTCGCCCCTTCCTCTGCAAGAGAGAAATCCCTCATTAGCTCACTCACACAGCACTCAGGTGAGAAGCACACATATGCATTCCCTGCTGGGAAGGCGGTTCTCCCAACCATGAGGAAACTGTTCAGAGCAGCTATTAAGAAACGCAGAGACTGGGCAAAAGGAGCCAGCATTCCTGAGTAGAGTGGGAGCCACAGGCTGCCCTGGGGACTTCCCCCTTTCTAACCCTCTCTCAGCAATAGGGAGGGAGCAGCCAGTGAGGCCTGCACAAGAAACGAGGGCCAAGCTTCCTCATGAGGCAGTGTATTGGGGTGGAGTCCTTGTATGGGCCTTACCTTTTTGGGAACAGGGCTTCCTCGCCGACTAGATTCCTCTTCCATCTGCCGGGCACGCTGGCAAAGAAATTAGCCATCGGATGAACACAGCCCTTCTCCCTCATGGAAGCACCCTAGCCACCCAGACAACTACCCTCTTCTCCGTTGCACCCAGAAATGCATGCCACTCAAGCAGGTAGCGCCACCCCAGCCTGATCCTTAGAGATGGGCACATGGGGTTCTACCTGCCCAAGGCAGAGACCAGGCCTGGGCCCATCCTCTCCCAGCCTTCACTCTCCCCAGTTCCATTTCCTCATCAGAAGGACTGACAGAGAGGCAAGAAATCCACTTACACAGAGGTCTCCTCTGCAGTCAGGTGGCTTTACAAAGGACAGACTGGCTAGGAGATCCCTGCTCCACCCCCTTACTTGTTCTGGTTCCATTTCTTGATCATCATTACCAGCACATAAGAATCTAATACTGCTAGGGGCCTCTCCTAGCTTCTGCCAAGCCACTGCTAGAGAAAAAGTAATTAGAAGCCCAACCCCAGTCTCCCAGCCCAGGTCCCTGAAGTTCAGCCCTCTGTGATAGCAGCTCTACCTTTGGCACTGACTGCTCGTGGGTCAGTCTGGGTATCACCTTCTTGCCATCAGAGAACAGCAGCTTGGCCTGTGGGGAGAGAGGGAAAGGTTATCTGCCTCCAGGAAGCTGCTGTACTTCAGGGCCTCCAAGAGGGCCAGGAAGGAAGCTCGATGTGGGACAGGTTCTCTCCCCGAGAGGCATTCACAGATGGGTTTGATTCCTATAACAGCTTTTACACACGGCGTATCTGGCTCAGATCACTGGAATAACATGAACACAGAGTCTCAAAGGCCAGAAGGGACCTGGCTGATCATTTAGTTTGACACCACCCCCACTCTCCCAATAACACAGGCCAGAGAACTTCCCTGAATTAATTCCTGTTTGACCTGGAGCAGATCTTCCAGAAAAACATACAAGTATGATTTTAAAATGTCCAGTGATGGAGAATCCACCACGACCCTTCATACATTGTCACAATGGTTAATTACTCTTGCTGTTAATAATTTGTACCCTATTTACAGTCTGAATATTCTCGCTTCAATTTCCAGCCATTGGACTGTGTTAGACTTTCATCTGCTAGACTGAAGAGCCCCCATCAAATTTCTGTGCCCCAACTGGGTACTTATACACTGGGATCAAGTCACCCCTTAACCTTCTCTTTAAGCTAAACAAATTGAACTCCTTGAGGGCAGGTTTTCCAATCCCTTAATAATTCCCATTGCTCATCTTGGAGCCCCCCTGTCCAGCATCCCTCCTGACTTGTCGACATCAGAACTGGCCACAGTAGCGGCTGAACCAGTGCCAAATACAGAGTTAATGTAACCGCTTTATTTGACTTCCCCCTCTTTCTACATCCGAGGATAACATTAATCCTCTTGGCCACAGCATCACACTGGGAGCTTGTGTTCAGCTCATTATCCACACTAGCCCCCAAGTCTTTTTCAGAGTCACTGCTTCCCAAGCTAGAGTCCCTCACTCTGTAAGAATGGCCCACATTCTTTATTCCTAGATTTATATGTTTACACTGAGCCATATTACATGCCTATGGTTTGCTTGCACCCAGCTTACCAAGTGATCCAGATCGTTCTATCAATGACCTGTCCTTTTCATTATTTACCACTCCCTGCATTTTTGTGTCATCTGCAAACTTTATCAATGATGATTTTAGGTTTTCTTTCAGGTCATTGATAAAAACGTTAAACAGGGTGGGGCCAAGAACTAATCCCTGCGGGACCCCACTAAAAGCACACCTGCTTGATGATGAGTGCCCGTTTACATTAGAGAGCTGTCACTTACCCCTTTTGAAATCCAGTTAATGTGTGCCATGTTAATTTTGTATCATTCTAGTTTCTTAATCAAAATGTACAGTACAAAGTCAAATGCGTTACAGCCACATTAGTATATATAAGGTACATCAACACTATTACCTTTATCAACCATACTTGTAACCTCATAAAAAAAGATACCAAGTTTAGTGTCACAGGATCTATTTTCCATAAGCTCACACTGTTTGGCATGATTTAAAGGAGGGTACAATAATTATTTATTAAATCGAGCCCTCACTTCAGACCCATCAGAAGATTAAGATATGCTTCGTGCAGAGAGTGGCTTCTGTTGTAACATGTTAGTAAGCGCTCTCCAACTCTCTAGGGTTCAAACTCTGGCAGAGGAAAGGCAAAGCTGATTATTCACTGGGAGGTTGTAGCTCCTCTCTATTAATGAGCAGAAAATTGTGAAATCCAATTAAGATCAATTTATTTACTTCAGTTTAAGATTGGAGAGAGGCCTCTCCTGGAATGTAGGTGCCCCAACAGATAATTAATATTACAAACAAACCCTAGCAGCATTAGAATAATCTCAAAGATAGGAACTCAGTCAGTCAGCCACCTACACAGTGGACTCCTCCCCGCTACTTCCTCATTCTGAGCAGCAGAACCTCAGCCCCTCCAAACCCACGCCAAACAGAGGACTGGGCATTGTGCCTCCAAGGTCACCACGTTTGGGTGTTTCAGACCAGGGAGAACAAGTTCCAGAGTCCGGGGGCCCCTCACAGACAGTGCCCTGCCAACCGCCCTCTCTGTTCTATAACTAAAGGGATCCAATTTGAGTGCCCCTCCAACAGAAGCGGTGGAGGCCTGGCTCAGGGAGAGAGGTGTGGATCCCTGAGGTAAGGCCAGTCCCAGGCTATTTAGGGCTGCAGAGACCTATGGACAGCCAGTGCTGAACCCGGAGCATGGGGTCATGTGCTCCCAGAAAAGTGCCCCGCTCAGTAAGTAAGTGCCACGTTCTGCACCACCGCCAGTCTCCAGCTGGCTGTAAGGGGCAAACCCATGCCGAGCACATGGCAATAGTCTGATCTTCAGGTGCCTTAAGCCTGGAGAACAGTGTCACGATCTGGTCGTGAAAGGGAAGGTCCCGACCTCCTGGCCAGGCATGGCTGGTGTGAGGCTGACTGGGTTACAGCGGTGTTGGAATCATCCCACCGCTGCTGGGGGCCTAGAATCACCCCTGAAATTCCTTGTTGGTTAGCTTTGCATTAACCAGACTTGGACAGAACTAGAGAAAGGGGTGGGAGGGGAGAAGCAGCTCAGAGCTGGCTCCATACCCCGGCTCCTCATCCATGTCATGTTTATGAAGCCAACATTACCACAGTGTGCATGAGCTGGAGAAGAGCATGCAGTTCCTTCCACCAGAGCCCTCTGCTGGCTGATCCATACAACCAGCTCTCCCTAGGTCAGGGATACTGAGACCTCAGTGGTTCAGGAGCCAAATTAGCGATCAGCATTACCGAAAAGAGCCACAGGAGTGTGAATTCATTGTTTCATTTACTGTATAATTCTCGCAGCAAAATGATTGACCATGTATTATTTTATTAGCTACAACTGCTTAATAACACAATAAAAGCCCCCTGATTGGTTAATAATTAAATCACACACGTCTTAATATCATTAAAGAGCTGCAGGAGACACAATAAGGAGCCACTGGTGGGTGTGAGCTGAGTATCACTGACCTAGATACAAAGGCATGCGTTAGCAAGGACATTTTGTACTGTGAGGTTTTGGGCACCCAGCCTGTGATTCTCTGCATCCTCAGGAGATTGTGGGGCAGATATTTCCATCCCTGTGTTCTTTCTTACCAGGCTACTCCCAGAGGGCAGTGACCCCAGCTGTGTGTGGCAATGGCACATCCCTACCTGTTCTAGGCAGCTCCGACATGTTTCCTGGATGAGCTGCTCTGCATCCACCTCCTCCCCGACATTCTCTTTCACGTTAACTGCTGCCTTCTGGAAAAACTGGAAAGGGGCCCAAGAGATGGTTAGAATGACGCTGGCTGCTCTAACCTCTTTCCAGAGGAGGCTGCCTCCTGGGGACAAGGCTCTCATCTGCACAGACAAAGTCAGGGGCTGGTGACTCCAGCAGCCACTTCTGCTCATGCTACAACCAAATACTGTATGGTCAGCACTGAGCACCCGAGATGCAATCCCATCAGGAAGTTCTGTGCCCCTTGGGAGCAGACTCCATCCTCTCTGGTCACTCGCTGTTGTCCACCAGAACTTGTTTTTAAAGTTTCATCTTAACTGTGTGCATTTCGACTCCTCCAGAAGGGATTGGGAGACCTCTGAGTGGGACCCTTTCAGGGTTAGACTGAGCAGCCCCCACCTGCCTTTCTTATCCAGTTCACAAGGTTGTGGTGTGTATGTAAAGAGGGCTACAGGGCTGGGGTTTCACTGGGTCAGTGCCTAGTAGCACAGGCTGGAGGTAGAAGAAGGCTGAGGTCCACCTAAGAGATTTCCCTTTCCTAATGAGCTTTTACCTTCATGTATTTATTGAAGACTATTTGGATCTCCTCATTGATACTAGGCTGCAGAACAGCTCGCAGCAAATCCATGGAGACAATAGGATCTGTAAAGCTGAACATGAGATAAATTAGTCCAACCGCCCTTACTGCCCCACACAGCTCAGAAAATCCCCAAGGCCCAGAATCCCACTCTACAATGCTGTTCCAAATGTTCTCACACACATGGATGTCCATCAGAGTTCACAGACCTCTACAAAGGACACAACTCTAACAACACAGGCTGCAAGCTTATTTCCACACCAAACCTAGCAGCAGAATTACCCACTGACTCCAAACCTAGGTCTCCCAACAGAAGAGAAGTGCTGGATACAACACCCCTATGAATTCATCACTGCTTCAAGTGTCAGCTGGAGAGGAGTGTGGTTTGCAAGTATAACTGGGTTCAAAGAAGAACTAGATAAGTTCCGGGAGGATAGGTCCACCAGTGGCTATTAGCCAAGATGGTCAGGGACCAAACTTCACGCTCTGGATGTCCAGATAAACTGGATAAACTTCTGACTGCCAGAAGCTGGGATTGGATGACAGGGGATGGGATCACTTGATAATTTCTCTGATCATTCCCTCTGGGGTACCTGACATTGGCCTCTGTTGGAAGCCAGGATACCGGGCTAGATGGAGCATTGGTTTGACCCAGAATGGCTGTTCTTATACTCATTTGAATCTCCATTTCACCAAGATTGAATAGGCTGCTGAGCCAGTGACCTGTGCTACCACTAGACTCCGGGACATCTCACAGTGACCACCATCACTTGGCAATTGTAGAGCATTTCAGTCTTCAAAGCACTTTATGCACATTTCAGAGTAGCAGCCGTGTTAGTCTATATCTGCAAAAAGAAAAGGAGGACTTGTGGCACCTTAGAGACTAACAAATTTATTTGAGCATAAGCTTTCGTGAGCATAAGCTTTTGTGAGCTACAGCTCACTTCATCGGATGCATCCGATGAAGTGAGCTGTAGCTTACGAAAGTTTATGCTCAAATAAATGTGTTAGTCTCTAAGGTGCCACAAGTCCTCCTTTTCTTTTTATGCACATTACTTCCCTGGGTAAAGAGCCCCATTTTACAGACAGAGAAACCAAGACCGAGATCAACAAAATGCCTTGCTCAGCACCGCACAACGCGTTAATGGCGGACCCAGGATTAGAATTTGGGAGTTCCCATACACTGCCTCTCCTCAGTCCTCTAGACAATGTTGCTTCTTCCTGGTATTAAACCCCATTTAATGTGGAGGAGAAAGAGGAGGAGGAGGAGAATGCACAGCAGCAAGCAGTGAATCCGTTCTCCCCGGTAGCCAGGACCTTTTCATCACCTTGGAGGCAATACCCTCCCAAGGCGGGATCCCCAACCCTGAAGCCGGAGAAGGCAGCTCTGGTGAGTGCACATTTGTAACTACAGTACAGGGTTTAAAAGCAATAGTGTTTAACGTTTGATTTGCCCTGAAGAATTGAGATGCATTTGCGGCCATTACAGCTACTGGAAAAGTCTGTTAACGTGTCTGGGGATGGAGCGGGAATCCTCCAGGGACACCTCCATGAGGCTGTTCTGGAGGTACTCTGAAAGCCTTTGCAGAAGGTTTCTGGGGAGGGCTGCCTTATTTCGTCCTTCACAGTAGGACACTTTACCATGCCAAGTCAGTAACAAGTAGACTGGAATCATTGCAGCACAAAGCATGGCAGCGAATGGTCCTGGGTTTTGGTTGCATTCAAGCAACATTTGGTCTTTATCTTTCTGTGTTAGCCTCAAGACAGTGATACCATTCATGGTCACCTGGTTAAAATAGGGGAATTTTTGTAAGGGAACAGTAAAAGGACCCCATTCATGCTGGGTTGTTTGCGCTGGGCTAAAAGGGATCATCCCGGAGAATAGCCATGCGGCAGGGGGAGGGGTGAAGGGATCATCCCAGAGAATAGCCATGCAGTGGACTGCGGGGAGGTGTGTGCTGCACATCCACCTGAAAATCGCAGCCCCTCCTTTTAAATGTGAAACCCAACCGGCATTGCTTGCTATGGGAAAGGATGGCGCTGCAGTTTGAAACCATTCCCACATGTTATGAAAGCGTAAGAAGCCAACCCCGCGTACCAAAAGGCTTACCATGGCTGCCTGGAAACCGAATTCTGTTGCCCAGCCGTGTGTGATGTGTCACCATACTGGCAGGCGCTCAATATAAAAGGCAAAATGCGACCTTGTACCTAAAGCACATGTGCTGTCAGCTGTGAATTGCTTGATTCACTGTGAAAGGGTCTCCCTTTTGTTCTCAGAAATGTATCATCTTTAATTTTACTCTCCCTTTTTATCTCTCCCCAGGTGCATATGTTTCTATGCTCCCCCTATCATCTCCATCCCTGAGGTTATCGCAGATTAGAAGGTGAAAAAAATGTACTCGCGATGACATATTTTCCGAGCTCATGCAGTCCTCTTGCACTGATAGGGCATAGCTTAATGCATGGAGGCATTCAGTGGCAGAGGCCAGGAAAGCATTAAGTGAGCGTGAAAAGCAGAGAGAGTAGGCAATGCTGAGGCTAATGGGGGAGCAAACGGACATGATGAAGCGTCTGTTGGAGCTGCAGGAAAGCCAAAAAGAGCACAGATCCCCGTTGCGTCCATTGTATAATCGCCTGCCCTCCTCCCCAAGTTCCATATCCTCCTCACCCAGATGCCCAAGAACGTGGGGGTGGGGGGGAGGCTCCGGGCATACAGCCACTCCACTCCGGAGGATGGCCCAAGTAACAGAAGGCTGTCATTCAAACAGTTTTGAATTGTAGTGTGGCTACAATAAGCAATGTGGCCTTGTCCTTCCCTCCTCCGCACCCCACCCCACTCGGGCTGCCTTGTCTGTTATCTCACCTTTTTTTTAATTAATAAAGAAAGAATGCATGGTTTCAAAACAATAGTTACTTTATTTCCTTTGCCAGCTGTGATCGAAGTGGGGAGGGTGGCTGGTTTACAGGGAATTAAAATCAACAAAGGGGCTGGGTTTGCAGCAAGGAGAAACACACTCAACTGTCACACTGTAGCCTGGCCAGTCATGAAACTGGTTTTCAAAGCCTCACTGATGCGCAGTGCGCCTAGCTGTGCTCTTCTAATTGCTGTGGTGCCTGGCTGCTCAAATCGGCAGCCAGGTGATTTGCCTCAATCTCCCACCCCACCATAAACGTCTCCCCCTTACTCTCACAGATATTATGGAGCACACAGCAAGCGGCAATAACAATGGGAAAGTTGGATGCGCTGAGGTCTGACCTAGTCAGCAAACAGCGCCAGCACGCTTTTAAACGGCCAAAGGCACATTCTACCACCATTCTGCAGTTGCTCAGCCTATAGTTGAACTGCTCCTTACTACTGTCCAGGCTGCCTGTATATGGCTTCATGAGCCATGGGAGCAAGGGGTAGGCTGGGTCCCCAAGGATAACTATTGGCATTTCAACATCCCCAACGGTAATTTTCTGGACTGGGAAGTAAGTCCCTTCTTGCCACAGCTCGAACAGCCCAGAGTTCCTAAAGATGCGAGCATCATGCACCTTTCCCGGCCATCCCACGTTGATTCAGTAAAATGTCCCTTGTGATCCACCAGTGCTTGCATCACCATTGAGAATTACCCCTTGCGGTTTACGTACTGGTTGGCAAGGTGGTCCGATGCCAAGATAGGGATGTGCGTTCCGTCTATCACCCCATCACAGTTAGGGAACCCCATTGCAGCAAAGCCATCCAGTATGACCTGCCCATTTCCCAGAGTCACTACCCTTGATAGCAGAACATCAGTGATTGCATTGGGTACTTGGATCACAACAGTCCCCACAGTAGACTTGCCCACTCCAAATTGATTCCTGACTGACTGGTAGCAATCAGATGTTGCAAGCTTCCCCACAGGGCTATCGCTACTCGCTTCTCAACTGTCAGGGCAGCTCTCATCTTGGTATTCCTGCACTTCAGGACAGGGGAAAGCAACTCACAAAGTTCAAGGAAAGTGGCCTTACGCATGCAAAAGTTTCTCAGCCACTGTGAATCATCCCATACCTGCAACAGTATGTGGTCCAACCAGTCTGTGCTTGTTTGCCAGGCCCAGAATCGGCGTTCCACTGTATCAACCAGCCGTCATGATGTCCCAATTGCCACAGCCTGTGCTTTCAGGAACATCTGTGTCCATGTCCTCATCACAATCACCTTTGTGCTGGTGTCTCTTAGCCCGGTTCTGCACATACTCCAGGATAATGCATGAGGTGTTTACAATGCTCACAACAGCAGCGGTGAGCTGAGTGGGCTCCATGCTTGCCCTGGTATGGCGTCTGCCCGGGTAACCCAGGAAAAAAGGCGCAAAACAATTCTCTGCTGTTGCTTTCACGGAGGGAGGAGCGACTGACGACATGTACCCAAAACCACCTGTGACAATGTTTTTGCCCCATCAGGCATTGGGAGCTTAACCCAGAATTCCAATGGGCAGCGGAGACTGCAGAAACTGTGGGATAGCTACTCACAGTGCACCGCTCCATAAGTCGATGCTAACCACGGTATTGAGGACACACTCCACTGACTTAATGCGCTTAGTGGGGACATACACAATCGACTGTATAAAATCAATTTCTAAAAATCGACTTCTATAAAATTGACCTAATTTGGTAGTGTAGACATACCCTGAGAATTAATTTAAGTGGCTAAATTTGGATGTAGGGGCCTACCTTTAGGCAGCCAGGTCTGAACATGTTGGTCAGTATGTAAAACAAAGGCAAACAGTGATTTTTATAATAGTTGTAAAATTTAAAAACACATTTTGAAGGCGACTGAGTGACCTCGGTCTCATTCTGCTGTTGCCAAGGTGCTTTAAATGTCAGAAGTCTCTTTCAAATAAATTCATAGCAACTCAGAGAAACAACAGTCACCTTTCAGTAACTCCGCTGACAGCTCAGAGGACTTGGGGACGAGGCATGCGCCACGTAGAGATGGAGAAGGTGTGCTGGAACCTGTAAGTGCCAGTAGGTGCAAGAGGCGTGTGAGTGGGCAGGCACAGAACTGACGAGAAATCCTCCCAAAGTGACCTGGGTTCCAGCCCTGGTGGAAACAGCTCCTGTTGCTATAAGGAATTCTGAAGCGGATTTATTGGTGGCCTTTCCTGGATGTAAGTCTGGGGAAGCAGGCTGCTCATAACCCTGATTCTCTCCTTTCATTTCTAGCTCTTTGTTGCCTATGGCTTCTCTTGCAAAGAACAGCTGTGGCAGCTGGGTCCATAAAAGTCCAGTGTGGGGAAACAGCAATCCTACCGTGTCCCACTGTTGCTGGAGGGATGCACAACTACTGGGCCATTGGCTGGTACAAGGTAACCATATTATTAACCGTCCTGGAAAGTCATAACCATTCTGAGCCACAACAAATTTAATTATAAGCTTCTCATGGCCACCAAACCTAGCGCATGTCTCCCTGGGATCTTGTCCTCCCTACATTATTTCACAAGCCGTGAATGTTGGGCAGATAGGGGAATAGACCCAGAGAGGGACTGTGGCAGTGCTTCTTTCTGTCTTATTCCTCCTGACTCTTGGAGGAGGTGGTAGCTCCTCCATGTAGCTGCTGTGGGCTCTCCCTTTAGTGACATTAAAGGTCTCATCTTCATGTCTAGCTTTCAGGTTTGGGGGTGCATTTTAGCACATTGTCTCAATTGGGCTGCACCTGTTTCATATGAAAGAAACATTCATTTGCACATGCAGCTCTGCTAGCTGGATGACCCACTATCTAATTTATACAAGCAAATGGGGGGTCACCCACTTTTATGATCACAGTCAGCTGTGCATGCAAATGTTTGCACAGAAATGGAAATCAGCATGTTTGGACCTAAGATCTCTGGCAACATAGTCCATTGCTTATCTCTGTTCAACGTCTGACATGCTAATGGGGCTTCTGTTGGGGCACTGCAGGTAGTCAATGAGAGTCTTGAAATGGGGTTGATTCGGAGACATGAGAACAGCACGCATAGAATCATAGAATCATAGAATATCAGGGTTGGAAGGGACCCCAGAAGGTCATCTAGTCCAAACCCCCTGCTCAAAGCAGGACCAAGTCCCAGTTAAATCATCCTAGCCAGGGCTTTGTCAAGCCTGACCTTAAAAACCTCTAAGGAAGGAGATTCTACCACCTCCCTAGGTAACGCATTCCAGTGTTTCACCACCCTCTTAGTGAAAAAGTTTTTCCTAATATCCAATCTAAACCTCCCCCATTGCAACTTGAGACCATTACTCCTCGTTCTGTCATCTGCTACCATTGAGAACAGTCTAGAGCCATCCTCTTTGAAACCCCCTTTCAGGTAGTTGAAAGCAGCTATCAAATCCCCCCTCATTCTTCTCTTCTGCAGACTAAACAATCCCAGCTCCCTCAGCCTCTCCTCATAAGTCATGTGCTCTAGACCCCTAATGATTTTTGTTGCCCTTGCTGTACTCTTTCCAATTTATCCACATCCTTCTTGTAGTGTGGGGCCCAAAACTGGACACAGTACTCCAGATGAGGCCTCACCAGTGTCGAATAGAGGGGAACGATCACGTCCCTTGATCTGCTCGCTATGCCCCTACTTATACATCCCAAAATGCCATTGGCCTTCTTGGCAACAAGGGCACACTGCTGACTCATATCCAGCTTCTCGTCCACTGTCACCCCTAGGTCCTTTTCCGCAGAACTGCTGCCGAGCCATTCGGTCCCTAGTCTGTAGCGGTGCATTGGATTCTTCCATCCTAAGTGCAGGACCCTGCACTTATCCTTATTGAACCTCATTAGATTTCTTTTGGCCCAATCCTCCAATTTGTCTAGGTCCTTCTGTATCCTATCCCTCCCCTCCAGCGTATCTACCACTCCTCCCAGTTTAGTATCATCCGCAAATTTGCTGAGAGTGCAATCCACACCATCCTCCAGATCATTTATGAAGATATTGAACAAAACGGGCCCCAGGACCGACCCCTGGGGCACTCCACTTGACACCGGCTGCCAACTAGACATGGAGCCATTGATCACTACCCGTTGAGCCCGACAATCTAGCCAGCTTTCTACCCACCTTATAGTGCATTCATCCAGCCCATACTTCCTTAACTTGCTGACAAGAATGCTGTGGGAGACCGTGTCAAAAGCTTTGCTAAAGTCAAGAAACAATACATCCACTGCTTTCCCTTCATCCACAGAACCAGTAATCTCATCATAAAAGGCGATTAGATTAGTCAGGCATGACCTTCCCTTGGTGAATCCATGCTGACTGTTCCTGATCACTTTCCTCTCCTCTAAGTGCTTCAGGATTGATTCTTTGAGGACCTGCTCCATGATTTTTCCAGGGACTGAGGTGAGGCTGACCGGCCTGTAGTTCCCAGGATCCTCCTTCTTCCCTTTTTTAAAGATGGGCACTACATTAGCCTTTTTCCAGTCATCCGGGACTTCCCCCGTTCGCCACGAGTTTTCAAAGATAATGGCCAAGGGCTCTGCAATCACAGCCGCCAATTCCCTCAGCACTCTCGGATGCAATTCATCCGGCCCCATGGACTTGTGCACGTCCAGCTTTTCTAAATAGTCCCTAACCACCTCTATCTCTACAGAGGGCTGGCCATCTCTTCCCCATTTTGTGATGCCCAGCACAGCAGTCTGGGAGCTGACCTTGTTAGTGAAAACAGAGGCAAAAAAAGCATTGAGTACATTAGCTTTTTCCACATCCTCTGTCACTAGCTTGCCTCCCTCATTCAGTAAGGGGCCCACACTTTCCTTGGCTTTCTTCTTGTTGCCAACATACCTGAAGAAACCCTTCTTGTTACTCTTGACATCTCTTGCTAGCTGCAGCTCCAGGTGCGATTTGGCATGTGTATTCAGGGACCCAGAGGGAGTTCCTGATGGATGTGCAGCAATCGCTGGTCATTCCTGAGGTCCAGCCGGAGGACTCTGGTGCGTACCGCTGTTCCCTGTGGGCCAGAGTTGGGCATTTCAATCAGCATGCAGACATTATCCTGCAGATATCAGGTGAGTTGGCAGCACAATATTAATAGGGCTGGAATCACAGCCAAACATCACAGGGGTACAGAAGTAGGTTGTTCAGTTCATTGTAGTTCCCATGGGCTGGACTGAGCCTTTAAGCTCAGCCCTGAGTAGGGGGCAGTATAGAGTTGTGCCTGCCCAGGAAGGACCTGTGATTTGGAGAGTCACCATTCCTCTCCTGCTCTTGCACCTAGGTGCGGGAAGTGAGCTGTGACATCTTTTGAGCATGCAGCTTACTTCCCTGCTCATGCCTGGCCAGGCCAGCCATGACTCTGCCCACTTGCTCCCAGGGGGAGAGTGCTGCCTCTGCTCTGCCCCTGCACCTGGACCCAAGAAGGTCACCCACAGGGTGTGAGACCTTGCTCTCCTGCATAGCCACACAGGACCAGGGTATGATCTTGCCCTATGTTTTTGAAAACAAAGTGCTGCTGGATTCACTTCTCTGTGCGCATTTCAATAAAGAAATGTTTGTTAAAATAATGGACACTATGTTACTGTAATGTTACAATAATGTTACAATAATGTTACTGACACTAACAAAAGCATTTTACAAAGGTTCAAAACTATTAACATGTACAAAAGTGGAAAAAGGATGCAGGCTAGAGACGGTGAGTTGTCGTCAAACACAAGAATGCTGTGACTGGCTCCTAGCGCTGCAGGACAGTGCCCTCCCAGAGAAGGGCCTTTGGACTCCTTTGTGGGACTGTCCACCGAGCGGCCAAATGCAGCCCTGGTGTAAGTGTGTGCCACGTCATTGAAATCAGTGAGTCACATCTGCTCAGGGCTGAATTTGGCCCAGTGTCTTTGTTTGCTGCATTGCTAACTTGTGAAAGTGCCCTGGGGCAGGCAGGAGGAATTGGATTTGGGTTCCAGGTTATGGAAATGATTGCCTAATTATTACCACCAGTCCCTGAATACCGATAACATTTGTCATACAATGTGCTTGACGGACAGTTTAGGCCCATATAGGAACTTAGACAGATGTCACTTCCCCCAGGAGCTATATGCAGCCATGTCTGGGTTAGAAATCTGTACAACTTTCTATTCACCAGTGCACAACAAATATTTGATTAATCTGAAAATCCAGGCAGGGATTTAGGGAGCCAGACTGTGATTTCCTGCATTGGAATCTGGCCAAGAAACCAAGGCAAACACCCTTGCTCTTGAGAAAAGGATCCAGGGACCTCTAAGGGTGGAGCATGGGTTCTGAACTGCCTCAAAGGAAGAGTGTCACCAGGGCCACTGCCTGCAGCACCTGGGTTTCTCTTGGAGGTCTCTCATCTAAGCATTGACCTGGCCTGATCATACTTAGCTCTGAGATCTAACACCATGCCTCAGTAGTGTGGCTTCAGGCTGTGAAGTCTCAGTACATTGAAATCTGATCACTATGTGGCATTGCTGGGGTAGTTTGATATTTCAGATCAATAGCTGGGTGTGTCCAGAGTGAGCTGTTATTTGCTGCAGTTCTCACCTCCCAGGGCATCAGCCACATAGATGGAGCAATAAACTCAATGGTGTTTTCAGTCTAACAACGATTAATAACAACAATGCAGGATAAACAACTGACTATCTGGGATGAAAGCCATGAAGCTGCAAGGTGTGGAATACTGGAAATGCAATAGAAGAAGGTGGATCACTCAGTGCTGGCATCAGAATTGAGCCACAGCTGGGAAGAGTGGAGTAAACCTGTACTTAAAACCTGCTTCTTGCAAGGAGCCTTCCCACATAGATTTCCTCAGCAGCCTGCCACCCTGAATTGCTCCCTCTCGCTGAGTCTGACTGGAAGCACTTTGAGGCAGGGAGGACTCTTGTCTTTCTAGGTTTCATGTGAAGAGCCACATAGCGGTTCAGAGGTATAGAAATAATGTCCAGTTCCAACCAATTCCCCCTGCATACCTTGTTCCTCGGGGTTTGGGGGAATAAAAAGTATTGCCAGGCCAAGCTGCAGCTTTCAAACTTCAGCCATTTCTGGGCTTGGTATCTCATCTCCTCCTTGTGTGCCTGGTGCATTTGTGTCCTGTGCAGGCTGATCATTAGGACCTCCTGACATGCTTCATCCCCCATTCTCTCACCCACCTTCCTGTTGGCCAGTTAATTGAGTAGGGAGGTTTTCTCTACTTGTCTGCCCTCAAATGCTCTGGGCCAGAGTCTGACCTGAGTCATACTTGTGTAAATAGAAAAGGAGGACTTGTGGCACCTTAGAGACTAACAAATTTAGTCTCTAAGGTGCCACAAGTCCTCCTTTTCTTTTTGCGGATACAGACTAACACGGCTGCTACTCTGAAACTTGTGTAAATGCAGAGTAACTCCATTTAAATCAGTTAATGTCCCAGTAACGGAAGCCATGGTCTGACCCACTAACTGGTACAGCTTAGAGATAGCCCGTCAGCCTGAAATCACACCCAAGGAAAAGGAGGGTAAATTTGGCGACAGTATATTTATTTTTTAATTTACTCATGAATAACAACCCACCAGATCCCCTCGCAGTAGTCAGAGGTGGGGTTGCAGATACTAATTGTGGCAGTTTGTAACTTGAATGTGGAAGCCTCATATAGATCCCAGCTTTTTGAACCCCTTTCTCCCCCAGCATGAAGTCTAGCTATCAGTAGTAGGGGCTGGGGGAGGTCACTTTCGTTTGGTCTGACCTCAGCCCTAGGGCTAGCACTGCCTGTACCTGGCTTTTTGTCTTCTCAGAGTGCTCGACTCTCCAGTCAGCCACATTACCCAGGGAGACTATGCTGCTGGATTCAGAGCAAGGGAGCAGCGTGAGCCCTAATTCCACCTGCTGCTGGGGGAAACCAGTTCCTGTCCTTGCTACTGTCCTGGGGCTGTTGGCTGTCAACTTGGGGAAAGGGCTGCTCAGCCTTGCCTTCACTCTGGTGAGTCTCTGTGTAGCCAGGAGGGTTTTACAGAGTCAACTGGCCTGGGAGTGAAGATGGGAGTTCAAAGCTGCAATTTGTGAGGGAGAGCTCTCATCTCACCCCCTCTGAAAGGGAGTCCCAGCCAAATGACATGAAGCCCCACTGGGAATGAGTCTCTAGTTGGTTGGGACAAGAGGAGGATACAAGAGGAGCTGCTTACTGATGGGATTTGAGAAAATTATAAACATGCTGCACTTGGAATCAAGTTGCAGACCGAGAGCAACTTCAGAGCGAACCTGCTCAGCCAACCCTCTGCCATGTCTCTCCAGAGATGGTGCCTCCTGGAGAGGGGTGGGAGATCCAGGTGACTATCCTGGATACAGTTTGCTTTCCTCTGTGTGAGTATGTGTCTGTCCCTTTGTGTTACACTACAGCCAAAGGGGGGGTCAGACGGAGGACAAGCCTAGAGGAGAGAGAACAAGTGGGGAGGGAGTCCAGGGTGCTGTGGAATAATCTTGGCTTCCACTCAGCAATGAAATTTTTGCCCTCATTAATCCAGACTCCAAAACCCAGTGGGTTCCAACAGCACACTGAGCAAAGCATCATCCAGCCTGGAGTACTCTGGGTAAGGATGGATAGAGGCGAGTCTCAGATAGAGGGCCCTGTTTTCCAAAATTGGCTTTTAAAATATTGTAAATGCAAAACTATGTGAATAGCTGCTTGAATATGGAACAACAACATAAATGCAAAAGGGACTTGCCTTTGCAAATGGGAGAATTAGGCTTCAGCCTCAGGATCTACCTGTGCAAATGCTCATTTATATGCACATAATCTGATGGTGAGCGGAGGCCAGCTGAAAGTGTGGCCTTTAAGGCTGAAGTTGTAATTTCAGGAGCTAATAACCTCCCTGCTTTAATGATTCTCTCTAGGTGATTGTCATCATTCTGAAAGGAAAGAGAAGGAAAAAAGTAGGAGAAAGCTTTTAAGGAAGAAGTGAGAAGACGATGGAAAGACAGAGATTTGCTTCTTTGACAGAGGACTTGGAACTTGCTTGCAGGAACTAGGAGCAGCTGCAATTGCAGCTTGAACCTTTAGCACTGTAAGTAGGGTCAGAGCTTAAATGACTCCAGTTGCTTTGAATGATTTGAAGTCAGCTAACTTTGCCCATAACTGCAAGTCTGCTTTTAGTATTTCCTTTTGGAAAACACGGTGTCTGCCTTGAATGTCCCAACTCCAAGCTCAGGTCTTGGGGGAAGTGCAGAACGTTTATATCCAGACACAAGACTCTCACTCCACTCTCCGCAGCTGCTTTGAGGCAGGGAGTGAACATAATCAACAGAGAAGAAGCTGGTGAGATTGGAGAAAGAGAGGTGCCATCTGCTCTCTGTGGGACGTGGACTTCTGTTGTTTTTTCAGAGTTCTGTATATTGTTTCAAAATACAACTGCATACCAGAACTGGCGAGACAAGGTGTGTGTATGTCTGAGTGCTGGTTACTGCGTTCTCCCACTGCAGGGGGACAGCAGCTGAGGAGGGACTCCGCTTTGGGAGTTACTCTAAGCTGGCTTGCCTCTGGATTCTCTCAGGACTTTTCTTTCCTAGTATTTTAATGCCACTTTCTTTGCGCTGTTAGGTCAAGTTTGTGGATGCTCCGAAGTGTCACCTCTCCCCTCGGCCCCCGAATGGTCCCAGGGAGTGGAAAAAACACACCTAGAACTAGGGGTCCTGCATGGTTGTCTGGGTACACCATGGAAGGCTAGGCGGAGTCGCTATGAATGGCCCTGTCTGTCTAGGTTTGATGGTGCACCCATTGACATCCAAGTATCTTCAGACCATCTGTTAGACACGTTTGTAGTAGGAAGCCTGTTCCTGGTAGAGTGTACTGTGCACAATACCTAAACATGTGGGCAGGTCTTGCCTCTCAATTTAAAAAAGGGAAAGAATATAAACCAGGAAACTACAGGTCAGTGAATCTAAATTCAGTTGTCAGTAAAACTCTGGAGACCATAAGCAAGGGCGGGTGGAGGGAAGAGGTTGCAGAGACAGGAATTATTAGCAGAAACCAATTTGGTACATGCCAGAGTGATCTAATCTCCTGTTGAAGAGGGCAAAGAAGCTCCTGATGAGGTGAATGTGGATAATATTGGTTACTGAATGTCCTTCCATGTTGGAGCTTTGCTTCAGGGCTTCAAGATTTGGCCCGTAGATTTAGGCATTAGCAAATGTGCCACATAACCTGCACAAGTCAGTCTGGGAGTAGAAGACAGGCATGTAAGCTGGGCATAGCAGAAGCATAGTTAAATGGATGTCATTGAAACAAAAGGACCCTGTAAATGGCACCAGCTCGTAGAGCAGAACGGTCACAGACACTATCCAGAAGATTTAAACCTGTTACAGGAGAGGCTAGGCAAGGATTGGTGGGCATAGCAGGAATAAATCGAAAGTCATCCACTTGGACCAAAGGAAGACTTTGTGGATAATGAAAGGGACTCATGGGGTTATGTTAGCATTGCCAAGAAGTGGTTGCTGTTTGTTCAGCTGCAGCCTGAAAGACCAAGAGGATTGTATTCTGCACCAGAAGGAGTACTGTAAAGCAGACAAGACATGTTATAAAGCCCTGGCCAAGGCCAGGGACAGGCCCTTCCTGGACTCCTGCATCCAGTTCTGGGCACATCATCACCCTACAGAATCACAAATTCAGGAGAAGGGGCAGAGAAGAGCTGCTGAACTGATCACATTTATGGATAGCCTTAGTTCTGATCACAAGCTAGAGATCCTACGTCGGTACAGTCTGGAGAAGAGAAGGCTCCAAGGTAGGGGTGGGCAAACTTTTTGGCCCGAGGACCACATTTGCGTGGGGAAATTGTATGCAAGGCCATGAATGTAGGGCTGGGGCAGGGGGTTTGGGTGTGGGAGAGAGAGCGGGATGTGGGAGTGGGTGTGGTGTGCAGGAAGGGGCTCAGGGCAAGGGGTTGGGGTGCAGGAGAGGTGCAGGGTGCAGGAAGGGGCTCAGGGCAAGGGGTTGGGGTGCAGGAGGGGGTGTGGGTGCAGGAGGGGCTCAGGGCAGGGAATTAGGGGGTGCAGGAAAGGGGACGGAGTGCAGGAGGGGGCTTAGGGCAGGGGATTGGGGTCCAGCAGGGGACTCAAGGCAGGGGATTAGGGGGATCAGGGCAGGGGGTTGGGGTAAGGGGTACAGGAGGGGTTTGGAGTGTGGGCTCTGGACCGGCGCCGCTTACCTTGACCAGCTCCAGGGTGGCAGTGGCACGCAGCGGGGCTAAGGCAAGATCCCTGCCTGCCTTAGCCCCACACTGCTCCCGGAAGTGGTCAGTATGTCCCGCAGTGGCTCTTGGGGATGGGGTGGGGCAGGCGGCTCTGCCGTGTGCTGCCCTTGCCTGTGGGTACCACCCCTGAAGCTCCCATTGGCCACAGTTCCCCATTCCTGACCAATGGGAGCTGCGGTGGGCGGTGCCTGCAGGTGAGGACAGCATATGGAGCCCTCTGCCCCGCCTCCCAAGGGGCCGCAGGGACGTGGTGCCGGCCACTTGTGGGAGTGGCACAGGGCCAGGGCAGACAGGGAGCCTGCCTTAGCCCCACTGCGCCGCAGGGCTACCGATTCCGCAGGTCGGATTGAAATCCCTGATGGCCAGATCCAGCCCTTGGGCTGTAGTTTGCTCACCTCTGCTCCAAGGGGTGGGGAGGAGAACATTTTATAGCATTTCAGCACCTCTTAGGGACTTGGGTGAGGAAGGGTGAAGTGAGCTGTAGCTCATGAAAGCTTATGCTCAAATAAATTTGTTAGTCTCTAAGGTGCCACAAATACTCCTTTTCTTTTTGCGAATACAGACTAACACGGCTGCTACTCTGAAACATGGAAATTCCTGTCATTGGGGATGAAAAAGAAATGATATTTGCATTAAAAATGCACAGAGGGCTTTTGCTGTTTCCAATTCTCAGCCCAGGGAGGAGCTGATAGAATCCAACTGATTGGGCCTCCAGGGAAATGGGGAGTCGTACATGTGCCCATGGCATGTCAGTAAATAAATGGGATCAGTCTCCTAATCTGTGCATAGCCCAGTGCAAATCAGCATGATTCTTGGGGCTCCAGAAGAAGTCCCCACAGGTGGCCTTGGTAAAGAACTTGGGAAGCTACTGCCTTCCTCTGAAGCCTGGGGCAAGGACTCTCTGCTGGGCTCAAGGGAGTATATCCTACATGACCCGTTTTCTGTGGTCACCAGTGACCCTGGGCATTGGTGGATCTCAGTCCCTCCGCTTTCCTCCTTAGGTTTCTTTGCTTTTGTCTTCCAAGACAATTTCTAAACATGACGAAGACCTGTTCATATCCTTATTCTGTGTGGGCAGGGACAGATACCTGGAACTGGCTCCTTAGAATGTGGAATTAGGCTAAAATATGGGCGGTCCTTATAGATCACCTGTGAGCTGCTTCCTCCCACACTTGAACCAGCTCCACCTGGATGCGACTTTAAATTGCAGGCTGGCTCAGCTCAGGGCACTCAGACACAGCTCTTGGCAGCACCATGAAGTCAAGGGGCCTCTTTCTTCTCCTGGGGCTCTTCACCCTCTGGACAACACTACAAGGTGCACCAACAGAAAGTGAGTAGAGGCAGAGAAGGGAGCAAGGCATGGAGGGGAGAGATGGCATGGAGGGGGCAAGGGCAGTGGGTGCTTAGAAATACCTGACACTTTAGCTGATTTGTCTCATCAGTGACCTGACGCAGGGACCAACAGAAACACGTCTCCATTGTCAGAGCCACTGGCACAGGGATGGGACTGACCCCAGCAAAGACAGAGCGAGGGGAATAGATTCCCTTGGAGCAGCAGACAGAATTACAGACCAGCTGAACTGGCCAGACACTGCGAGTTCCCGAGATGCTGAGTGACAGGCACTGAGGGTCAGGCATCCTAGGGCTCAGGCTGGCAGGCTCTGGGCTGTTTTAACTGGAAGCTTTTATTATCAATATAAGAATATGCAGGCGCCCAAACTTTACACTGCAGCATGCCAAGGACTATGTGATTTGCACTGTCTTATGGGGGCCGTGCACCATGCTCATGCCAGCCAGAGCTCCATCATCTCAGACTCCTCATCCACACTGGCACCTGGCTCCAGCTCCTGCTGCCTTTGGCACAGAACATCATCCCTAACTGCTCTCCCCAATTCCTTGTTTGGGAAGACGCATCTGAGCTGCACCTACCGACTCTCTGATTCTTGGAGAGCAGTCCCCAGAAGCTGTGGGCATGTGAATGGGTGGGAGGGAAGTAGTCACAATCTGAGCTGGTTGTAGGTTGGCAGGCAGGAGTCAGTGAGGGGAACAGGGTTGTCTAAGGTTGAGGAACCCAGGTATAGATGGGAGAGAAGAGGGGAGATGGACTCTTGCTGATGACCCTGCTTCCAGAGTAACACACTTGTTGATGCTCAAAGCGTCACACGCCTGGACACTGACTGTACCAGTTCCCAGCCTTGCAGTGCCCCTGGATCATCCCATCAGCCAGTGGCCAGCACGGACCCTTTGTGCCACCTCTGCTCTCAGTCATGGCTGTAAACATGGCATCAACTCCAGGGTCTGGAATGGCCTGGCTGGGGCAGTCTGGGCTCCAAGCAGCCATTCTTGGCCCTGGCCATTCCCATGGGCCTCCAGGGTTGGAGGGGACTGGGGTTCCGCTTCTTTTGCTATTGCTCTGTTCCCAAGGACAGCACCCTTCCCTAGATCCCAGATGGGTGGGAAACCGGATCCCCATGTGAACAAAAGAGTGATAACAGGAGAGCTCCAAGAGCTCCAGAGGGTGCCAGGAATCTGAGCCACCATGCAGGACAAGGCTACCTAGCTGGGGCTCCCAGCCTCTCCTCCAGCCCCCTAGTGACTGCTCCACTCCCCCAGCAAGCCTGTATATAGAGTGGCATGGGGAGATGTGCTCCTGCCCTCCCCTCTGGCCAGTGCTGCTGCCCGCTCCCAGAGAAAAGATGGGGAAGATGCTGTTTGCTGGGAGGATGAGAAAATCCAGGCCTGGCTCTTCTCCCAAGGGTTGTGCCCAACTCCCGGGTTCAGCTGTGGAGTGGATGGGCTTGGCAAGGCCAGAAACAAGCTAAGGATCCTGTAGTCCCATGGCATCCTCCTCCCCTCCTTGGACAGAGGCCTGGGCACTTTGCTGGCACTCCCCAGATGTGTCCATCCATGGTGCTGTGACAGCGCCTTCAGGCACGGCTAGTGCTCCAGCAGTACCCAGTGCTAGACAGATGTCATGCCCGGCTCTTCGGCCACCATGCTGGGGCCTCTTGGAGCCGAGCTGGTCCCATCCCCTTGTGACGAAGCAGGACTGTTCTTAATGTTTTCTCTGAATATTGTGGGGGTGCCTCAGTTTCCCCTATGCAGTTCTTAAGTATCTAGGGGGTGGGATAAGGGTGTATGATCGTTGCAGAGCCCTAGAGGGCAGGTGTGTGCTGGGGTCTGGACACAGAGAATGGCCAACACCATGTTTCCTGGTAACTGATGGCCTGGGCCCTTCCCTCCTGCAAGGTGAGAGCTAAAGGGTTGGAGAACAAAGGAATCAGGTGACCTCAAGGCCCGGGAAAGAGACAAAGCCCAGAGGAGGAGGGGCTGGAGAGAGTAGCAGTTTGGCGCTGGCTGGGGACATGGAGTGAAGGGCAGACGTGATTGTCTGGCTCACTGCCCCCCAGAATAAACCCGGCTGAGGGGTCCTGTTCTCGGCACCTACAAGCTCTGTGTCAGACCATGTTCCTATCGTCTAATAATAATAATAATAATAAACCTTCTGTTTTACTGGCTGGCTGAGAGTCCCGTCTGACCGTGGAGTTGGGGGGCAGGACCCTCTAACTTCCCCAGGAACCCGTCTGGGTGGACCCGCTGTGGGAAGCGCACAGAGGGGCAGAGAGAAGAAAAGGAGTACTTGTGGCCCCTTAGAGACTAACAAATTTATTTGAGCATAAGCTTTCGTGAGCTACAACTCACTTCATCAGATGCTGTAGCTCATGAGAGCTTATGCTCAAATAACTTTGTTAGTCTCTAAGGTGCCACAAGTCCTCCTTTTCTTTCTGTGAATACAGACTAAAACGGCTGCTACTCTGAAACTTGTCATTATACAGAGGCGCAAAGGATGCTGAATGCTCTGAGGTCAGACCCAGGAAGGTGGAAGCTGTGTGAACTGTGTGTCCTGCAGACAGTCCGCTCACAGAAAGGAGACTTCCCCAGAATCCTGACTGGCTTCGTAGGGAGCAGTTCCAGAGCATCACAACTGGTGGCAGCGGTGGGATGTACTGCACCCAGAATGGCGCTTCCTGCAGTAAGTGACTGGGGAGCAGTAAAACGAAGGGGGATTGATGAGGATCAGGCATGCTGAAGGTTCAGAGAGGAGCGGTTCGGGGGGGCGGTTAACCCCTGGGAGTGTGTGACCAGCGAGAAGGACTGTGCAGTAATGGGGTCCCCCTGTGGACTGTGGTGAGCAGTCTCAGGGGTGGAGGAGTCTGCAGCTCGACCCTCGCAAAGGGGTGGTGACCTCGAGAAGGGCTGGCACACTAGGGGTTCTCCCTGGAAACCATGGGGAGCTGAGAGCACACAGGCCTGTGAGTCCACAACAACTTGGGAACGGCGGAGTGAGGGCCTGTCAGCATCTCCTTAAGAAGGACATTGTAACCCTGTGCAAAAAGAGAGGGTTGTGCATGGGAAAGTTCACCAAAGCACAGTTAATCGTGCAGCTGGAGGAGGATGACCGCTCTAAGGAGCAGATTCCTGACCCAGATGGGGCTATAGCAGGATCTGGGAGCAGCTGGAGGGGTAGCCAGGCATCCCCAAGACTCCTGTCCCCGACCAGATGAGGGTCTTCACAATCGGGTTCCCCATCGGGGGATCGGAGATGGACGGGATTGGAGCTGATTCCGAGAGAGCAAGAGGACTGTGAGAGACAGCGAGAGCCCGAGAAAGAGCTGCAGAAGCATGAACTGGCGATGGTGGAGCGGAGAGGCAGAGGGGACCTCCCAGGGGTGAATGGGGATAGACCCCGGGGTGCCAGTTCCACAGGGAACCTCCTTACTAAATTGCTTCCCCTGGTTAAGGACGGGGGAGGGGGAGATGTGGATGCCACCTCACTGCCTTTGAGCAGGCTGGCGATTTGAACCAGGGGGACTCTGCAGAAAAGCCCCGGTGTCTAGCTCCCTTGCTGGGTCCCAAGGCCATAGACTCCATCAGCCAGAGAGGTGGGGAGGTGGACAGGCTCCCATTCCTGGTCCCAACCTATATGTCTATGTGGAGTTTCCTGGGGTCAGGCCTCTCAGACCCCCAGTGGGAGCGGAAGGTGATGGTCAATGGGGAGACATTTCTGGGGTGGCGAGATCCTGGGACAGAGAGAACTGTTGTCAGGCCCCGGGTGGTGCAGCCTCATCAGATGCTGAGGGGCTGGGTGAGCTGGGTGAGGGTCCCAGGGATGAAGCCCCTCGCCCTGCCTATGGCCCAGATCCCTGTGCAGACCTAGGAGGGGTGGGGCTGGCTGATCTTTGGGGTTCTCCAGGATATCAGTTGTGAGACCCTGTTGTGGGGTGACTGTGTGTCTTTGGGACAGGATCCAGGCCCTGCTCCTGTAACGGCTGAGGGTTTGAATTTGAATACAGGGAACCAATCGGTGGAGAGGGAAATGGCCAGTGAAAATGCAGCTGACCTGGCTGGAAGGAAGGAGGAGCTGCTAGGCTCAAGCTACCTGCCTGCCTGTAACCAGACCCCTGGGGCTGGGTGGGACAGAGAGATGCTCCCCGCCCCCTTGCACACTAGAGAGGGGGCTCACGCTGGCTCGGATGCAGTGAGGAAAGCAGCGAGCTCAAGCTCACTGCCTACCCCCACTGGGACAGCAAGGGCAGCGCTGAGCACAGTGGGAGCTGAGACCCCAGCTGAGTGGGGGGAGACACAGGCAGGGCAGGGGATCTGTTGGGAGTGGCAAGGTGCTTGGTAAGGAAAGTCTGGATGAGCCTAGGCAGCCTTGTGAGCTGATGGCTGTGTCTAGTCAGCAGGGTGGGAAGGCGAGGAGAGTGGAAGACGAGTGTCCCTGGACCTTACCTGTTAGCTGGGTGGAGAATTGGGACAGGGAAGGAAACGTGCCTGTGTCTGTTGGGGGTATTGACTCGCCTATGGAGGGAGCTACCCCGGTCTCCAAGCCGTTGTCTGTGAACAGCCCTGTGTGCTGGGACCAGGGGAATGATCCCGAGCTGTGTGTCTGGGAAAGGAGAAAGTGTCTCCGGCTCTTTGTCTGTGGAGCAGACAGAAGGGGCCTTTCAGCCTGTGATGGTTGAGAATAGTGCAGTTGTCTCAGAGTTGGTTCTGGATTCAGCTAAAGCCCAGAAAGGGAATGGCCCTAAGTTTGTGTCTGCTGGGGAGGATGGCCCTGTAACTAGGTCGCATCCAGTTAGTGTCTATGTAAAATCCCAGAGACCAGACAATTCTGGGGCTTGTATTTTGCCCGTTGCTAGTGTGTGACTGGGAAAGCAATTCTGTCTAACCAGGGTGATACCCTAGCCAGGGCACAAGGAGAGCAGAAAGGTGACTTGATTGTGTTACCTACTGAGGGTGTGGAAACCTGTAGCAAGAAGGAAAAGATTCCTGAACTTGTGTGTGGCAAAGGGAAGGAGAAGGCTTCTAACCTTTTATCTAGGGAGTCTGTGAGTTTGCCTGAAAGGGGATTGTGTAGGAATCTGCCTGATGGGCCAGAGGTAATTCTGGATGTAAGTGAGACCCTGAAAGAGTTTGTTGTTGCTCAGGAAAGTGTTCCTCTAGAGCAAGCCCTAGGTGAAGAGGGTAAGGGCAGAATTTCTGTGAAGGGTGAATTGTTGCATAGAAAAGCCCTAGGGAAAGGAATCCTCATGGAGTCTTTGCAAGCAGTTTACTGCAACTGAAGGGTGGGAAAGTGATTTAATCAAGAAAGTTTCAGTTCCTAACAGCCAGAAATTTTCTGTTGTGAATGGATCCACTGACTTTCCTGTTGAAGGATCCAGTGTGGATAGCTCTGAAAAGGTCTCAGATGGAGTGAAAGCTGTTAAGAAAGTTAAACCGTCCTATAACCAAGTGGCTGTGTTTGGCCAGCTTGTTGGGGAGACGAGGTTGTTGAGAAAGGGATGTCTCCATGCTAGTTCTGTAAGTGAACAGTATGTGGCCCAGGTCAAGATGGGGGCTCTTAACCAAGAGAGCCTGAATTGCAGCCCTCCAGACTGGAGCGCTGGGAGAAGACCTGATCTCAGTTTGACCCCCGGGGGTTTTGGGGTGGCAAAAGAGCACGGGCTGCATAAACCTTCCCACATGCGGCATGCGAGTGCTATCGAGCACCCCGACCTAAGGGAGGGCGTGAAACTGGAAGGGCGTAAAACTGGAAGAGCCTGGTTTAACTACCACCAAAGAATGGGAGAGATGCTGGGGCATCCATGGGAACATTGGTGGGTTCCAACTTCCCCAGGTCACCGGCTAAAGTGACCCCGCTCAGTTCGGTCTCGAAGTGGGGAGAGATGTGACGAAGCGGGACTGTTCTTAATGTTTCCTCTGAATATTGTGGGGATGCCTCAGTTTCTCCTATGCAGTTCCAGAGCACCGCCCGGGGACTCCGTGACACCTCTCTTTTGCCATGTCAGGCTTTTCAGTGCAGGGCATCCACTCCCCGGGTGCAGAGCCAGGAGGTTCCTGCTGCTCCTTGCGTTCTCCGGCTGGAGGCTTCTTGGGATGAGATGTTTGGAGGAGAGTCAGGATGGGCTCTGGCCCCCGCCTGAGGGACCATTTACAGGAATGCAGGGAAGGGAGCCATGGGACAGAGGGAGCGCTGGAGTAGGGGAAAGACAGGACGACCCAGGGACATCTGAGAACTGGGGGGTGAGGGGCTAGAAACAAGGAATAAACCCCGCCTCCCCAAATAGCTGTAGACATTGGCTGGCAGAGACCCCACATCATCTGGAAAAAGGGCTAAACACGCCAAGCTGCATGTCCCGGCTGGGCTGGGAGATGAGCCAGCAAAGGGACAGTGGCACCTGGGAAAGGATGGGGGGGCTGAAGGGTGGGCAGGGGAGGGTCAGAGCGTGTGGCACGGCTGCTTCCCCCTCTCGGGGGGCCTGGAGCTCACAGGGATTCCTCAGCTTATAGCACAAAAGCAGGAGATGTTCTCGGCTGGGGACAGGGAGCAGGCACCTGTCCCATCCATCCTCCTTCCCCCGTTCCACCTGTCCTGCCCCTGCCCCCCGCCTCACTCCCCTGTGCTCCCCAGCCCCAGCCTGGGGGCCCATATGGAAGTCACCCTCTTTGCCGTGCTGAAGGCAATAGGTCTTTCTCCCCCTCAGGCCCCCTTCTCTCGGACAGCCATGGGCTCTTCCCGGGAAGCCAGCTGGCTCTAGCTGGAAGCCTCTCCCTCCTGGGCCAGCCCACGGCAGGTGCTCAGCCGGGAGGAGCCGTGTCTCCAGTGTCCTGCCCCCTGGAGGGGTCGAATTCCTCCCGACTCCCTGACCTGCTCTTAATCCCCACCACGCGGCCAATAAAGCTTTTGCTAAATTAGGTAAAATGGCCCGGGCACCAATCAGGGGGCGAGGGCTAACGGGAGGCAGCTGATAGGCTGCTGCGAGAGCCGCACCCGGTGACGCCCAATGGCGTGGTGCTGGGAGGCAGGATGTTGGTCGAGGACAGTACAAATTGGGGAGCCACGGGCGGAGGGGAAGCTCCTGGGGTCTGTGTGTTGCAGTCTGTGGTGACTCTGGTCTGTGGGCGCTGCAGGGCGACCAGTCAACATGGTAAGACCCTGTGCGGGAACGGCCTGGCAGCAGATGGCGCGGCCTGGGTTTGTTCTCGCAGAGTCTGGCGTCGGGGAGCTGGAGCCGGGCTGGTTGGTGGGGGCACCTGTGCGCGTTCCCCCGCTGGGATTTGGCCAGCTCAGGCATGTGCCCGTTGGAGAGGCTGGCACAGGAGCCATGGGACGGTCAGGTCCTGCAGGGCAGAGATTATGCTTCAGGAGAAGCCACTGCCTACGGGAACGTGCACCCGGGCGAGAGCGCTGAGCACAGGGCGGCTCCTGATCAGAGCGTTAGCAGGGGGAAGTCAGTTGGGCTGGTTGTATGAGATCAAGGCGGATCGGGGCTGCAGGGACAAGGTCCCTGCGGGTGAGGGGTGTTGGGGCATTTGGGAAAACAAGGTGATGATGTTGCGATTTGCAGAGTTTTGTCCCATACTGTATCGCCCCCTCCCCCCGAATGGCGCCGCCCCAGGGATGTGGAACAGGGCACAGTTACTAAGGGGCCCAGAGGGCTGGGTGAGGAATGGGCAGGGATGCTCCCATCTCACTCAGCTGGAGAGGAAGCCCTGAGGCAGCCCCTGTCCTAGCATCCCATCCCTTGGGTGGGGCAGTGCTGCACTGGGGGCAGGAGGCTGCGTTTCCACTCCAAGGAAGCAGAGGTCTGGCTGGGATTCAGGAGCAGCGCTGAGCACAGCAGGCTGGCCAGTAAGATGAGCTCTGGGTCATGGGACACCCGTCTGCAGGCCTGCAAGCTCCCGCCAGCTGCCTGGCCCTGGCCCTCAAGGAGTAACTCAAGCTGATTCCCAACAGGTGCGTGGGCCTGGCGTCCCGCTGCTCCCCTAAAAGGGAGCCGAGTCTCTGCTAAGAATAGCCGCGCACGCCCAGGCCTGGGAACGCCCAGCCCGCGGGTCCCGTTGCAGGTGTCGATGGAGCAGCCTGGGCTGGGCTAGTGACCAGGCAGCCAGCAGAGCTGGGAGCCGGGCGCTCTGACTAATGCCCAGCCGTGAGGCTGCTCCCCCCAATCCCAATGACCAGAGAGGGAGAGGAGTTGTGGGGGGAGCAGAGGATTGTGGGGAGTGGGGGAGCTACCCCTGGAGCTGAGCCTGAGGGCAGGTCATGGCAGGGAGGGAGCCGGGTTCCAGCAGCAGCAACTGGCCATGGGTGGCCTGTTCACGCAGGCCCCTCCCCGCGGCCTGCAGGATCTCGGGGCCAGCCGCAGAGCTCACAGGCTGCTTGGCAGCCCTGCAGGGGCTGGCTGGGGACCCCGCCCAGGACAGTGCACAGCTGACAGGTCTGTGTAAATCACGCAACACGCCCACGCCTGCCTTTCCCTGGCACACGCCCTGCACCCAGGCCATGGGGTGCCCATGGATCATGGTGGGCAGTGCCCTGGGTGGCAGGTGCTCTGTGGCAGGGCTCTGGGACGTGCGACTGAGTCCAGAATTGCATGGCTCTGGGCTCAGGTGCTGGGGCTGTGTTGGGGAAGGGGTGGCAGTGCTCAGCCTTGGGGTCTGGGTGTGTGTGGCACAGGGACCCGCCTCGCCTGCATCCTGCTGCGGAGAGGGGACAGACCCGGCAGCTCCCCGCCTGCTGAGAGAAGAGGCAGCAGGGCCCGGGCTGGGGCTCTGGGTGAGCAGCTGTTCTGTTTGCCTTGCAGACGACAGACCAGCAGGCGGAAGCGCGGTCCTTCCTCAGCGAGGAAATGATTGCGGGTGAGTGTTACCGAGCCCCTCTGGGCACTGGGCAGGAGGGGCTGTCAGAGCTCCCCGCAGAGAGGGGAAGGACAGGAGCTGCTGGCCCAGGATGACCAGAAGGGGACCTGCCCGCAGGACCTGCCCTCTCTTGGGAAGGGAAGAGGGCGATACGCCTGACCAGCACATCCTACTCCCAAGCCTGGGTGGGCACTGTCTCTATGGGTCTGCCCACTCCTTGGTACCCAGGGGATGTTAGGGGCCCAGAGCCGAGCAGAGCGATGGGCACGGGGCAGAGCTGAGGATCGTTCTCAGCTGCTGGGAGCTGGGCAAGCTCCCTGCTAACTCGGCCCTGTCCTGCAGAGTTCAAGGCCGCCTTTGACATGTTTGACGCGGATGGCGGTGGGGACATCAGCACCAAGGAGCTTGGCATCGTCATGCGCATGCTGGGGCAGAATCCCACCAAGGAGGAGCTGGATGCCATCATTGAGGAGGTGGATGAAGATGGTGAGCAGCATCTTCCACTTGGAACAATCCCTGCGGAGGGGGCCGGGGCTGGTGGTTCCTGACCTCAGGGCGGCTTCTTCCCACAGGCAGCGGCACCATCGACTTCAAAGAGTTCCTGGTCATGATGGTGCGCCAGATGAAGGAGGATGCCAAGGGCAAGTCGGAGGAGGAGCTGGCAGAGTGCTTCCGCATCTTTGACAAGTGAGTCAGCTCCGCCGGCCTGGCTCGGAGGACGTGCGTTTCCCCCAGCGCGGCTGGGGGCGGGGACCTGCAGTGACCAGCCCAGCGTTGGTGGGGTCACATCACTGCCGAACTCTTTTGAGTCCCGCTGCCCCCGCAGGCTGCAGGAAGGTCCCTGGCCCAGTGGCCATTGACCAGGCTGCCTCACCCATGGCCACAGACCCCTGTGCCCTAACGTTGCTGCCTCCCTCTCAGCCCAGGGGACGCCCGTCTCTGCCCCAAGTTCCACCTGAGCCTCAGTCATCCAGGCTCCTGCGCTGGCTGCACCAAGTGGGTCGGCTTCTAGAGCAGGGGCCAGGCTGGGGGCCCAGAGTCTCCGGCAGCCCCTGCTCTCCGCCCGCCCGGCCAGCCCTGCTCAGAGCCGCATGCCGTGCCCCCACAGGAACGCGGACGGGTACATCGATGCCGAGGAGCTGACCGAGATCTTCCGAGCCTCTGGCGAGAGCGTGACTGAGGAGGAGATTGAGGAGCTCATGAAAGATGGGGACTAAAACAATGACGGACGCATCGACTTTGATGGTGAGGCCCAGGGCTCCCTCACCCAGGCTTTGTGGGGCTGTCCAGGGCAGCTCTCATGCCCCCACCCTTGGCTGGGCTCCTCCCTTCCCCAGCCCACCTTGAGCCCTGCAGACCTGTGCTCAGAGCTCTCCTAAGCCCCAGGAGCTCCACCTTCCCAGCCTCTCTACTGAGCTGAGGGATGCCCCCTGCATACAGAGGGGCCACAGCTGGGTGCGGGGGCCAGGGTACGCTGCTAGCCCAGTGCCTGTGAGTGTTGTGCTGCATTACGGGCATGGTGCACCCTCCCCAACCCCAACCCACTCTCTGACCTCCCAGCACCCGCTTCCCAGGCCCCCCAGCTCTGACCAGGTGTCTGGTTGCTTTTGCCTGCAGAGTTCCTGAAGATGATGGAAGGTGTGCAGTAAAGGACAGACATTCCTGCGAGCCAGGCCCTGCTTCCAGCCCTGCTCCATCACCGCACAGCAAAGCCAATCCCACTCTGGGAGCAGCCTCCAGCCAGAGCACCTGGTCTCCCCTGCCCCGCGAAGCGCTCGCTTTGTACAGTTCCACTGCTCCCTGAGACCAGCTCCCTTGTGGCCATGCCCCGGGGCTGGTGGGCTGTGGACTCACCTCTCACATGGCTGGAAAGAGCCTTTTCCCCCATCTGTAAACGCTGTGTATAGTATTGAAGCCTCATTAAAAGAGTCAAAGGTTTGAACCTGCTGGAGCCTGGATTCTAGCTGGTTCTGATACGGGAAGTGGAGAGGGCAGGGGACCCTCTGGCCAGAGAGCCCAGCACAGGCACCCCGGGAGGAGTCTGCAGGAAGCAGGTGGGGGGATGTGAGGTCCCCCAGGGTCATGACACTGGCGTTGGGGAAGGGTGGGGGGAGCACTGCCAGTGCCTGGGGTGGGTATCACCACATGTGGCCGGTGCAGCCCTGCTCACGGCACTTGGTAACTGCTTGTAGCAGCACCTGGCGCACCACTCAGCAAGCAGGGCCATTGTGCCCCACACTGCTGCCACCCACTGACGAGTGGCGCCTGCCCCTGTGCTCACAGCCTGGGTTAGTGCCAGGCAGGCGGGGCTCATCCAGGCAAGCATGGGGTGCAGCTGGGCCTTCTGTGCGTGCAGGGAGCAGCTGGGCTCAGGCCGACTGGGCGGGGCCAGGGGGCTGCACTCTGGGCTGCCTTTCCCACATGGCCGCTGGGGACCAGGCCAGCAGTGAGCTCAGATTTTCCGCAGGGGAGGAGCTCACTCACTGGCAGCTTTGCACCTCAGCACAGGAGCTGCGGTGCAGGAACCAAGCAGCCACCCAGGCCCTCCCTTGTGGGGCTGCAGGGACAGCCGGAGGAGACAGGGCCTGGGACCAGAGCACCACTGAGGAATCCCTTTTCCTCGGGGCAGGGCTGGCCCACAGGGTGCGGCTGGCCCACAGGGGATGGGAACATGGGGGTGCTCTTATTCTGGGGGGGCTGAGTCCCACTGAGCCCCTCCAAGCCAGGGACCTCGGCAACCATCACCAGCCTGGCGTGGCAGACAGGCTGCACAGTGACCCCATGCCAGGGCCCCCTCTGCTCTCCCTTACAGGAGCCGCTTCTGCTCCAGTCACCAGAGCCATCACAGCTCAGGCTGCCGGCCCCACCCCAATGGGTCCCGGGCCAGCCCCTGTGTTGCAGAGCCACATGCATGGCCCCGGGGGACTGCCTCCCCCACAGAGGGGCTTCATGCTTTAGAGGGTCACTTTCAAACAGCCCCTAAATCATTCAGGGTGGGGAGGGAGACAGCCAGACGAGGGCAGACCTTGGGCCGGGGGGCAGGGCCTTTCATCACCCCCTGCTGCCCATGGCTAGCCCCCCCCAACCCGTCAGCAGGTGGGATCCCACAGCCGGGAAGCCCAGAGCCACAAGCACAGGCCATGGCAGCTCCTCACCATGGCATACGGAGACAGGTTCCCACCTAGGAGGAAGATGAAACTTTGGGAGCCTCACAGGCCAGGACTTCCCCCCACCCCCTGGGCCTCATGGGTTAAACCCACCCCCGGAAAACAGCGAGGCAGCACCATGCCCAGTGGCGCCTCTCGCTTGCCTGCCTAGACCTGCTGCAGCTCCCCTGGGACCCCTGAGCCCGCCCCTAACAATCTGCCTCAGGCTCAGCCTGGCCGGCCAGAGGAGACTCCAGCAGTGGGGAGCGAGGGCCCTGCTCCCGGGACTGGGAAGCCGAGGGGCTGGGGTGTGGCGGCTCCGACAGCAAGAGTTTGCAGGGCTGGCTCAGGCCTGTGTCCCCCCCCCCCCGCCCCGAGGGAACTGCATTGCATTACGGTGACAGGACTGGAGCAGGGAGGCGCTACTGGCGGGCGGGAGTCTGGCTCCTCCAGGGAGTGCTGCCAACGGGAGGTCACTCCCCTGAACAGCTCGGCATAGGCCACCTTCCCACTTGGTCCCTGCCTCTTGGAGAACGGCTGGAGCCGACGAGGGGTCCTGCATCACAGACAACAGCAGCCCCCAGCCTGCACGAGGCCCCTAAGAGCCCTTTTTGGCACAGCCCACCAGCGACACCCAGGCGTGGAGGCCCTGGTACCAGCCTGCTGTGCAGCCCAACCCACTGGCTGGTGCCACTTCCCCACCCACCAGCAGGCACTGGAGCAAGCGAGGCACAGCTGAGGCCCTGGTGGAGCAGGTCCTGGCTGGGCTGCATGCGGGCACTGGAGAGGGAACACCCAGCAGCAAGGTCCTTGCCCTGGCAGATGTTCCACGCGCCTGACTCCCGCAACGTGGGGGAGGTGAGGGGTGTGTGTGCAGCCACCCACACCTCCCTGAGCAAAGTCATTGTGAAGCACAACCAGCTGGCGCTGCAGCTGGGGGGCACGTCAGACTCGCCTCAGCTGCGGGATGAGCTGCAGGAGCGGAGCAAGGAGGTGCACGAGCTCAGCAAGGGTAAGGAATTGAGCCCAGCCCGTTATTGCCTGGGGACTGCCTGCCAGGAGCAGGGTAAGAGGAGGGGAGATGCCAGGCTGCCCTGCCTGTGGCTGCCCCATCCCATGGAGCATCTCAGGGGGCACGGCCAATGCTCCCAGCTGAAGGGCAGCACAAAGACAGAGCAGCCTCCAGCCCAGCCCCTGGGTACTCGCTGCACAGGGGCTGTGCGCTGGGCACCTGCTCTTCCCCAGGCCTGGGGCTACAGTGCTCAGACAGCTTGGGCTGGTCTAGCGAAGAGCATAGAACACCCTGCCTGTGGCCAGCTCCTGCTTTCCTCTGCGTTCAAATGGGAGCCCGCTCCCCATTCCGCCTCCCTCTTGTCCTGCATCTTCTGCCCCAGAGCCAGGACTGTCACACCGCAGCAGCAATGGGCAGTTCCAAGAGCTAATGCTTGCATCCCCCACCAGTGCCTTGTCCCCATGGAGAGTAACAGCCAGCTAGCATTGCCGTGTAATGGACCTACTGAGCTCAGGCTGCGGCATTGAGTCCAGAGCTCACCCCTCTGTGAGCCATGGGGAGGGTTGCTTGTTACCCCTCAGAGAGTTAATCTTTAACCTCGTCCCACCCCATTTGACCTGGTAGCTGGGGGTTTCCTTCTAGGAACAGAGGGCAGAGTTCTGCACCTGCAAGGATGTGCATGGGACCACACCCCTAGGTGAGAACACACCATGCAGATGTCTTGGGCAAGCCCACTGGACAAGCACACAGCTGGCACTCAGTGCTCACAGTGTGGTCCTCTATCACCAGGATATTTCATCACAGCTGGCTCCTTGCTAGGACAGCTGTTCAATTACCTTCCACTCAAGCCCATCCAGTGCTTTGCTCTGCTGGCTTCCCTCCCAGGGTTTTTAATACTGAATGCACATCTCCCTGCAGGCCTGCGGAACATGCTCCTAGCTGGGCTGCAGCAGCCGCTGGCCAGCCCAGAGGAGCGGCAGGAGCTGGAGAGGCTGTGGGTGCTATCCCTGTCAGCTCTGGAGCTCTTCCACCAAGACCTGCGCAGAGCCCATCATCTCTGCCAACTCTTCCCCCTGCAGGGGTGGGGGATGCAGCTGCTGAGCACTGGAGTCACAGGGAAGGCCACAGATGGAGGGCACAAGCCCTGGAGGAGGCCAAGCTGCAAGGGCACCAGGAGCACAGAGCAGCTGGGTGCTGCCCCCAGTCTGGAGGAGCAGATTGAGCATGTGGGGGCCATGCTGCTGGAGATGGAGACCAGAGTCAATGTCCCTGTCTGGACAGTGGAGGCCACAGAAGAGACTGGGCCTGAGAGCAGCTTGGCCTTTGAGGCCGAGGGGTCATGCAGCGAGAGGCAGGCTGCAGAGGTGGCAGGTGGCCTAGGGTGCTGTGAGCAGTGTCAGGGCTGGCCTGCGCTCTGCTGCACATTGTCTTGACCATCTACCCATGGCAAGGGGCAGGAGAAAACCCAGAACAAGGCCCCTTGGCCACAGCAGTGAGAGAGACAAGTTCCTTGGAGCGCACAGAGCCCTGCAGGGAGAATCAGGAGGAGGGCTCTGGCTTGGGGTAGGAACAAGTTGGCTGAGGGCTCCCCTGCCAGCAGGGCAGACAGCTCAGTGAACATGTGGGACAGCGTTGACAAGCTGGGTGAGCACTGCAGGCTGAGGGAATGGGTGGTGAAGAGGAGCCATGGCAGAGGAGACCGTGGGGGGATTAATAAACACCATTGTTCTCCCACTTGTGTTCATTCCTGTAGAGCCTGCAAAGTGCCCCGCCCCAGAGAACCATTTCCACACCCACAGCAGTGGTGGTGATGGAGGTCACAGAGATCTGTGCTTGGAATCCCCATCTGCTGAGGTGACTGGCCCCAGGCAGTGGGAGATCAGCAGCTGAGAGCTGCCTCAAGGCAGGGCCAGGCCCTCTTGGTTCAAAATGCCCTGGGCTCGGTTCCTGCCGCAGCATGGCAGCCCAGCCAGAGGGGGTCACCGTGACCCAAGACACCACGCAGCCAAAGGCAAGTACTACAATCTGTGCAAAACCAAAGTTAAAAAACGAGAGTTTATTTATACAGTTAACCATGGGTTCCACCTGCAGAGTTAACTTAAAAACAGCTTATGATACAGAGTCCTGTACAGAGCAGCCAGAGGACAGTTCCAGAGAGCAGACAGGGACGGACAAACAAACAGCTGTGGCTCGGGCAAGCGTCAGGTCTCCTGGCTCTTTGCCTGCTTTGCGTACGTTTCCTGCAGGTATTTCTTGAAGGCTAGGGAGGGAGGGGAGAGCTGTTGGAGAGGGGCAGACTCCAGGACCAGAGGGGCTCACCCTGGGCTTTTGTAGCTCCTGCAGCTGGTGAGAGGAAGTCACCTTGTGATGGGCTAGGAAGGAAGACACCCTCCTCTACTCGGCCAGAGCACAGCAATGAAGCCAGGCTGAGCGAGCGTCCGAGTCCCAGGCCCCCCATCAGGTACAGTCCCTGGGGAGGGTGATTGTTACCCAAACAGGTCTGAAGGCAGCTGTCCGCCCCTCCAGGCCCAGGTGCTGGAGGGCAGCTGTAACCCTGTGCTGGGCCTGCAGGCAGCTCAGCCAGGAGTAGCCCAGAGCCATAGTGCCTAATGGACCCCAACAGGAGACACTCACCTGCTTGGTTCTTCCAGAGTTCGGCCGCATGTGTGTTCAGGGGGCTCTCAATGTTCGGCTCTGAGGATTGGGAGACGGGGGTGGGAGGTCAGTGTGAGAACAGAGAAGGCTGCCTGTTTCTTACACAGCAACACGCCCACCCCACTCCTTAAGAATGGCCCTATGGGTCAGACCAAGGGTCCATCTAGCCCAGTATCCTGTTTGCCGACTGTGGCCAATGCCAAGTGCCCCAGAGGGAATGAACAGAATAGGGAATCATCAAGTGATCCATCCCCAGCTTCTGGCAAACAGAGGCTAGGGACACCATTCCTACCCATGCCGGCTAATAGCTATTGATGGACCTATCCTCCCTGAATTTACCTAGTTCTTTTTTGAACCCTGTCATAGTCTTGGCCTTCACAACATCCTCTGGCAAGCAGTTCCACAGGTTGACTGTGCGTTGTGTGAAGACATACTTCCTTGTTTTAAACATGCTGCCTGTTAATTTCATTTGGTGACCCCTAGTTCTTGTGTTATGAGTAACAAACAACACCTCCTTATCTACTGTCTCTGCACCAGTCATGATTTTATAGACCTCAATCAGATCCCCCCTTAGCCGTCTCTTTTCCAAGCTGAAAAGTCCCAGTCTTATTAATCTCTCCTCATACAGAAGCCGTTTCATACCCCATATAATTTGTTGCCCTTTTTTTGGACCTTTTCCAATTCCAATATATTCCCCCCCCTCCCCGAGATGGGGGCGACCACATCTGTACGCAGTATTCAAGACGTGGGAGTACCATGGATTTATTTATATTGCAGCAACATATTTTCTGTCCTATTATCTATCCCTTTCTTAATGATTCCCAGCATTCTGTTTGCTTTTTTGACTGCCACTGCACACTGAGTGGATTTTTCAGAGAACAATCCACAATGACTCCAAGATCTCTTTCTTAAGTGGCAACAGCTAATTTAGACCCCTTCATTTTATAGGTATACTTGGGATTATGTTTTCCAACATGCATTACTTTGCATTTATCAGCATTAAAGTTCATCTGCCATTTTGTTGCCCAGTCACCCAGTTTTGAGAGATCCTTTTGAAGCTCTTCGCAGTCTGCCTGGGTTTTAACTAGCTTTAGTAATTTTGTATCATCTGCAAATTTTGCCACCCGTTTACCCCTTTTTTTCAGATCATTTAGGAGTATGTTGAATAGGACTGGTCCTAGAACAGATCCCTGGGGGACACCACTATTTACCGTTCTCCATTCTGAGAACTGACCCTTTATACCTACCCTTTGTTTCCTATCTTTCAACCAGTTACCAATCCAGGAGAGCACCTTTCCTCTTATCCTGTGGCAACTCACTTTGCATAAGAGCCTTTGGTGAGGGACCTTGTCAAAGACTTTCTGAAAATCTAACTAAACTACATCCACTGGATCCCCTTGGTCCACATGCTTGTTGACCCCCTCAAAGAATTCTAGTAGATTGGTGAGGCATGATTTCCCTTTACTAAAACCATGTTGACTCTTTCTCAACAAATTATGTTCATCAACGTGTCTGACAATATTGTTCTTTATTATAGTTTCAACCAGTTTGCCAGGTACTGAACTCAGGTTTACAGGCCTGTAACTGCCACGATCACCTCTGGAGCCCTTTTTAAAAACTGGCGTCACACTATCTATCCTCCAGTCATATGGTACAGAAGCCGATTTAAATGATAGGTTACAGACTAGTTAGTAGTTCTGCAATTTCACATTTGAGTTCCTTCAGAACTCTTGGGGGAATACCATCTGGTCCTGGTGACTTATTGCTGTTTAATTTATCAATTTGTTCCTAAACCTCCACTAATGATATCTCAATCTGGGACAGTTCCTCAGGTCCATCACCTAAAAAGAATGGCTCAGGTTTGGGAATGTCCCTCACATCCTCAGCCGTGAAGATTGAATCAAAGAATTCATTTAGTTTCTCCACAATGGCCTTATCGTCGTTGAGTGCTCCTTTAGCACCTCGATTGTCCAGTGGTCCCACTGGTTGTTTAGCATCTGGTCACATGCTCCCCCCCATAATGCCCAGCTCCATTCAACACCCTGTGCCCTCCTCCCCAAGCTCACACCCCAGCCTGCTCGCTGTCAGCTGTAGCTGTCATTCTCTTTGTATCACGGTAGCACCTAGGAGCCCCAGCCACGGACAAAGCCCCGATCATACCCAGCCTTGTACAAACCTAACAAAAGCACTGTCCCTGTCCCAGCGAGCTGACGGTCCCAGTATCGGATGAGACAACAGACCAGGACACAAGGAAATGATGAAGCAATACTGGTCAGCATGATGGGCTGTAGTCAGCCCACCCGTGGGCTAATCATGGTGAACACTTGGAGGCAAGAACATGCTTTGGGCAAGCAAGGGGAGTGAGGAGAGCAAGAGGATACTGCAGTGGGAAAGGGGAAGCCCAGGAACTCAGAGCTGCAGGACACCATGGGGCGATCCCCAAGCAGCCTCACCTCCCAGCAGGCTCTGAATTGACAGCAGGATCGTCCGGACGTCGTAGAGCGCAGACCACTTGTCCTTGAGGATGTCCAGGCAGATGTTGCCCTGCGTGTCCACGTTGGGGTGGTAGCAGGGGGTGAGGAACTTGACAGTGGGGGCATTGTAGGGATACCCATCGGGAAACTCCAGGGAAAGCTTATACCTCAAGTCCTCGTACACCTGGGGAGGGAGGAAATGGAGAGTTAGCGTGAGGGACCCAGGCCCCTCCGTGCCCCAGGCAGGCCCCTGGGGCCCCACTGCACAGCACAGAGTGGCGGGCCATAGGGGGGCTCACCGTCCCAGCGGCGCCATCGATGGTCCCGATCCATCTGAAGAGATTGTCCGACTCGGGGAAGGCGGAGATCCCTTTGTCGCCGGCCATCTGAGCAGAGACGGGACAACGGTCAGGAGCGAGCCCCCGGCGACGCTGCCCCCACCCTCTGCCGCAGCCCCCCTGGGCGGGCCGGGGGCCACCCCGCAGGACCCAGCCAAGACCAGCCCCGCCGAGCCCGGGGTCTGGGCGGCTGCAGCGCTGCCTACTCACCATCAGCGCCATCAGCTCCTGCTGCAGCCTGCGGGGACAGAGGGACACAGGCAGTGAGGCACGGCCCGCCGCCCCCCCGGCCTCGCCAACCCCGGCCCCGCCACCGCCCCCCCAGGGCCCCCCGGCCTCGCCAAACCTGGCCTCGCCCCCCCCGCGCCCGACCTCGCCAACCCTGTCCCCGCCGCCCCCCAGGCCTCGCCAACCCCGGCCCCGCCGCCCCCCCGGGCCCCCCCGGCCCCGCCGCCGCCCCCCCAGGGCCCCCCGGCCTCGCCAAACCTGGCCTCGCCCCCCCCGCGCCCGACCTCGCCAACCCTGTCCCCGCCGCCCCCACAGACCACCCTGGCCTCGCCCCCCCGGGCCCCCCCGGCCTCGCCAACCCCGGCCCCGCCACCGCCCCCCCAGGGCCCCCCGGCCTCGCCAAACCTGGCCTCGCCCCCCCCGCGCCCGACCTCGCCAACCCTGTCCCCGCCGCCCCCACAGACCACCCTGGCCTCGCCCCCCCGGGCCCCCCCGGCCTCGCTCTCCCAGGCCCCCGCCACCACCCCCCCAGGGCCCGCCAGCCCCCCCGGCTTTGCCAATCCCGGCCCCGCCCCCCCTAGACCCCCCGGCCTCGCCGCCGCCGCCCCGGTCCCCGGCCCCGCCGCCCCCGGCCTCGCCCAAGCGCTCAACCAGCCCCAGCCCCGCTCACCGCTTCCCCACGGAGCCGCGGGCCGCGCTGCTGCCGGGCTCGGCCCCCTTGCGGGCGGCGCTGGGCCGGGCGGCGGGGTCCGCGTTCTGCGAGGCCATCGCCGCGCTCCTCGCCTCGCCTCGCCCCGCTCCCGCTCCCGCGCCGCTCGCTCCCGCGCCGGCGTTTGAAACGAACCTCCGCCCCCTCCGCCAATCAGCGGCCCGTTTTGTTTCGATCCAGCCAATCGCGGCTCATCGGGGACGGGGCAACCGGCCTCCGGCTCGATCGGCCCCAGGATTGGCCCGATGGAGCGTCAATTACCCGGGATCGGCTGTGAGTTGCGACGGCGCGGCCGGGAAGGCGGGGCAGGGCCCTTCGAGGGCCAGTGACCAGCCGCCCTCGCGACCCGCGGCTCCCCTCGCGGCCGGGGCCGGAGCGCCGGGGGCCGGGGGCCGGGAGAGGCGCCGCGCTGCGGAGCGGCCTGCAGCGCCCCCCCGAGGCAGACCCGCCCCCCGCGGAGCCCCGGCTCCGTTCGCTGCGGCGGGAGGGGCTCCCGGGGCGGAGCCGAGCCCTTGTCCCCCCCGCGCGCTACTTCACCCAGCCCGCCTCGTGCGGCGTCGTCACCTCCGCCGGCAGCCCCCGCTCCCGCGCCGCCCGCGGCAGGGCGATGGCAGCCGGCTGAGGGGCCCAAGCACGGAGGCAGAGGGCAGCACGGGAATCCAAGCCTGGCCCTCTGCTGTACCAGCCCCGGGCAGCCACTAAAGAACCTTCTGCATGAGGAGGCAGGAGTAGCAGCTCGCACATCCTCTTTCCCAGCTCCTGGCCCCAAGAAGCGGGAGAAACTCTCCTTCCCTCATTAGCTCTGTATAAGGAACAGCTCCGTATCCCTCCTTCCCCATACAGCTATTTCCCCCCCAGTAAATGCCTGCATGGGCACAGCAGGTTCCAGCAGCAGCATTTATTACAAATCTGTTTGTACGCTGAGAGGATCTGAAACAGGAAGTTCACATAGAAAAGTGCAGCTCTGAAGAGAAGCAGAAAGCAGCCAGTAACTTTGCTTACTGCCAGCCACCACCGACTCAGGGGAATGGCCCAAACAGCTCTCAGGAGGTTTAATCACAGCTGCTGCACTGCTTTTCCCTGGGGGCAGCATTCTGCTACCTGGACCACTGAAAGCACAAGCCCCAACATGTCCAGTGAAACACAAAGGAAGGAAAGATAGGGAACGCCCGCCTGCTCCCCCCCCCCCCCCCCGAGTCCATGTTGTGACAGGCTGTGACTGGATGCCGCTTGGCAGGGAGGGTGAGGTTTCTTATGTTTCATGGGTTCCCTCTGCAGCTTGTGGGTCCCCTTCATGGCGAAGTGTCTCCATATATTTCTGCATCTTTTCAGTCATCCATGCAGGTGGGATAAAAGGTTTTAGTTCCTCCAGCTTCAAATCGAGAGAGCTCCTGGTGAGCAAGTGGGAGACAGGAGTGAGCATGTGGGAGGGACACAGACACTGTCTGGTCAGTTTCAGGAAAGCTCAGCACCCCTACTCAGGTAAGATTTTCCAGAGAAGGGGGCTCCCATGAGAAGCCTGATTTTCAGGAGAGTGCACCATGGTGGGCACACACTGGGTGCTGAGAAGTCTCATCCCAGTTGTGGGTGCTGAGCACAAGATCGTGCTGAGATCATCTGGTATAGCACAATACTAGGCAGGACCCACTCTGCTTCCTGGCCTTGCTCGCTCTCTCGCTCCCTGTGGACATGATGACTCCCCCAGCCCCTCCCTGACATTTCTTGTTTCATAAAGGGGAGATGGCAGGGGTTTCAGCACAGCTGAAGTCTTGGTTCCTTGCCTCACCTGTAATCATCGCTGGCAGCCAGATCCTGAATATCCTCCTCTATGAGGAGGTAGGCCTGCAGCAATCGGAAAACAAGAGATGGTTAGGAGCTATTCTGGTTGAACATACACAGGCTAAGAAGATTTTCCACTTGGCTACTCAGAAATGAGATCTGCTGGCATGAAGCAGCGGTGCTAGCTCTGTAAATAGCGCCCATGCCCCAATACCTCAAAGAAACCAGGTCAGGTGTGAGCAGAATTGCTCCTGAGAGTCCAGGGGAAGTGGGTTTCTGCATCTCATGGTTCCACCGTGCTCACTCTTACAAATCCTCCTCATCATAACAGTCGAATCAAAGCTCATGACTTCCTAGGCTGAAGCAACAGTTGCTAAATCTCAGCCCCAGGTGATGAGGTGCAGAGAGTGGCCTGCCAGATAGTGCTCTGAAGGGGCTACAGCATGGATGAGCCCATCAGAAAACCCAGCCCCCTGGAATCCCTGTTGCTTATTGCACTGGGTTCTGCTTATTTGCACACACTAATTCTGAGCCAGTTTACTTTACGATTCTCTCCCCGTTCCCACCAGGATCCCAGGCTGTGGCAGGAGCCAGCCCTGGCCACACTCACCATCTTGCCCCCTGTGGCCCTCATGTGCTGCTGTTCTGCCAGCCAGTGCTTGTCTTGAGGATCAGCCGCGTACTGCAACAGAGCAGCAAGGTGAGAACACCACGATCAACACACAACATCTGTAGCCACCATCATGGGGTAACTTCTGGGTGTGGACACAGAGTCCAGGCCCAGTCCTCTGTGGAAACCCAGGGGGTAACCCCACGTGTCCCAGTAAGAGATTTTCCTGTGAATGAGGACTCAGCCCCATCCTGCTTACTCCTCAAAGCAAAGCCTCCTGTGCCAGGCAAATTCATCACCCCACAGGAAGCAAGTCTAGTGTATTACATTCGCTTTAATACAATTTTTCAATCTATTGTGAGGTAATGTCCACAATGTACAGAACGTCCCTGCCCCGGGAGCCGACTAGCAACATCAGCAGGGTGTGAGGGGGCAGAACATACAAGCACAAGTATACATTCCCCACCCCCGTCACAGGCAACTTCTGAGCAAACCCCCAAAAAAGCATTGTGCTGAGGTTTCTGACCTTAAAGAGATGGGGGTGTTTGATGTAGAGTCGCCCTCTGGTTCCTCCCATTCCAAGAGCCCTGAAACAGGAACATGGCGGAGTGAGGGAGTTAGGCCTGTGCACAGGGGCAGCTGAAGTGTGATGTATGGAGGCTTCCTTCTGTCCCCGGAGCCCGTGTCCTTCCCACTCTGCTTCAGAGTGCAGAGAGATTTAACTAGTGAGAGGAGCACCATGGGCTCCAGCCCCAGAGGCAGTGCTGCTGCCCCCTTCTTCCCCTTACCCAGAACCAGGGGGCACACAGCCAGCACCCCACAGGGCGATTCCTTACTTGTTTGCTCGAGATCCCAGCACAAATGTCGTGGATTCAGTCAGCCGGGCTGGATCCCACTAAAGAGCGATTGGGAAAGGGGCAGAGATTAGAAACTCAACAGATACAGATCCAACACCCCTTCTTTGAGCCTCAGATTTCTGTAGCAAACTCCTGCAGGGGCCCCGCTGGCTCTGGTGGGCTCCACAGAGGGGAAAATACGCCTCATACCTTGACTGATCGAACAGGCAGTGGAGTTTCTCTGGCCTTCCCAGCAGAACGTGCTGCCCTGGGACAGATCATCCATAGCCAGGAGGAATCTACGTCCTCCGAGCTGCTGGGCTGCACCAAGGAGTGCTCGCAGGCTGTACATATGGAGGCCGCAGATGAAAGCCTCCACCCAGCCCATTGCTCTCCCTGCTTTGTCATTGCAGGGAGGTGGCAGAGCTGGGTAAAGCCTGGCCTAGAATCAGCCTCTGTTCCTGTAGGTGGTAGCACGATCACTGCCAGAGGCAATGGGGAGAAGGGAGGCTGCATGGAGCACTACTGAGCCAAGCCCAGAGAAAGGACAGCCAGCTGCACGCTATACCTTTGGTCCCTCCCGGCGCACTGGCTCACAGGATTTGAGCTTCCACCTGAAGGGGAAAGAACAAAAATAGTTCTGAATTCCCAGAACTTGGCTCATGCCAAGAAGCCACAAAAGAATTTAAATCAACACTGGATAAAAAGCACTAGGAAAGGGCCTGCCAAGAGCAGACCCCGTGGGGAGGGCTGGTCATCCACAGTGTGTTGCCAGCCGTAGATTTTACTTATCCAAGCTGCCTATAGCTAAAACGAGTCTGCTCTCCTGATCGGGATATACATTCCCTCCCCCTCTTCAGACAGAGCACCCTTGAATATCCCTCTGCCCCCACACCCCCATTTCTCTGGTGCTGGCTCCACTTTCGCATCAACTCCTCTCCTCTCCAGAGTCCCACAAGACTCACAGCCCTCTGCTCTCTTGCATCTCCCCTGGCTCCTCTGATCCCTGCCTTGAACCTTACCCTGACAATATTCAGCCACACATATTTCAGGCCCTTCCATGACCCTCCCCCACGGCCTCTCTGATCAGGCTCATTTAGCTGAAGAAAAGCTGGCAGGTCTCACACACACAAATGCTTCTCTTGGCCAGGAGGAGCTTCCAAGTTGAGCTCCAGACACCCCTCTTCCTTCTTGACTCAGACCTTCCATTTCCCTCCAGAGGCCCTACCTTGAATGCTACGCTTGACCATGAGTTTTCCTCTACATCCCCCATGGCTGCAAATCTCTCATTGCCACCTGCATGACACACTGCCCCTGTGTGCAGTTGCCTTGACTCGGCCCAAATCCTATGCAGGTCTCCACCTTCTCGGCAGATCTTCATCACCTCTGTTACTGCAATTTCCTTCTCTATGGCTTCTGAGTCCCTGCCCTCCTGTCTCCAGCACATGCACTATGCTTCTGCCTTCTCATTGGCAGGGAGTGGGGCCATAGCACTCCCATCTACAGGCTCCTCATTCGCTTGTTTGAGCTTGCATTTAAACCCCTTCATGGCCAGGCTCCAGCCGACCACGTGTATCTTCACTCCCCTCGCCTGAGCCTTCTGTTTGCCCATATGCACAATCTCACCATAGCCAAGAACCTTCTGCCCTGCTGCTCTCATGTTTGGAACTGCCTTCCTGTAGGATTTAGACTCAGAGAGAGCACGAGTCAACCTCAGCTGAAAGCATCTCGCCCACTTGCGTGATCCATTTGCATGAGACACACCAGGAGAGAGAGAGAGAGAGCTAGGCTGCCCTACGCCCTTCCTCAGCCAACTTGTGTCTCCCCTCTTATCTCCACACTTACGTGGCCACACCTGAGGCTCCACGATCATTCAGCAGGCTCTGCCCTGGAGGTCGCCCCTTCCTCTGCAAGAGAGAAATCCCTCATTAGCTCACTCACACAGCACTCAGGTGAGAAGCACACATATGCATTCCCTGCTGGGAAGGCGGTTCTCCCAACCATGAGGAAACTGTTCAGAGCAGCTATTAAGAAACGCAGAGACTGGGCAAAAGGAGCCAGCATTCCTGAGTAGAGTGGGAGCCACAGGCTGCCCTGGGGACTTCCCCCTTTCTAACCCTCTCTCAGCAATAGGGAGGGAGCAGCCAGTGAGGCCTGCACAAGAAACGAGGGCCAAGCTTCCTCATGAGGCAGTGTATTGGGGTGGAGTCCTTGTATGGGCCTTACCTTTTTGGGAACAGGGCTTCCTCGCCGACTAGATTCCTCTTCCATCTGCCGGGCACGCTGGCAAAGAAATTAGCCATCGGATGAACACAGCCCTTCTCCCTCATGGAAGCACCCTAGCCACCCAGACAACTACCCTCTTCTCCGTTGCACCCAGAAATGCATGCCACTCAAGCAGGTAGCGCCACCCCAGCCTGATCCTTAGAGATGGGCACATGGGGTTCTACCTGCCCAAGGCAGAGACCAGGCCTGGGCCCATCCTCTCCCAGCCTTCACTCTCCCCAGTTCCATTTCCTCATCAGAAGGACTGACAGAGAGGCAAGAAATCCACTTACACAGAGGTCTCCTCTGCAGTCAGGTGGCTTTACAAAGGACAGACTGGCTAGGAGATCCCTGCTCCACCCCCTTACTTGTTCTGGTTCCATTTCTTGATCATCATTACCAGCACATAAGAATCTAATACTGCTAGGGGCCTCTCCTAGCTTCTGCCAAGCCACTGCTAGAGAAAAAGTAATTAGAAGCCCAACCCCAGTCTCCCAGCCCAGGTCCCTGAAGTTCAGCCCTCTGTGATAGCAGCTCTACCTTTGGCACTGACTGCTCGTGGGTCAGTCTGGGTATCACCTTCTTGCCATCAGAGAACAGCAGCTTGGCCTGTGGGGAGAGAGGGAAAGGTTATCTGCCTCCAGGAAGCTGCTGTACTTCAGGGCCTCCAAGAGGGCCAGGAAGGAAGCTCGATGTGGGACAGGTTCTCTCCCCGAGAGGCATTCACAGATGGGTTTGATTCCTATAACAGCTTTTACACACGGCGTATCTGGCTCAGATCACTGGAATAACATGAACACAGAGTCTCAAAGGCCAGAAGGGACCTGGCTGATCATTTAGTTTGACACCACCCCCACTCTCCCAATAACACAGGCCAGAGAACTTCCCTGAATTAATTCCTGTTTGACCTGGAGCAGATCTTCCAGAAAAACATACAAGTATGATTTTAAAATGTCCAGTGATGGAGAATCCACCACGACCCTTCATACATTGTCACAATGGTTAATTACTCTTGCTGTTAATAATTTGTACCCTATTTACAGTCTGAATATTCTCGCTTCAATTTCCAGCCATTGGACTGTGTTAGACTTTCATCTGCTAGACTGAAGAGCCCCCATCAAATTTCTGTGCCCCAACTGGGTACTTATACACTGGGATCAAGTCACCCCTTAACCTTCTCTTTAAGCTAAACAAATTGAACTCCTTGAGGGCAGGTTTTCCAATCCCTTAATAATTCCCATTGCTCATCTCGGAGCCCCCCTGTCCAGCATCCCTCCTGACTTGTCGACATCAGAACTGGCCACAGTAGCGGCTGAACCAGTGCCAAATACAGAGTTAATGTAACCGCTTTATTTGACTTCCCCCTCTTTCTACATCCGAGGATAACATTAATCCTCTTGGCCACAGCATCACACTGGGAGCTTGTGTTCAGCTCATTATCCACACTAGCCCCAAGTCTTTTTCAGAGTCACTGCTTCCCAAGCTAGAGTCCCTCACTCTGTAAGAATGGCCCACATTCTTTATTCCTAGATTTATATGTTTACACTGAGCCATATTACATGCCTATGGTTTGCTTGCACCCAGCTTACCAAGTGATCCAGATCGTTCTATCAATGACCTGTCCTTTTCATTATTTACCACTCCCTGCATTTTTGTGTCATCTGCAAACTTTATCAATGATGATTTTAGGTTTTCTTTCAGGTCATTGATAAAAACGTTAAACAGGGTGGGGCCAAGAACTAATCCCTGCGGGACCCCACTAAAAGCACACCTGCTTGATGATGAGTGCCCGTTTACATTAGAGAGCTGTCACTTACCCCTTTTGAAATCCAGTTAATGTGTGCCATGTTAATTTTGTATCATTCTAGTTTCTTAATCAAAATGTACAGTACAAAGTCAAATGCGTTACAGCCACATTAGTATATATAAGGTACATCAACACTATTACCTTTATCAACCATACTTGTAACCTCATAAAAAAAGATACCAAGTTTAGTGTCACAGGATCTATTTTCCATAAGCTCACACTGTTTGGCATGATTTAAAGGAGGGTACAATAATTATTTATTAAATCGAGCCCTCACTTCAGACCCATCAGAAGATTAAGATATGCTTCGTGCAGAGAGTGGCTTCTGTTGTAACATGTTAGTAAGCGCTCTCCAACTCTCTAGGGTTCAAACTCTGGCAGAGGAAAGGCAAAGCTGATTATTCACTGGGAGGTTGTAGCTCCTCTCTATTAATGAGCAGAAAATTGTGAAATCCAATTAAGATCAATTTATTTACTTCAGTTTAAGATTGGAGAGAGGCCTCTCCTGGAATGTAGGTGCCCCAACAGATAATTAATATTACAAACAAACCCTAGCAGCATTAGAATAATCTCAAAGATAGGAACTCAGTCAGTCAGCCACCTACACAGTGGACTCCTCCCCGCTACTTCCTCATTCTGAGCAGCAGAACCTCAGCCCCTCCAAACCCACGCCAAACAGAGGACTGGGCATTGTGCCTCCAAGGTCACCACGTTTGGGTGTTTCAGACCAGGGAGAACAAGTTCCAGAGTCCGGGGGCCCCTCACAGACAGTGCCCTGCCAACCGCCCTCTCTGTTCTATAACTAAAGGGATCCAATTTGAGTGCCCCTCCAACAGAAGCGGTGGAGGCCTGGCTCAGGGAGAGAGGTGTGGATCCCTGAGGTAAGGCCAGTCCCAGGCTATTTAGGGCTGCAGAGACCTATGGACAGCCAGTGCTGAACCCGGAGCATGGGGTCATGTGCTCCCAGAAAAGTGCCCCGCTCAGTAAGTAAGTGCCACGTTCTGCACCACCGCCAGTCTCCAGCTGGCTGTAAGGGGCAAACCCATGCCGAGCACATGGCAATAGTCTGATCTTCAGGTGCCTTAAGCCTGGAGAACAGTGTCACGATCTGGTCGTGAAAGGGAAGGTCCCGACCTCCTGGCCAGGCATGGCTGGTGTGAGGCTGACTGGGTTACAGCGGTGTTGGAATCATCCCACCGCTGCTGGGGGCCTAGAATCACCCCTGAAATTCCTTGTTGGTTAGCTTTGCATTAACCAGACTTGGACAGAACTAGAGAAAGGGGTGGGAGGGGAGAAGCAGCTCAGAGCTGGCTCCATACCCCGGCTCCTCATCCATGTCATGTTTATGAAGCCAACATTACCACAGTGTGCATGAGCTGGAGAAGAGCATGCAGTTCCTTCCACCAGAGCCCTCTGCTGGCTGATCCATACAACCAGCTCTCCCTAGGTCAGGGATACTGAGACCTCAGTGGTTCAGGAGCCAAATTAGCGATCAGCATTACCGAAAAGAGCCACAGGAGTGTGAATTCATTGTTTCATTTACTGTATAATTCTCGCAGCAAAATGATTGACCATGTATTATTTTATTAGCTACAACTGCTTAATAACACAATAAAAGCCCCCTGATTGGTTAATAATTAAATCACACACGTCTTAATATCATTAAAGAGCTGCAGGAGACACAATAAGGAGCCACTGGTGGGTGTGAGCTGAGTATCACTGACCTAGATACAAAGGCATGCGTTAGCAAGGACATTTTGTACTGTGAGGTTTTGGGCACCCAGCCTGTGATTCTCTGCATCCTCAGGAGATTGTGGGGCAGATATTTCCATCCCTGTGTTCTTTCTTACCAGGCTACTCCCAGAGGGCAGTGACCCCAGCTGTGTGTGGCAATGGCACATCCCTACCTGTTCTAGGCAGCTCCGACATGTTTCCTGGATGAGCTGCTCTGCATCCACCTCCTCCCCGACATTCTCTTTCACGTTAACTGCTGCCTTCTGGAAAAACTGGAAAGGGGCCCAAGAGATGGTTAGAATGACGCTGGCTGCTCTAACCTCTTTCCAGAGGAGGCTGCCTCCTGGGGACAAGGCTCTCATCTGCACAGACAAAGTCAGGGGCTGGTGACTCCAGCAGCCACTTCTGCTCATGCTACAACCAAATACTGTATGGTCAGCACTGAGCACCCGAGATGCAATCCCATCAGGAAGTTCTGTGCCCCTTGGGAGCAGACTCCATCCTCTCTGGTCACTCGCTGTTGTCCACCAGAACTTGTTTTTAAAGTTTCATCTTAACTGTGTGCATTTCGACTCCTCCAGAAGGGATTGGGAGACCTCTGAGTGGGACCCTTTCAGGGTTAGACTGAGCAGCCCCCACCTGCCTTTCTTATCCAGTTCACAAGGTTGTGGTGTGTATGTAAAGAGGGCTACAGGGCTGGGGTTTCACTGGGTCAGTGCCTAGTAGCACAGGCTGGAGGTAGAAGAAGGCTGAGGTCCACCTAAGAGATTTCCCTTTCCTAATGAGCTTTTACCTTCATGTATTTATTGAAGACTATTTGGATCTCCTCATTGATACTAGGCTGCAGAACAGCTCGCAGCAAATCCATGGAGACAATAGGATCTGTAAAGCTGAACATGAGACAAATTAGTCCAACCGCCCTTACTGCCCCACACAGCTCAGAAAATCCCCAAGGCCCAGAATCCCACTCTACAATGCTGTTCCAAATGTTCTCACACACATGGATGTCCATCAGAGTTCACAGACCTCTACAAAGGACACAACTCTAACAACACAGGCTGCAAGCTTATTTCCACACCAAACCTAGCAGCAGAATTACCCACTGACTCCAAACCTAGGTCTCCCAACAGAAGAGAAGTGCTGGATACAACACCCCTATGAATTCATCACTGCTTCAAGTGTCAGCTGGAGAGGAGTGTGGTTTGCAAGTATAACTGGGTTCAAAGAAGAACTAGATAAGTTCCGGGAGGATAGGTCCACCAGTGGCTATTAGCCAAGATGGTCAGGGACCAAACTTCACGCTCTGGATGTCCAGATAAACTGGATAAACTTCTGACTGCCAGAAGCTGGGATTGGATGACAGGGGATGGGATCACTTGATAATTTCTCTGATCATTCCCTCTGGGGTACCTGACATTGGCCTCTGTTGGAAGCCAGGATACCGGGCTAGATGGAGCATTGGTTTGACCCAGAATGGCTGTTCTTATACTCATTTGAATCTCCATTTCACCAAGATTGAATAGGCTGCTGAGCCAGTGACCTGTGCTACCACTAGACTCCGGGACATCTCACAGTGACCACCATCACTTGGCAATTGTAGAGCATTTCAGTCTTCAAAGCACTTTATGCACATTTCAGAGTAGCAGCCGTGTTAGTCTATATCTGCAAAAAGAAAAGGAGGACTTGTGGCACCTTAGAGACTAACAAATTTATTTGAGCATAAGCTTTCGTGAGCATAAGCTTTTGTGAGCTACAGCTCACTTCATCGGATGCATCCGATGAAGTGAGCTGTAGCTTACGAAAGTTTATGCTCAAATAAATGTGTTAGTCTCTAAGGTGCCACAAGTCCTCCTTTTCTTTTTATGCACGTTACTTCCCTGGGTAAAGAGCCCCATTTTACAGACAGAGAAACCAAGACCGAGATCAACAAAATGCCTTGCTCAGCACCGCACAACGCGTTAATGGCGGACCCAGGATTAGAATTTGGGAGTTCCCATACACTGCCTCTCCTCAGTCCTCTAGACAATGTTGCTTCTTCCTGGTATTAAACCCCATTTAATGTGGAGGAGGAAGAGGAGGAGGAGGAGAATGCACAGCAGCAAGCAGTGAATCCGTTCTCCCCGGTAGCCAGGAGCTTTTCATCACCTTGGAGGCAATACCCTCCCAAGGCGGGATCCCCAAGCCTCAAGCCTGAAGCCCTCTAGAGGATGTTGCTTCTTCCTGGTATTAAACCCCATTTGTTCGGGTTTAACCCTATTGTTTAGTGGGTCTGGTGGGTGGCCGAGGAGCTTCTTTTTAACTGCCTGAGACAGGAAAATCCCCGAGTGCCTGCGCACCTCGGGATGCGGCGAGTGCACACACCAGAGAGCCGTGAGGAAGCCCGAGGCACCTCGAGAAGCAGCCAGGCCGCCAGGAGAGCCCTGGGCCTGGAGGAGCGAGGCGGGCGCCGGCTGCCGAGCGCGGCCCCTCATGGCAGCAGCCCACGGCGACGAGCCCGGCCCCGGAGGCTGCGCGCTGCCGGGGCAGCTGGTACCTTGTTGTCATCTGCGAGCGCCGACCCCGCCGCTGCACCTGGCGGTGCTTGATCATGATGTTCCAGGGGCTCTGCAGGGGGAGGAGCAGAGGGGGTTGGAGCTGGAAGTGCCCAGAGAGGGGCCCGCACCCGCCCACTTCAGGGCCCCGGCGGGGGCACGGATGGCCCCCGAGATCGGGGGGGCGCTCTAGGCTCTCAGGCAAACGCTACAGGCCGCTCCGAGCGCAGGGGCCGCCCCGCCCGGGCTCTGCTTTACGGCGGGGGCGGGCGGACACGGACGGCGCCGCCCCCCGGCTCTCAGCGTGCTCACCAGCTGCCCGTCCCCCTCCTGCGGGCCCCCTTCCCCCGGCGGCGCCGGCTGCTGCTCGGGATCCCGGGCGGCCCCCATCCCGGCTCCGCGGCGCCCCCGACCCGCCGCACCGGAAGGAGCGGGACCGACCGCACGTCATCACACTGCGACGCCTCGCCCGCAGGAGCGCGACGGCTGCCATGGCAACCGCGCCGCCATCTTGTGGCGAGGTTGGGGGCTGGGTCCCGTCAGCGCCGGGCTCTGCCCCCCCCGCTCTCCCGCGGGGCCCGCGGCCGCACAGCGCGAGCCGGGCGCCCCCCCCCGGCCGGGCCGGTCACGGCGCGCAAAGGCCGGCCCGCGCTGCCGGTGCCGCTCGCCTGCGGCCAGCCCCGGGGAGGCCCGGGCCGGAGACACGCTGCGAGGCCGTCAGACCGGCCAGCCTGGGCCAGACCGCGGCTCCCTCTCGCCCCGCGTCCTGTCTGCCGACCGGCCAGCGCCCCCGGGGGAGTGAGCAGAACAGGGCACCGCCGAGTGACCCCGCCTCCGGCAGACACGGGCTCGGGGCGCCCTCCCTGGCGAATAGCCATTGGTGGACCCGGCCTCCCGCCACTTACCGAGTTCTTTATTGCACCCTGTCATGGTCGTGGCCTTCACAGGGTCCTCTGGCAAGGAGTTCCACAGGTCGACGCTGCGTTGCGTGAAGACATACTTCCTTGTCTTTGTTTGAAACTTGCTGCCTGTTCATTTCAGTTGGTGACCCCTAGTTCTTGGGGTTTCAGAGGAGCAGCCCTGTTAGTCTATTCGCAAAAAGAAAAGGAGGACTTGTGGCATCTTACAGACTAACAAATTTATTAGAGCATAAGCTTTCGTGAGCTACAGCTCACTTCATCGGATGCATTTAGTTCTTGTCTTCTGAGAAGGAGTAAAGAACGCTTCCTTATTTACTTTCTCTACACCAGTCATGATTTTATATCCCCCTTAGTTGTCTCTTTTCCAAGCTGAAAAGTGCCAGTCTTATTAATCTTTCCTCATACGGGAGCCGTTCCAGACCCCCTATCATTTTTGGTGCCCTTTTCTGAACCTTCTCCAATTCCAATATATCTTTTTTGAGATGGGGCGACCACATCTGCACACAGTATTCAAGATGTGGGCGTACCATGGACTTATATAGGGCAATACAATATTTTCTCTTATTATCTATCCCTTTCTTAATGATTCCCAGCATTCTGTTTGTTTTTTTGACTGATGCTGCACATTGAGTGGATGTTTTCAGAGAACTATCCACAATGACTCCAAGATCCCTTTCTTGAGTGGTAACAGCTAATTTAGACCCCATCATTTTATATGTATAGTTGGGATTATGTTTTCCAATGTGCATTACTTTGTGTTTATCAATACTGAATTTCATCTGCCATTTTGTTGCCCAGTCACCCAGTTTTGTGAGATCCTTTTGTAGCTCTTCACAGTCTGTTGGGGACTTAACTATCTTGAGTAGTTTTGTATCTGCAAATTTTGCCACCTTTCTGTTTACCCTGTTTTCCAGATCATTTATGAATATATTGAATAGGACTGGTCCCAGAACAGACCCTGGGGGACACCACTATTTACCTCTCTCCATTCTGAAAACTGACCTCGATTCCTACTCTTTGTTTCCTATCTTTTAACCAGTTACCAATCCATATGTTATGCTGGGATTTAGAATCATAGAATAATAAGGTTGGAAGAGAGCTCAGGAGGTAATCTAGTCCAATCCCCTGCTCAAAGGAGGACCAACACCAACTAAATCCTCCAAGGCTTTGTCAAGCCAGGCCTTAAAAACCTCTAAGGATGGAGATTCCACCACCTCCATAGGTAACTCATTCCAGTCCTTCACCACCCTCCTAGTGAAATAGGGTTTCCTAATATCCAATCTGGACCTTCCCCAGTGCAACTTGAGACCATTGCTTCTTGTTCTGTCATCTAGCCACCACTGAGAACAGCCCAACTCCATCCTCTTTGGAACCCCCGTTTAGGTAGTTGAAGGCTGCTATCAGATCCCCCCACACTCTTCTCTTCTGTGGACTAAATAACCCCAGTTCCCTCAGCCTCTCGTCAGTCGTGCCCCAGCCCCCTAATCATTTTCATTGCCTTCCGCTGGACTCTCTCCAATTTGTGCACATCCTTTCTGTAGTGGGGGACCAAAACTGGACGCAATACTCCAGGTGTGGCCTCGCCAGTGCCGAATAGAGGGGAATAATCACTTCCCTCGATCTGCTGGCAATGCTCCCACTAACTAACTTCTTGTTAATATCTGGAAATAGCAGCCAGGGTGCAGTCTGTGTGTTTCTGTGCCATGGCCTGTGCCCAGCATGCTGGGCAGCTAATGAGAAGCAGCTGGCTCCACCTCAACTCCTCCGAATGCCCTTTAAACAACACAGATCTTGATTTTCAAATGTATGTGCACACTGCCTGTTTTGCATGTGTGTGTATGAAAATCCAGGATTTTGCATCAGAATTTGCAGGCACACATTGGGCAGCAGATGATGTAGATATATCCTGGGACACAAGAAGGATTTTGGACAAGGTGTAAGCTGCTGCACTTGGAACCCAGTGCCATTCAAAGATCATCCTTAAAGGCTCCCCACAGACCAGTCTGGGGGAAATTTGACACTTGAAATTTACATAAGATGATTTTTAAATCAAGCAAATTAGCAGGGTCTTCTTTCTACCAACCCAAAAGGAGCTAATAAAGAAGACAACACGAACTGGAGACTGTGTGCTGTGGTTATTTGTCATCTCTCCCACTTCCTGTCTGGTGCTGGTTCCATAAAGCAGCTAGGTGTTAAACTGCCTATAGATTTGCTCAGAGGAGCATGAGAGTGTAACCCATAATCGGAGCAGCTGCAGAGACCTTTACAATCATTTACAGTCCTTGAAATATGTATTTGCTAAAGCAGTATTGCAGCAAAATACAAATAAATAAACCAAGAGGAGAGAAAAGTGCATTGAAACTGCAGTTTAGTGTGCAGATGAAACACAAGGATGTCATGGGGAGTTAATGAAGAGGAAGTCCAGCCCTTAGAACTTGCATGACTATTTAAATATTTTAAATCTTATACTACATCAAGAAACAGTCTTTCTCCACAAGGTCATTTGTACTAAACCCATAAAAACTTGCGTATATACAAAGAAAAAAAAGTAGTTGTCCAAAATTGTACACAGCTATAACTGCTAAATTTACAAGAGCAATGGGATGTTTTGTCTAGTAAAATATTCCCCATTAAGATAGCTTTAAGCTTGAAAAATATAAGAACAATTGTACTATTAATTCCAAATCAGGAATAGAGGTATCTTGTAAAGACTGGATTTGGTATCTAACTCAGTTCACCCTTTGGATGTCAGAGGGACCACAATCATAGATATTAACCCATTTGCTTCATCATATCATCAGTAAATATTTCCCTCATTCCATCTAAAATAAGCTGGAATTTAACTGGGAAAAAAAGTTGTTGCAGCTCCAATCCTCCTTTGGGAGCTGGAGCTTGTCATCTCTCTTGCACCTCCCTCACTAGTCCAGGAAACATTAGGATCCGATGAACCTGAAAGACGTCTCTCTTCTGTTTTGTAATCTGATTTAAAACTTCATCTTGATCAGTTACAAAGCAGAGCACAGTCAGAAGGGTTCAACGTATGTGTTTATGAACTAAACTTTTTTGCTTCAATAAAGGATATAGGATATAGGCAAACAAAAACCCTTTCTATTGATACGGGTGGGTGAAACTTTACCATTTCTTCTGGTAAAGTGAGCCAAGTGATGAGAGGATTATCTCTTTCAAACTCTTCATTCAGGCCTAGTTCACAGATGCTGGAGGCACTGGACTTCTCCAAAGCCTCCAGCCTACAATATAAAGAAACATTACCGTTTATTATATTGTATTATGTTGTTTGACAAAGATTTACTAATTTGTTGGCCTGATTTTATCTGTCTATGCTTATATTTTATCTATCACCCAATAAATAGCACCCAAAGACATCAATCAGAATTGGCACGCCCATGTACTGTGGCACTTTTCATACATGCAGGAAAAAACTGTCTTTGTCCCTGAAGAGTTTACAGTCTAATATAAGATAAGACAAAGGAAGGGAGTGTGATGAACAAGAGGAGAGAAGTGGGAAGGAAGGACAAGGCTAATAATAAGCTCATACTGGTACATAGGCTCAATGGAGGTTTGAGCCTGTATCCATTGCAGTCAATGGGAGTGTTGTTCTTGACTTAATTGGGTCAGGATTAAGCATTTCCTGGGTAACGTGGTAGTTTGAAATAATTAGAAATTTTTTCCCCCACAATCAGTCAATAATATCAGCTCTTCCTAAGCACCCTTCAACATGGCCACCATCGATTGGCTGATTTCTAGACGACATCCCAGCAGAAATGTGGATGAGGAGTCTGAAAGAGGAGAATGTGTTGGCCTTACGGGTCAGTTCTGTATGTAGTGAGCAACATGGAGGGAGCATGAAACCCTTTGTGGGAGGAGTAGAGCAATGGCTGCCCAAGTCTGAAAGGAAGAAATAATGGCCCTAGGAGAGTGAGTGGGGAGATGCTCAGTTACAATTTAATAAATTCCTTATCACAATCTGATGAAGTTGTGTCTTATTCCTCTGTCCCCATGCTCAGGCTGTGTGGCATTTAGGGTTCCAGCTAGTACGTCATATTGTGTAGCAGGATTTGATGAAGAGCCAGCTTTCATTTTCTGAAAAGCCAAGCCCACTTGTTTCCATTTACTAGAACAGGAAGCTTAGAGGGCACAAGTACTCCTGCGACTACAAGCTGCCCAGACCATGCAGATACTGCATTTGGGTGAGTCTTCATTAGGCGTTTATTCATCACCTTTGTATTTCTCTTGTTGGCTGTATTCCATGCAAGGAGGGTGGGGAGTGTACCCCGCAACAGGCTGTGTGTTCCAGCAAGATGAGGGCTTGACAGTGAAGCAGATCAGGCCAATGTTAAGTGGAATTCCCTAGGGCAGGGTTTCTAAAACTTCATTGCACCACCGACCCCTTTCTGACAACAAAAATTACTACATGACTCCAGGAGTGGGGACTGAGCTCACCTGAACCCTGCTGCCCAGGGCGTGGGGTGGGGGGAGGGTGTGGTGGTGGCAAAGACTGAACGCCAGGCGGGGGAGGGGGAGAGGAGGGGAAAAGCCGAAACCCAAGGGCTGAAGCCCCAGGCGGGGGGCCTATAATCTGAGCCCCGCTGCCCAGGGCTGAAGCTGTTGGGCTTCAGCTTTGGCCCCGAGCAGTTGGGCTTGGGCTTTGGCCCCAGGCTCCAGCAAGTCTAAAGCAGCCCCAGTGACCCCATTAAAATGGGGTTGCCACAACCCACTTTGGGGTCCTGACCCACAGTTTGAGAACCGCTGCCCTACGGGATCGTGAGTTGTGTGGCTTATTTGTACATTCCAGGGGGAATGTTATTACTTGTCTGGCTGTAACTTGGGAGTGGAATTTATTCTTAAATCCAAATTCAATCAGAGCCTCTCCTCTAATAACCTCCTCTCTTATTATTGTTTTATTTGCATCCTGGCAGTGCCAATAATATGCCAGATACATGCGGAGATATCCACTGCCCCAGATGTCTCCTAAAGAAGGATGCAAGATGATTTTGTGGTTAAGAAGATTTAGGTTCTGTTCCTGGCTCTACAACAGACTCACTCTGAGATCTTGGACAAGTTGCTTAATCTCTCTGAGACTCAATATTCCCACCTGGAAAATGAGGATAATACTTTCCTACTTCCAGAGGGGTTGAGACTAAATACATTAGTGGTTGTGATGTGTTCAAGGCTCTATGGTAACAAAAACCCTACCCTACAGAGCTCTTAGCGCATGATAGCAGGGTCTATGTGGCCAGTTAGTGCGTGGCAAGTTAACGTGCTGTTAGTGCTGACTCCAGGAGTGGGCCTGCCATTCACTCTGGGTACATCTACATTTTGAGCTGGAGGGATGATTCTCAGCTCAAGGAGACATACCCACGCTAGTTCTGATCAAGCTCGCGCACTAAAAATAGAGCATAGCTGCACGACATGAGCAGCAGGAAGGGTTAGCTGCCCTGAATGTGATCCTCCTGAGACACTAGGTGCATACTCTGAGTAGCTAACCCCATTCCCTGCTTGTTCTGCTGTGGCTATGCTTTATTTGTCATACACTAGCTCGCTCTGAGCTAGTGTACGTCTGACTCCTTGAGCTGGGAATTTACACCTCTAGCTCAAAGTGTAGACGTACTCTAAGTCTCTTTGTAGACAAGACTCAAGACACAGTTCCTTGCTCTGCTACAGACTTCCTGTGTGACCTTGTGCATGTCAGATAGTCTCTGTGAAATGAGAATAATGGTACTGCCTACCTCAGGGATGTTGTGAGGATAAATCATGTAATGATTGAGACGTGCTCAGAGACTACAGCAATGGGGGCCATTGAAGATACTTGCTTCTATGAAGTGCCTCCAAGCACCGTCAGAGAAGTGATTGTTTTCTTGTTCATTCTCCCCGGCATCTGAGACTCCTGTATTATGATCCTGTAGTGTGCCTCAAACAGATTAATTGAAGCAGAACATCTGAAGGACAGTGTAGAATTCCATACCTCTGGCTTGCGAGGATGCAACGGCTCTCTTTCCTACTAGTTTTGAACTTTTTGTTTATTTTTTTACTAAGGCCTTGTCTACACTAGACAGTGTTTGTAGTATAGCTATACCAGTTTAGCTATATCAGCAAACCCTCCTAGTGGACATGCATCTTATATTGGCAAAAGATATAAGCCAGTATATTGCCAGTAGAGTTTGTATTTAGTCCCTGAACAAAATAAGCTATATCAGCAAAATGACTTTTTTGCCAGTATAATTGTGTTTGGACCTGTTGCTAGCATAGCAATGTCAGTTAGAGGTGTGATTTTTTTCACACTTCTAACTGACATAGGTATGTCATAAGAATGGCCCTACTGGGTCAGACCAAGGGTCCATCTAGCCCAGTATCTTGTCTTCTGACAGTGGCCAATGCCAGGTGTCCCAGAGGGAATGAACAGGTAATCACCAAGTGATCCATCCCTTGTCCCCCATTCCCAGCTCCTGGAAAACAGAGGCTAGGGACACCGTTCCTGCCCATCCTGGCTAATAGCCATTGATGGACCTATCCTCCATGAACTTATCTAGTTCTTTTTTGAACCCTGTTATAGTCTTGGCCTTCACAACATCCTCTGGCAACAAGTTCCACAGGTTGACTGTGTGTTGTGTGAAGATATACTTCCTTTTGTTTGTTTTAAACCTGCTGCCTATTCATTTCGTTTGGTGACCCCTAGTTCTTGTGTTATGAGAAGGAGTAAATAACACTTCCTTATTTACTTTCTCCACACCAGTCATGATTTTATAGACCTCCATCATATCCCCCCTTAGTTGTCTCTTTTCCAAGCTGAAAAGTCCCAGTCTTATTAATCTCTCCTCATATGGAAGCTGTTCCATACCCGTAATAATTTTTGTTGCTCCTTTTCTGAAGCTTTTTCAATTCCAATATGTCTTTCTTGAGATGGGGCAACCACATCTGCACACAGTATTCAAGATGTGGGTGTACCATGGATTTATATAGAGGCAATATGATATTTTCTCTCTCATTATCTTGCCCTTTCTTCATGATTCCCAACATTCTGTTAGCCAGCAAAACTTTTAAGTGTAGACCAGCCCTAAGTAAGTACATGTCAACTGTTCCTGGCTGCCACATAGAAGACTAGACTGAGTCAAGAGACCAAAACTCTTAGCCCACCTAGAGATGAGTAAGTGTCCATGGGTCACTGGCCATGCTGAGAGCATTTTAATACGTATTTTGATACAGGTAAGAAAAGGAAGAAAACAAAACAAAAACTAAATTAGGGGCTTAAATAAAATTGGCCTGATTTTCAGAGGCACTGATCACCCACAACTTGTTTTGAAGCCGATGGGAATGGCTGGTGCTCAGTTCCTCTGAGCCCTGGTCTACAGTATGGGGTTAGGTTGAATTTAGCCGCGTTAGGTTAATTTTAAAATGAATGTGTCTACACAACCAACCCCGTTTCATCAACCTAAAGGGCTCTTAAAATTGGCTTCTATACTCCTCCCTGGTGAGGGGAGTAGCGCTAAAATCAACCTTGCTTGGTCAAATTTGAGGTAGTGCAGATGCAATTATCTGGGAGCTATCCCAGAGTGCTCCAGTGTGACCGCTTTGGACAGCACTTTCAACTCTGGTGCACTAGCCAGGTACACAGATAAAGCCCTGGGAAATTTTGAATTTCATTTCCTGTTCGGTCAGCATGGCAAGCTCAGCAGCACAGGTGACCATGCAGTCCCCACAGAATCGCAAACGAGCTCCAGCATGGAGCGAACGGGAGACACTGGATCTGATTGCTGTATGGGGAGAAGAATCTGTGCAGGCCGAACTCCAATCAAAATGAAGAAATGCTAATATATATACCAAAATTGCACAGGGCATGGTGGAGCGAGGCTATAACAGGGACACACAGAAGTGCCATGTAAAAGTCAAGGAGGCAAGCCTACCAAAAGATAAAGGAGGCAAATGGTTGCTCCAGGTCAGAGCCCCATAGATGCTGCTTCTATATCAGCTGCATGGCATTCTAGGGGGGGACCCTACCACTATCCAACCACTATCCATGGACACCTGCAAGGGGGAAGTCTCACGCAACAGGAAGGAGGATTTTGTGGAGGAGGAAGAGGAGGAGGAGGAGAATGCACAGCAGCAAGCAGTGAATCCATTCTCCCCGGTAGCCAGGACCTTTTCATCACCTTGGAGGCAATACCCTCCCAAGGCGGGATCCCCAACCCTGAAGCCGGAGAAGGCAGCTCTGGTGAGTGCACATTTGTAACTACAGTACAGGGTTTAAAAGCAATAGTGTTTAATGTTTGATTTGCCCTGAAGAATTGAGATGCATTTGCGGCCATTACAGCTACTGGAAAAGTCTGTTAATGTGTCTGGGGATGGAGCGGGAATCCTCCAGGGACACCTCCATGAGGCTGTTCTGGAGGTACTCTGAAAGCCTTTGCAGAAGGTTTCTGGGGAGGGCTGCCTTATTTCGTCCTTCACAGTAGGACACTTTACCATGCCAAATCAGTAGCAAGTAGACTGGAATCATTGCAGCACAAAGCATGGCAGCGAATGGTCCTGGGTTTTGGTTGCATTCAAGCAACATTTGGTCTTTATCTTTCTGTGTTAGCCTCAAGAAAGTGATACCATTCATGGTCACCTGGTTAAAATAGGGGAATTTTTGTAAGGGAACAGTAAAAGGACCCCATTCATGCTGGATTGTTTGCGCTGGGCTAAAAGGGATCATCCCGGAGAATAGCCATGCGGCAGGGGGAGGGGTGAAGGGATCATCCCAGAGAATAGCCATGCAGTGGACTGCGGGGAGGTGTGTGCTGCACGTCCACCTGAAAATCGCAGCCCCTCCTTTTAAATGTGAAACCCAACCGGCATTGCTTGCTATGGGAAAGGATGGCGCTGCAGTTTGAAACCATTCCCACATATTATGAAAGCGTAAGAAGCCAACCCCACGTACCAAAAGGCTTACCATGGCTGCCTGGAAACCGAATTCTGTTGCCCAGCCATGTGTGATGTGTCACCATACTGGCAGGCGCTCAATATAAAAGGCAAAATGCGACCTTGTACCTAAAGCACATGTGCTGTCAGCTGTGAATTGCTTGATTCACTGTGAAAGGGTCTCCCTTTTGTTCTCAGAAATGTATCATCTTTAATTTTACTCTCCCTTTTTATCTCTCCCCAGGTGCATATGTTTCTATGCTCCCCCTATCATCTCCATCCCTGAGGTTATCGCAGATTAGAAGGTGAAAAAAATGTACTCGCGATGACATATTTTCCGAGCTCATGCAGTCCTCTTGCACTGATAGGGCATAGCTTAATGCATGGAGGCATTCAGTGGCAGAGGCCAGGAAAGCATTAAGTGAGCGTGAAAAGCAGAGAGAGTAGGCAATGCTGAGGCTAATGGGGGAGCAAACGGACATGATGAAGCGTCTGTTGGAGCTGCAGGAAAGCCAACAAGAGCACAGATCCCCGTTGCGTCCATTGTATAATCGCCTGCCCTCCTCCCCAAGTTCCATATCCTCCTCACCCAGATGCCCAAGAACGTGGGGGTGGGGGGGAGGCTCCGGGCATACAGCCACTCCACTCCGGAGGATGGCCCAAGTAACAGAAGGCTGTCATTCAAACAGTTTTGAATTGTAGTGTGGCTACAATAAGCAATGTGGCCTTGTCCTTCCCTCCTCCGCACCCCACCCCACTCGGGCTGCCTTGTCTGTTATCTCACCTTTTTTTTAATTAATAAAGAAAGAATGCATGGTTTCAAAACAATAGTTACTTTATTTCCTTTGCCAGCTGTGATCGAAGTGGGGAGGGTGGCTGGTTTACAGGGAATTAAAATCAACAAAGGGGCTGGGTTTGCAGCAAGGAGAAACACACTCAACTGTCACACTGTAGCCTGGCCAGTCATGAAACTGGTTTTCAAAGCCTCACTGATGCGCAGTGCGCCTAGCTGTGCTCTTCTAATTGCTGTGGTGCCTGGCTGCTCAAAATCGGCAGCCAGGTGATTTGCCTCAATCTCCCACCCCACCATAAACGTCTCCCCCTTACTCTCACAGATATTATGGAGCACACAGCAAGCGGCAATAACAATGGGAAAGTTGGATGCGCTGAGGTCTGACCTAGTCAGCAAACAGCGCCAGCACGCTTTTAAACGGCCAAAGGCACATTCTACCACCATTCTGCACTTGCTCAGCCTATAGTTGAACTGCTCCTTACTACTGTCCAGGCTGCCTGTATATGGCTTCATGAGCCATGGGAGCAAGGGGTAGGCTGGGTCCCCAAGGATAACTATTGGCATTTCAACATCCCCAACGGTAATTTTCTGGACTGGGAAGTAAGTCCCTTCTTGCCACAGCTCGAACAGCCCAGAGTTCCTAAAGATGCGAGCATCATGCACCTTTCCCGGCCATCCCACGTTGATTCAGTAAAATGTCCCTTGTGATCCACCAGTGCTTGCATCACCATTGAGAATTACCCCTTGCGGTTTACGTACTGGTTGGCAAGGTGGTCCGGTGCCAAGATAGGGATGTGCGTTCCGTCTATCACCCCATCACAGTTAGGGAACCCCATTGCAGCAAAGCCATCCAGTATGACCTGCCCATTTCCCAGAGTCACTACCCTTGATAGCAGAACATCAGTGATTGCATTGGGTACTTGGATCACAGCAGTCCCCACAGTAGACTTGCCCACTCCAAATTGATTCCTGACTGACTGGTAGCAATCAGATGTTGCAAGCTTCCCCACAGGGCTATCGCTACTCGCTTCTCAACTGTCAGGGCAGCTCTCATCTTGGTATTCCTGCACTTCAGGACAGGGGAAAGCAACTCACAAAGTTCAAGGAAAGTGGCCTTACGCATGCAAAAGTTTCTCAGCCACTGTGAATCATCCCATACCTGCAACAGTATGTGGTCCAACCAGTCTGTGCTTGTTTGCCAGGCCCAGAATCGGCGTTCCACTGTATCAACCAGCCGTCATGATGTCCCAATTGCCACAGCCTGTGCTTTCAGGAACATCTGTGTCCATGTCCTCATCACAATCACCTTTGTGCTGGTGTCTCTTAGCCCGGTTCTGCACATACTCCAGGATAATGCATGAGGTGTTTACAATGCTCACAACAGCAGCGGTGAGCTGAGTGGGCTCCATGCTTGCCCTGGTATGGCGTCTGCCCGGGTAACCCAGGAAAAAAGGCGCAAAACAATTCTCTGCTGTTGCTTTCACGGAGGGAGGAGCGACTGACGACATGTACCCAAAACCACCTGTGACAATGTTTTTGCCCCATCAGGCATTGGGAGCTTAACCCAGAATTCCAATGGGCAGCGGAGACTGCAGAAACTGTGGGATAGCTACTCACAGTGCACCGCTCCATAAGTCGATGCTAACCACGGTATTGAGGACACACTCCACTGACTTAATGCGCTTAGTGGGGACATACACAATCGACTGTATAAAATCAATTTCTAAAAATCGACTTCTATAAAATTGACCTAATTTGGTAGTGTAGACATACCCTGAGAATTAATTTAAGTGGCTAAATTTGGATGTAGGGGCCTACCTTTAGGCAGCCAGGTCTGAACATGTTGGTCAGTATGTAAAACAAAGGCAAACAGTGATTTTTATAATAGTTGTAAAATTTAAAAACACATTTTGAAGGCGACTGAGTGATCTCGGTCTCATTCTGCTGTTGCCAAGGTGCTTTAAATGTCAGAAGTCTCTTTCAAATAAATTCATAGCAACTCAGAGAAACAACAGTCACCTTTCAGTAACTCCGCTGACAGCTCAGAGGACTTGGGGACGAGGCATGCGCCACGTAGAGATGGAGAAGGTGTGCTGGAACCTGTAAGTGCCAGTAGGTGCAAGAGGCGTGTGAGTGGGCAGGCACAGAACTGACGAGAAATCCTCCCAAAGTGACCTGGGTTCCAGCCCTGGTGGAAACAGCTCCTGTTGCTATAAGGAATTCTGAAGCGGATTTATTGGTGGCCTTTCCTGGATGTAAGTCTGGGGAAGCAGGCTGCTCATAACCCTGATTCTCTCCTTTCATTTCTAGCTCTTTGTTGCCTATGGCTTCTCTTGCAAAGAACAGCTGTGGCAGCTGGGTCCATAAAAGTCCAGTGTGGGGAAACAGCAATCCTACCGTGTCCCACTGTTGCTGGAGGGATGCACAACTACTGGGCCATTGGCTGGTACAAGGTAACCATATTATTAACCGTCCTGGAAAGTCATAACCATTCTGAGCCACAACAAATTTAATTATAAGCTTCTCATGGCCACCAAACCTAGCGCATGTCTCCCTGGGATCTTGTCCTCCCTACATTATTTCACAAGCCGTGAATGTTGGGCAGATAGGGGAATAGACCCAGAGAGGGACTGTGGCAGTGCTTCTTTCTGTCTTATTCCTCCTGACTCTTGGAGGAGGTGGTAGCTCCTCCATGTAGCTGCTGTGGGCTCTCCCTTTAGTGACATTAAAGGTCTCATCTTCATGTCTAGCTTTCAGGTTTGGGGGTGCATTTTAGCACATTGTCTCAATTGGGCTGCACCTGTTTCATATGAAAGAAACATTCATTTGCACATGCAGCTCTGCTAGCTGGATGACCCACTATCTAATTTATACAAGCAAATGGGGGGTCACCCACTTTTATGATCACAGTCAGCTGTGCATGCAAATGTTTGCACAGAAATGGAAATCAGCATGTTTGGACCTAAGATCTCTGGCAACATAGTCCATTGCTTATCTCTGTTCAACGTCTGACATGCTAATGGGGCTTCTGTTGGGGCACTGCAGGTAGTCAATGAGAGTCTTGAAATGGGGTTGATTCGGAGACATGAGAACAGCACGCATGTGTATTCAGGGACCCAGAGGGAGTTCCTGATGGATGTGCAGCAATCGCTGGTCATTCCTGAGGTCCAGCCGGAGGACTCTGGTGCGTACCGCTGTTCCCTGTGGGCCAGAGTTGGGCATTTCAATCAGCATGCAGACATTATCCTGCAGATATCAGGTGAGTTGGCAGCACAATATTAATAGGGCTGGAATCACAGCCAAACATCACAGGGGTACAGAAGTAGGTTGTTCAGTTCATTGTAGTTCCCATGGGCTGGACTGAGCCTTTAAGCTCAGCCCTGAGTAGGGGGCAGTATAGAGTTGTGCCTGCCCAGGAAGGACCTGTGATTTGGAGAGTCACCATTCCTCTTCTGCTCTTGCACCTAGGTGCGGGAAGTGAGCTGTGACATCTTTTGAGCATGCAGCTTACTTCCCTGCTCATGCCTGGCCAGGCCAGCCATGACTCTGCCCACTTGCTCCCAGGGGGAGAGTGCTGCCTCTGCTCTGCCCCTGCACCTGGACCCAAGAAGGTCACCCACAGGGTGTGAGACCTTGCTCTCCTGCATAGCCACACAGGACCAGGGTATGATCTTGCCCTATGTTTTTGAAAACAAAGTGCTGCTGGATTCACTTCTCTGTGCGCATTTCAATAAAGAAATGTTTGTTAAAATAATGGACACTATGTTACTGTAATGTTACAATAATGTTACAATAATGTTACTGACACTAACAAAAGCATTTTACAAAGGTTCAAAACTATTAACATGTACAAAAGTGGAAAAAGGATGCAGGCTAGAGACGGTGAGTTGTCGTCAAACACAAGAATGCTGTGACTGGCTCCTAGCGCTGCAGGACAGTGCCCTCCCAGAGAAGGGCCTTTGGACTCCTTTGTGGGACTGTCCACCGAGCGGCCAAATGCAGCCCTGGTGTAAGTGTGTGCCACGTCATTGAAATCAGTGAGTCACATCTGCTCAGGGCTGAATTTGGCCCAGTGTCTTTGTTTGCTGCATTGCTAACTTGTGAAAGTGCCCTGGGGCAGGCAGGAGGAATTGGATTTGGGTTCCAGGTTATGGAAATGATTGCCTAATTATTACCACCAGTCCCTGAATACCGATAACATTTGTCATACAATGTGCTTGACGGACAGTTTAGGCCCATATAGGAACTTAGACAGATGTCACTTCCCCCAGGAGCTATATGCAGCCATGTCTGGGTTAGAAATCTGTACAACTTTCTATTCACCAGTGCACAACAAATATTTGATTAATCTGAAAATCCAGGCAGGGATTTAGGGAGCCAGACTGTGATTTCCTGCATTGGAATCTGGCCAAGAAACCAAGGCAAACACCCTTGCTCTTGAGAAAAGGATCCAGGGACCTCTAAGGGTGGAGCATGGGTTCTGAACTGCCTCAAAGGAAGAGTGTCACCAGGGCCACTGCCTGCAGCACCTGGGTTTCTCTTGGAGGTCTCTCATCTAAGCATTGACCTGGCCTGATCATACTTAGCTCTGAGATCTAACACCATGCCTCAGTAGTGTGGCTTCAGGCTGTGAAGTCTCAGTACATTGAAATCTGATCACTATGTGGCATTGCTGGGGTAGTTTGATATTTCAGATCAATAGCTGGGTGTGTCCAGAGTGAGCTGTTATTTGCTGCAGTTCTCACCTCCCAGGGCATCAGCCACATAGATGGAGCAATAAACTCAATGGTGTTTTCAGTCTAACAACGATTAATAACAACAATGCAGGATAAACAACTGACTATCTGGGATGAAAGCCATGAAGCTGCAAGGTGTGGAATACTGGAAATGCAATAGAAGAAGGTGGATCACTCAGTGCTGGCATCAGAATTGAGCCACAGCTGGGAAGAGTGGAGTAAACCTGTACTTAAAACCTGCTTCTTGCAAGGAGCCTTCCCACATAGATTTCCTCAGCAGCCTGCCACCCTGAATTGCTCCCTCTCGCTGAGTCTGACTGGAAGCACTTTGAGGCAGGGAGGACTCTTGTCTTTCTAGGTTTCATGTGAAGAGCCACATAGCGGTTCAGAGGTATAGAAATAATGTCCAGTTCCAACCAATTCCCCCTGCATACCTTGTTCCTCGGGGTTTGGGGGAATAAAAAGTATTGCCAGGCCAAGCTGCAGCTTTCAAACTTCAGCCATTTCTGGGCTTGGTATCTCATCTCCTCCTTGTGTGCCTGGTGCATTTGTGTCCTGTGCAGGCTGATCATTAGGACCTCCTGACATGCTTCATCCCCCATTCTCTCACCCACCTTCCTGTTGGCCAGTTAATTGAGTAGGGAGGTTTTCTCTACTTGTCTGCCCTCAAATGCTCTGGGCCAGAGTCTGACCTGAGTCATACTTGTGTAAATAGAAAAGGAGGACTTGTGGCACCTTAGAGACTAACAAATTTAGTCTCTAAGGTGCCACAAGTCCTCCTTTTCTTTTTGCGGATACAGACTAACACGGCTGCTACTCTGAAACTTGTGTAAATGCAGAGTAACTCCATTTAAATCAGTTAATGTCCCAGTAACGGAAGCCATGGTCTGACCCACTAACTGGTACAGCTTAGAGATAGCCCGTCAGCCTGAAATCACACCCAAGGAAAAGGAGGGTAAATTTGGCGACAGTATATTTATTTTGTAATTTACTCATGAATAACAACCCACCAGATCCCCTCGCAGTAGTCAGAGGTGGGGTTGCAGATACTAATTGTGGCAGTTTGTAACTTGAATGTGGAAGCCTCATATAGATCCCAGCTTTTTGAACCCCTTTCTCCCCCAGCATGAAGTCTAGCTATCAGTAGTAGGGGCTGGGGGAGGTCACTTTCGTTTGGTCTGACCTCAGCCCTAGGGCTAGCACTGCCTGTACCTGGCTTTTTGTCTTCTCAGAGTGCTCGACTCTCCAGTCAGCCACATTACCCAGGGAGACTATGCTGCTGGATTCAGAGCAAGGGAGCAGCGTGAGCCCTAATTCCACCTGCTGCTGGGGGAAACCAGTTCCTGTCCTTGCTACTGTCCTGGGGCTGTTGGCTGTCAACTTGGGGAAAGGGCTGCTCAGCCTTGCCTTCACTCTGGTGAGTCTCTGTGTAGCCAGGAGGGTTTTACAGAGTCAACTGGCCTGGGAGTGAAGATGGGAGTTCAAAGCTGCAATTTGTGAGGGAGAGCTCTCATCTCACCCCCTCTGAAAGGGAGTCCCAGCCAAATGACATGAAGCCCCACTGGGAATGAGTCTCTAGTTGGTTGGGACAAGAGGAGGATACAAGAGGAGCTGCTTACTGATGGGATTTGAGAAAATTATAAACATGCTGCACTTGGAATCAAGTTGCAGACCGAGAGCAACTTCAGAGCGAACCTGCTCAGCCAACCCTCTGCCATGTCTCTCCAGAGATGGTGCCTCCTGGAGAGGGGTGGGAGATCCAGGTGACTATCCTGGATACAGTTTGCTTTCCTCTGTGTGAGTATGTGTCTGTCCCTTTGTGTTACACTACAGCCAAAGGGGGGATCAGACGGAGGACAAGCCTAGAGGAGAGAGAACAAGTGGGGAGGGAGTCCAGGGTGCTGTGGAATAATCTTGGCTTCCACTCAGCAATGAAATTTTTGCCCTCATTAATCCAGACTCCAAAACCCAGTGGGTTCCAACAGCACACTGAGCAAAGCATCATCCAGCCTGGAGTACTCTGGGTAAGGATGGACAGAGGCGAGTCTCAGATAGAGGGCCCTGTTTTCCAAAATTGGCTTTTAAAATATTGTAAATGCAAAACTATGTGAATAGCTGCTTGAATATGGAACAACAACATAAATGCAAAAGGGACTTGCCTTTGCAAATGGGAGAATTAGGCTTCAGCCTCAGGATCTACCTGTGCAAATGCTCATTTATATGCACATAATCTGATGGTGAGCGGAGGCCAGCTGAAAGTGTGGCCTTTAAGGCTGAAGTTGTAATTTCAGGAGCTAATAACCTCCCTGCTTTAATGATTCTCTCTAGGTGATTGTCATCATTCTGAAAGGAAAGAGAAGGAAAAAAGTAGGAGAAAGCTTTTAAGGAAGAAGTGAGAAGACAATGGAAAGACAGAGATTTGCTTCTTTGACAGAGGACTTGGAACTTGCTTGCAGGAACTAGGAGCAGCTGCAATTGCAGCTTGAACCTTTAGCACTGTAAGTAGGGTCAGAGCTTAAATGACTCCAGTTGCTTTGAATGATTTGAAGTCAGCTAACTTTGCCCATAACTGCAAGTCTGCTTTTAGTATTTCCTTTTGGAAAACACGGTGTCTGCCTTGAATGTCCCAACTCCAAGCTCAGGTCTTGGGGGAAGTGCAGAACGTTTATATCCAGACACAAGACTCTCACTCCACTCTCCGCAGCTGCTTTGAGGCAGGGAGTGAACATAATCAACAGAGAAGAAGCTGGTGAGATTGGAGAAAGAGAGGTGCCATCTGCTCTCTGTGGGACGTGGACTTCTGTTGTTTTTCTCAGAGTTCTGTATATTGTTTCAAAATACAACTGCATACCAGAACTGGCGAGACAAGGTGTGTGTATGTCTGAGTGCTGGTTACTGCGTTCTCCCACTGCAGGGGGACAGCAGCTGAGGAGGGACTCCGCTTTGGGAGTTACTCTAAGCTGGCTTGCCTCTGGATTCTCTCAGGACTTTTCTTTCCTAGTATTTTAATGCCACTTTCTTTGCGCTGTTAGGTCAAGTTTGTGGATGCTCCGAAGTGTCACCTCTCCCCTCGGCCCCCGAATGGTCCCAGGGAGTGGAAAAAACACACCTAGAACTAGGGGTCCTGCATGGTTGTCTGGGTACACCATGGAAGGCTAGGCGGAGTCGCTATGAATGGCCCTGTCTGTCTAGGTTTGATGGTGCACCCATTGACATCCAAGTGTCTTCAGACCATCTGTTAGACACGTTTGTAGTAGGAAGCCTGTTCCTGTTAGACACGTTTGTAGTAGGAAGCCTGTTCCTGGTAGAGTGTACTGTGCACAATACCTAAACATGTGGGCAGGTCTTGCCTCTCAATTTAAAAAAGGGAAAGAATATAAACCAGGAAACTACAGGTCAGTGAATCTAAATTCAGTTGTCAGTAAAACTCTGGAGACCATAAGCAAGGGCGGGTGGAGGGAAGAGGTTGCAGAGACAGGAATTATTAGCAGAAACCAATTTGGTACATGCCAGAGTGATCTAATCTCCTGTTGAAGAGGGCAAAGAAGCTCCTGATGAGGTGAATGTGGATAATATTGGTTACTGAATGTCCTTCCATGTTGGAGCTTTGCTTCAGGGATTCAAGATTTGGCCCGTAGATTTAGGCATTAGCAAATGTGCCACATAACCTGCACAAGTCAGTCTGGGAGTAGAAGACAGGCATGTAAGCTGGGCATAGCAGAAGCATAGTTAAATGGATGTCATTGAAACAAAAGGACCCTGTAAATGGCACCAGCTCGTAGAGCAGAACGGTCACAGACACTATCCAGAAGATTTAAACCTGTTACAGGAGAGGCTAGGCAAGGATTGGTGGGCATAGCAGGAATAAATCGAAAGTCATCCACTTGGACCAAAGGAAGACTTTGTGGATAATGAAAGGGACTCATGGGGTTATGTTAGCATTGCCAAGAAGTGGTTGCTGTTTGTTCAGCTGCAGCCTGAAAGACCAAGAGGATTGTATTCTGCACCAGAAGGAGTACTGTAAAGCAGACAAGACATGTTATAAAGCCCTGGCCAAGGCCAGGGACAGGCCCTTCCTGGACTCCTGCATCCAGTTCTGGGCACATCATCACCCTACAGAATCACAAATTCAGGAGAAGGGGCAGAGAAGAGCTGCTGAACTGATCACATTTATGGATAGCCTTAGTTCTGATCACAAGCTAGAGATCCTACGTCGGTACAGTCTGGAGAAGAGAAGGCTCCAACGTAGGGGTGGGCAAACTTTTTGGCCCGAGGACCACATTTGCGTGGGGAAATTGTATGCAAGGCCATGAATGTAGGGCTGGGGCAGGGGGTTTGGGTGTGGGAGAGAGTGCGGGATGTGGGAGTGGGGGTGGTGTGCAGGAAGGGGCTCAGGGCAAGGGGTTGGGGTGCAGGAGGGGGTGTGGGTGCAGGAGGGGCTCAGGGCAGGGAATTAGGGGGTGCAGGAAAGGGGACGGAGTGCACGAGGGGGCTTAGGGCAGGGGATTGGGGTCCAGCAGGGGACTCAAGGCAGGGGGTTAGGGGGATCAGGGCAGGGGGTTGGGGTAAGGGGTACAGGAGGGGTTTGGGGTGTGGGCTCTGGACCGGCGCCGCTTACCTTGACCGGCTCCAGGGTGGCAGTGGCACGCAGCGGGGCTAAGGCAGGATCCCTGCCTGCCTTGGCCCCGCACTGCTCCCGGAAGTGGTCAGCATGTCCCGCAGTGGCTCTTGGGGATGGGGTGGGGCAGGCGGCTCTGCCGTGTGCTGCCCTTGCCTGTGGGTACCACCCCTGAAGCTCCCATTGGCCAAGTTCCCCATTCCTGACCAATGGGAGCTGCGGTGGGCGGTGCCTGCAGGCGAGGACAGCATATGGAGCCCTCTGCCCCGCCTCCCAAGGGGCTGCAGGGACGTGGTGCCGGCCACTTGTGGGAGTGGCACAGGGCCAGGGCAGACAGGGAGCCTGCCTTAGCCCCACTGCGCCGCAGGGCTACTGATCCCGCAGGTTGGATTGAAAGCCCTGATGGCCAGATCCAGCCCTTGGGCTGTAGTTTGCTCACCTCTGCTCCAAGGGGTGGGGAGGAGAACATTTTATAGCATTTCAGCACCTCTTAGGGACTTGGGTGAGGAAGGGTGAAGTGAGCTGTAGCTCATGAAAGCTTATGCTCAAATAAATTTGTTAGTCTCTAAGGTGCCACAAGTCCTCCTTTTCTTTTTGCGAATACAGACTAACACGGCTGCTACTCTGAAACATGGAAATTCCTGTCATTGGGGATGAAAAAGAAATGATATTTGCATTAAAAATGCACAGAGGGCTTTTGCTGTTTCCAATTCTCAGCCCAGGGAGGCGCTGATAGAATCCAACTGATTGGGCCTCCAGGGAAATGGGAAGTCGTACATGTGCCCATGGCTTGTCAGTAAACAAATGGGATCAGTCTCCTAATCTGTGCATAGCCCAGTGCAAATCAGCATGATTCTTGGGGCTCCAGAAGAAGTCCCCCACAGGTGGCCTTGGTAAAGAACTTGGGAAGCTACTGCCTTCCTCTGAAGCCTGGGGCAAGGACTCTCTGCTGGGCTCAAGGGAGTATATCCTACATGACCCGTTTTCTGTGGTCACCAGTGACCCTGGGCATTGGTGGATCTCAGTCCCTCCGCTTTCCTCCTTAGGTTTCTTTGCTTTTGTCTTCCAAGACAATTTCTAAACATGACGAAGACCTGTTCATATCCTTATTCTGTGTGGGCAGGGACAGATACCTGGAACTGGCTCCTTAGAATGTGGAATTAGGCTAAAATATGGGCGGTCCTTATAGATCACCTGTGAGCTGCTTCCTCCCACACTTGAACCAGCTCCACCTGGATGCGACTTTAAATTGCAGGCTGGCTCAGCTCAGGGCACTCAGACACAGCTCTTGGCAGCACCATGAAGTCAAGGGGCCTCTTTCTTCTCCTGGGGCTCTTCACCCTCTGGACAACACTACAGGGTGCACCAACAGAAAGTGAGTAGAGGCAGAGAAGGGAGCAAGGCATGGAGGGGAGAGATGGCATGGAGGGGGCAAGGGCAGTGGGTGCTTAGAAATACCTGACACTTTAGCTGATTTGTCTCATCAGTGACCTGACGCAGGGACCAACAGAAACACGTCTCCATTGTCAGAGCCACTGGCACAGGGATGGGACTGACCCCAGCAAAGACAGAGCGAGGGGAATAGATTCCCTCGGAGCAGCAGACAGAATTACAGACCAGCTGAACTGGCCAGACACTGCGAGTTCCCGAGATGCTGAGTGACAGGCACTGAGGGTCAGGCATCCTAGGGCTCAGGCTGGCAGGCTCTGGGCTGTTTTAACTGGAAGCTTTTATTATCAATATAAGAATATGCAGGCGCCCAAACTTTACACTGCAGCATGCCAAGGACTATGTGATTTGCACTGTCTTATGGGGGCCGTGCACCATGCTCATGCCAGCCAGAGCTCCATCATCTCAGACTCCTCATCCACACTGGCACCTGGCTCCAGCTCCTGCTGCCTTTGGCACAGAACATCATCCCTAACTGCTCTCCCCAATTCCTTGTTTGGGAAGACGCATCTGAGCTGCACCTACCGACTCTCTGATTCTTGGAGAGCAGTCCCCAGAAGCTGTGGGCATGTAAATGGGTGGGAGGGAAGTAGTCACAATCTGAGCTGGTTGTAGGTTGGCAGGCAGGAGTCGGTGAGGGGAACAGGGTTGTCTAAGGTTGAGGAACCCAGGTATAGATGGGAGAGAAGAGGGGAGGCTCTACCCATGGTACTTCACATGGGTCCCCAAGGCTGTTTCTGCTCTGAACTCTGTTTCTCGTCTCAAATGTGAAACTTGGCAGGAAGCCCATCAGGAACAGCCTTTTTTGGGCTGTTGGGTGCTCCTGATTGCTCAGGACACACAGACCTGCTTCCAGCATGCTCTCTTCTTGGCTGGGTTTGTTAACACAAACCAAACCTTGGGGTCCTGCTGGCATTTCAGCAGTGAAACACTAACTTTGCAGACCTGGAAAGCATCCCCATATGACAGCGCAGCCCTTAGTGACACTCCTGAGCCACCACTGAAAAGCCTCTGCTCATTTGCTCAGATCTCTGAGAAAGGGTCTGTTTGGTTTGGAGCATTGTGTGCCATGTGTCAGCTCAAAGGGGTATTTGGAGGAAAAGCCAAACAATATCTATTCTGCTTTTTTCCCAGTGGGGCGCTTTATGCAAAACACTTGATTCCTCCTTGATTGATCAGCTGTGCCCATATTGCTAGGCCCTCAGCTCCCAAAAGGCAAGAGCTGAAATGTCTCCCTTGGCCCAGAGCATATACTCAGGGAAAGAAGGTCACTTTCCTGAGGCTGAAGAAAATCAAAGGTGGGGATTGCGAAGTCCTGAATGGTGGAAGTGTCCATGCTGTCCATGTGCTTTGGAGAAATGCCCTGCATCTCTGTGAGCCTGCTACTGCTCCCATTGGAGTCAGCTGGATCAGGTCCTTTGTTATTCAGCCACGTATTGCCATGTTCCATATTGACCATCCTGTAGAGTCCTTTTAGCTAATTCAGCCCAAAGGCTCGAATTTGAGTGCCAGGGATCAGACTCCTTCCTCTGTGTTTAGGCCCCTAAATAGACTTCCATGGAAGCTGTGGGTGCTCAGCACCTCTGATAATGAGGCCACTTATTTAGGTTCCTAAGTGTGAGTTTGGAGGCCTGGGTTTGGAAATGTGTGGTTTTCATTTCTCAAGCAGCTTGCTAAAAATCCATTCTAAGGAGTTTCTAAGGCTCCACATTATCTGCATTATCACACAGTGTATAGCTATTTGCTGATGCCACAAACCCATGGGATGAGTTTGGAGTTGTATGTCTGTTTCTCTAACTGCACTGGAAGAAGGTGGTCAGGCCAAGAAAGAATTTGAGAAACAACTTGCTACAGATACAAAAACTAACAGTAAGAAATCTTTAAATACATCAGAAGCAGGAAACCTGCCAAACAGGCAGTGGGACAACTAGATGACAAAGTTGTTAAAGGAGCACTTAGGGAAGACGAGGCCATTGCAGAGAAGCTAAATTAATTCTTTGCATAGGTCTTCACTGCACAGGATATGGGGGAGATTCCCACACCAGAACTATTTTTTTTTGCGTGTACTAAAGTACTGTCTCACATTGATGTGTCAATAGAAGAGGCTTTAGAACAAATTGATGATTTAAAAAGTAATAAGTCACCAGGACCAGATGGTATTCACCGAAGAGTTCTGAAAGAACTCAAATATGAAATTGCAGAACTACTAACTGTGGTATGTAACCTACCGCTGAAATCAGCTTTTGCACCAGATGACTGTAAGGTAGCTAATATAATACTGATTTTTAAAAAGGGCTCCAGAGATGATCCTGACAATTACAGGCCGGTGACCGTAACTTCAGTACCCAGCAAATGGGTAGAAACTACAGTAAAGAATAGAATGACCAGATACCTAGATAAACATGATTTGTTGTGGAAGAGTCAACATGGCTTTTGTAAAGAAAGTCACATCAATCCATTAGATCCATTAGAGAGATTAAACACGTTTATGAGGAGAGATTAAAGAGGCTAGGACTTTTCAGCTTGGAAAAGAGGAGACTAAGCAGGGATATGATAGAGGTCTATAAAATCATGAGTTATTCAAAGTTATTCACTTGTTCCCATAATATAAGAACTAGGGGCCACCAAATGAACTTAATGGGCAGCAGGTTTAAAACAAATAAAGGAAGTTTTCACTCAGCGCACAGTGAATCTTTGGAACTTCTTGCCTGAAGAGGTTGTGAAGGCTAGGACTATAACAGGGTTTAAAAGAGAACTGGATAAATTCATGGAGGTTAAGCCCATTAATGGCTATTAGCCAGGATGGATAAGGAATGGTGTCCCTAGCCTCTGTTTGTCAAAGGGGGGAGATGGATGGCAGGAGAGAGATCACTAGAACATTATCTGTTAGGTTCACTAGGTTCACTCCCTCTGGGGCACCTGGCATTGACCACTGTCGGTAGACAGGATACTGGACTGGATGGATCTTTGGTCTGACCCAGTAAGGCCATTCTTATGTTCTTATGTTCATTAGAATTCTTTGAGGGTGTCAACAAGCATGTGGATAAGGGTGATCCAGTGGATATAGTGTACTTGGATTTTCAGAAAGCCTTCGACAAAGTTCCTCAACTAAGGCTCTGAAGGAAACTAAGCGGTCATGGATGGATCTTGACTGAATACAAAGAATATTGATTCTGGAAATGAAATGCCGGCCAGCCCCTCCCACAGGGACTCACACCCTCCAAAGTCTGCTTGTTGGGCAAGCATTCACTTACTATTATGTATGGCGCACGGCACTTTGAGGAGAAAAACAACACGACAGGTCCCTGTCTTGAGGAGCTTCCAGTTTAAGTGGGGAGGACAAGAGTCACAACATGGAGAGATCATTAGATAGGTCTGGTGCTATTTGCCCATCTGGTTTGTTAGGCCAGGTGGAAGTCCAGCACTTAATCTCCCCACCCTATCAGGTTTTGATGGCCCTTAATATGTTGTCTTGTAATGATGGATCCACAGTGCCACCCGCTGCTTCTCTGAATAGCCTTTCCCAGCAGTGTCTTCCCAGACTGCCCAGAACTCAGACGGGTCACTGAGGCCTGTTGCCAGGCTGATATACTGGCTGCCTGAGGGACGAGCTGGTTTTTCAGGAGGAAGGCCAACCTGCGTCGGGTTACTGAGTGGGGGGTGGTTGTGTTTGTGGGCTGGGCAACTGTTGTTTGATTGCCATTCATTTTGCCACTTACATTTCTAAATGGAGAGACTTTATATACTAGAATAAAACAACAACCAGGCTGTAGCTCACCAGAGAGACCCTGCTAGTGCTGAACTGAGATGCAGTTAATGCCACTGGTCACTGGAGCTGGAGGAGTAATTTCCAACTCGGGTAGATGTACCCATGCTCGCTCTGACTGAGCTTGGGTGCTGAAAACAGCAGGATAGCTGGGGCTGTAAGGGCAGTGGGCCAGCTGCAGCCCCCTACATGAAGGGATAGGTAGAAATTCCCATCAAAGAGAGATACTCTGGTGGCAATGCCTTTTGGAATCCATCCTTTCCCAAATACCATAACCCATCTTCCCCACAGCCCCTTCCCCAAGCACCTTAATCTGGACTGTCCATGGTTCCTGACTCCCTGAATTCTAGCTTTTAACGTCCCTTCAGGACAAGAGGAAATAAACTCCATGGCCCACTGACCATTGAGACTTCTGTCCACATCCCGCTATGGCAATGGATTCCCATTGGAGACCCACACCAAGTTATCCTGCTCTATGTTTCCTTGGGAACATACAGCCTCCTATGCTTGGAGTACATGATATCCTGTGGAGGGTAATGACTTCCTCCTGTCTAAGTAGTGTGGCATCTTGGAGCAGAGGCTGAATAGTGAAGGAAAGATCCTGGGATGGAGAGAGACTCAGATGTGTATGATGCCATGTGCATTGCAGCTCTGTATGCATGGCACAGTTATGATGTGGAGTCAATGAGCATGGCACAGGTGCAGTGTGGAGCCTATAAACTGGGCCTGAATTCTGCAGCAAACTAGAAACTGTGTAGCTGATTCAGGTGAATTCTGAAATGGAGGTTTTCACAGGATAGTACAGTCAGTGCAGCATTGCTTGTGTTCTTTATTTTGATATGAAATTCAGTTTATTTTACTGTGCTTTTCCATTTTCAGTGTCCCATGGTTTTTTGTATTGTCAGCCAGTAAGTGCTTTATAGAATTTGTTGCAAGAAGATGGCGGTTGGAAAGAGGACATTTGGGGTTATAGCAACAGAGATGGCATGTCAGGGTTGTGTTTGATCACCCAAACTGCAGTTGACACTGGAGACCTGGGGGAAGAGCACCTCCTCTTTCCACCCCTCTTTCAGGCAGGTTTGGAGGGGAGTGGAGAGGCTTCAGTTGTGACCCTTGACAAGCTGTCCCACTGCACTCCACAACAGTGCCTCCCACGATATCAAATGATGCCGGCTAAGTACATTAACCTGATGCTTCTGCATAAATGATCGCCAATGAAGTTGATATGAAAGTTGGAATTTAGTGTATTGTCATTGGGACTCAGGGGGAACCTACCTAAAGATTAATAGGGCCAGTTCACATCGCTCAGCAGTATTGTTTTAAGCTCCCGGCAGAACTGAGATTGAAGCTTTTGACATTTTGCTCTGTGCCTATGAGGAGGAGTGGGATGGTGGTAGTGGAACAGGTTTTGGTGCCAGCTGGGAATGGGGTAGGTGAACTACAAACGTGTCAGATGTTTGGGCCTCTATTCATTTCCTCTGAAGCAGTTCAGTCACCTGCTGGGAAGGATCTTCCTAACTCGCACAGAAGGAGAGCTGGCTGTATTTTAAAGAATCCTTATTGAGGTTACAAGAACAAACGATCCCGTTATGTAGAAAGAATAGTAAATATGGCAGGCGACCAGCTTGGCTTAACAGTGAAACCCTTGCTGATCTTAAACACAAAAAAGAAGCTTACAAGAAGTGGAAGACTGGACAAATGACTAGGGAGGAGTATAAAAATATTGCTCAGGCATGCAGGAGTGAAATCAGGAAGGCCAAATCACACTTGGAGTTGCAGCTAGCAAGAGATGTTCAGAGTAACAAGAAGGGTTTCTTCAGGTATGTTAGCAACAAGAAGAAAGCCAAGGAAAGTGTGGGCCCCTTACTGAATGAGGGAAGTAACCTAGTGACAGAGGATGTGGAAAAAGCTAATGTACTTAATGCTTTTTTGCCTCTGTCTTCACGAACAAGGTCAGCTCCCAGACTACTGCACTGGGCAGCACAGCATGGGGAGGAGGTGACCAGCCCTCTGTGGAGAAAGAAGTGGTTTGGGACTATTTAGAAAAGCTGGACAAGCACAAGTCCATGGGGTCGGATGCGCTGCATCCGAGAATGCTAAAGGAGTTGGTGGATGCGATTGCGGAGCCATTGGCCATTATCTTTGAAAACTCATGGCGATCGGGGGAGGTCCCGGACGATTGGAAAAAGGCTAATATAGTGCCCTTCTTTAAAAAAGGGAAGAAGGAGGATCTGGGGAACTACAGGCCAGTCAGCCTCATCTCAGTCCCTGGAAAAATCATGGAGCAGGTCCTCAAGGAATCAGTTCTGAAGCATTTAGAGGAGAGGAAAGTGATTAGGAACAGTCAGCATGGATTCACCAAGGGCAAGTCATGCCTGACTAATCTAATTGCCTTCTACGATGAGATAACTGGCTCTGTGGATGAGGGGAAAGCAGTGGACATGTTGTTCCTTGACTTTAGCAAAGCTTTTGACATGGTTTCCCACAGTATTCTTGCCAGCAAGTTAAAGAAGTATGGGCTGGATAAATGGACTATAAGGTGGATAGAAAGCTGGCTAGATCGTCAGGTTCAATGGGTAGTGATCAATGGCTCCATGTCTAGTTGGCAGCCGGTGTCAAGTGGAATGCCCCAAAGGTCGGTCCTGGGGCCGGTTTTGTTCAATATCTTCATTAATAATCTGGAGGATGGCGTGGATTGCACCCTCAGCAAGTTTGCAGATGACACTAAACTGGGAGGAGTGGTAGATATGCTGGAGGGTAGGGATAGGATACAGAGGGACCTAGACAAATTAGAGGATTGGGACAAAAGAAATCTGATGTGGTTCAACGAGGACAAGTACAGAGTCCTGCACTTAGGATGGAAGAATCCCATGAACTGCTACAGACTAGGGACCGAATGGCTAGGCAGCAGTTCTGCAGAAAAGGACCTAGGGGTTACAGTGGACCGGAAGCTGGATATGAGTCTACAGTGTGCCGTTGTTGCCAAGAAGGCCAATGGCATTTGGGGATGTATAAGTAGAGGCATTGCCAGCAGATCGAGGGATGTGATCGTTCTCCTCTATTCGACATTGGTGAGGCCTCATCTGGAGTACTGTGTCCAGTTTTGGGTCCCACACTACAAGAAGGATGTGGAAAAATTGGAAAACATCCAGCGGAGGGCAACAAAAATGATTAGGGGACTGGAACACATGACTTATGAGGAGAGGCTGAGGGAACTGGAATTGTTTAGTCTGTGGAAGAGAAGAATGAGGAGGGATTTGATAGCTGCTTTCAACTACCTGAAAGGGGGCTCCAAAGAGGATGGATCTAGACTGTTCTCAGTGGTAGCAGATGACAGAACGAGGAGTAATGGTCTCAAGTTGCAGTGCGGGAGGTTTAGGTTGGATATTAGGAAAAACTTTTTCACTAGGAGGGTGGTGAAACACTGGAATGGGTTCCCTCGGGAGGTGGTGGAATCTCCTTCCTTTGAGGTTTTTAAGGTCAGGCTTGACAAGTCCTGGCTGGGATGATTTAGTTGGGATTGGTCCTGCTTTGAGCAGGGGGTTGGACTAGATGACCTCCTGAAGTCCCTTCCAACCCTGATACTCTATGAGGAGAAAAGATCACCTACATCCAGGAATCAGAGTAGCAGCCGTGTTAGTCTGTATTCTCAAAAAGAAAAGGAGTACTTGTGGCACCTTAGAGACTAACAAATTTATTAGAGCATAAGCTTTCGTGAGCTACAGCTCACTTCATCGATGAAGTGAGCTGTAGCTCACGAAAGCTTATGCTCTAATAAATTTGTTAGTCTCTAAGGTGCCACAAGTACTCCTTTTCTTTTTTACATCCAGGAAGTCTTCTTGGGCTGCAAGGATCTGATCCCCTTGTGCCAGCCAAGAAACAACCTGCTTCCATGAGCTCAGCTCATTGATATCACGAGCACTGGACACCCTGAAGGAGACTCAAGCAAAGACCTGGGAGTTTGAGGCTTGTTCTTCCTGGCTAATAAAAAAGGGCCACAAGTAAATTGTGGCTCTCCTGACTGAAACAGCTAGTGCCTCCTTTACTGAAGAAATCTTCCCTCCCTCCTTCAAACTCCCAAGAGTCCAGGCAACAATAAAGAAACCCATCCTGGATGCACTGGACCTAGCTAACTACTGCCTGGTTTCAAACCCACCATTCCTATGCAAGCTCAGAGATGTTAGCTGAAAGCTGCTTAAAGCTTATCTAGGAAAAGCCAATATCCTAGCCCCAGCACGGTGTGGATTCAGCCCAAGACATGGAACCGAAACAGTATTCCTAACATGGATGGATGATCTGCTGCTGCGGATAGAGGGCAGGCATCCATTCTTATTCTTCTGGACTTCTCCGCAGTGTTTGTCACAGTCAGTCATGAGATACTTCTTACCTATTTGAAGGTGGAGGCAGGGCTCAGGAGGAGGCAGAAAAACGGTCTGAGTTTTCTTGGAAGGACGCACCCAAAGGATGGTGATGGAAGTCGCATCCCTGCCACTAGACCCTCACTTGTGAAATGCCTGAAAGATCAGTTCTGTCTCCTGTCCTATTCAGCATCTCCATGCAGCCTCTAGGAGAACTGATGAGACATCACTCAGATGCCAACAATATGCAGATGACATATCGCTCTATCTTATCCTTTACAACATACAACAACAGCACCGTCACTAAGCTGGCCCACTGCTTGGTTGGGGTCAGCTCATCAAAGAAGAACTGATTGAAACTGAAACCTAGCAAGACAGCAGTCGTGTTGGTTATCAGGCACGGTTATCAGGGGGAAGTAATTTGGAGTTTGCAGCCCCCATTCATCCTCTTCTGCTTGAAGATGCATGCCCCAGTCAAGTCACGTCAGTCTTTAGTTTAGGAGTTAGGATTCCTTGTTGATGTTAGGGCAGTGTCTCCAGGTCACACTTTCTGCTGTCTCTGATGGGCTAGGAGACTCCATGCCATCTTGACAGATGAGGATCTGGTCTGAGCAATACTTCAATGTGACAAAGTGGATATTTTCTGTAATATTTTTATGATTCTGGTGTGTGCCTCAATTTCCCCTGTACGGTGCATTGTTACCAAGTAAGGGGAAAAGGACTGTTTGCTCTCAGGGCAGGCTAAAAAACATAAATATGAGTGTCAGCTCGCTGTCTGGGCCTCAGTCCTCATACCAATGGAGTACCTAAGAAGACAATGGAAAATCCAATCACCAAGTCATAGACACCTAGCCACCAGTGATGCAGAGGGATATAGATTTCCCCACCTCTCATGAGGAAAGCTGAGCACAATCCCTCAGCTCGAGAACAAAGGACTGGAGGGGGTGAGGTGGGGGAAGAAGAGCTGGCTGCTGGAAGCAGCCCGGGCTCTTACCTGGCATCTGACCAAGGAGGTCAGACTGAGGGACAGACAGAGCTTGAGCAACGGCCTTCAGTCGTGTCACTTACTGCACTTCTGAAAATTGCTCAGATACCATAGGGATGGGTGCAGTATAAGAACCTGAATAGAATAGAATCGGGTACCATATGTAGAACTACATAGGGACTATCCAAGGTAAGGGACAATGCCCATATCCTATGGACAGGTTGTTGCAGCGTGAAGAAAGTGTGTAGGGTGGATTGGCAGCAGCCATATGTGACTGAGGCATATTTGGGTCTCTGACTTTCCTGTTTTCCCTCCCATTTTCAGGGATCCCTGTCACAGCTTCTCCTCTCCATGGTGATGATCCAGGGAAGCACATATCAGAAGAAGATGAGCTGAAGGAAAAACTTGTGCTGGAGGCAACAAAACCTGTGTCTGGAGCAGAACCTGAGTCAACTGGAAAACTGGTGTTTGTTGTAAAACCTGGATCTGATGAAAAACCTGTGTCTGGTGGAGAAGATGATGATGATGATGACTTGGCCGGGGGAGATGGCGACTCTGACCTGAGCGAGGATGACTTGGATGGTGGAGATGGAAACGCTGACCTGAGCGAGTCTGATGTTGCTGGGGGAGATGGCGACCCTGACCTGAGCAAGGATGACTCAGACGGGGGAGATGATGACGCTGACCTGAGCGAGGATGACTTGGATGAGGGAGATGGCAACCCTGACCTGAGCGAGGATGACTTGGTTGGGAAGAGATGGCGATCTGACCTGAGCAAGGATGACTTGGACGGGAGAGATGATGACGCTGACCTGAGCGAGGATGACTTGGATGAGGGAGATGGTAACCCTGACCTGAGCGAGGATGACTTGGTAGAGAAGAGATGGCGATCTGACCTGAGCAAGGATGACTTGGACGGGAGAGATGATGACGCTGACCTGAGCGAGGATGACTTGGATGAGGGAGATGGCAACCCTGACCTGAGCGAGGATGACTTGGTTGGGGAGAGATGGCGATCTAACCTGAGCAAGGATGACTTGGACGGGGGAGATGATGACACTGACCTGAGCAAGGATGACTTGGACAGGGGAGATGATGACACTGACCTGAGTGAGGATGACTTGATCGGGGGAGATGGCGATGCTGACCTGAGCGAGGATGACTTGGTAGAGAAGAGATGGCGATCTGACCTGAGCAAGGATGACTTGGACGGGAGAGATGATGACGCTGACCTGAGCGAGGATGACTTGGATGAGGGAGATGGCAACCCTGACCTGAGCGAGGATGACTTGGTTGGGGAGAGATGGCGATCTAACCTGAGCAAGGATGACTTGGACGGGGGAGATGATGACGCTGACCTGAGTGAGGATGACTTGGACGGGGGAGATGATGACGCTGACCTGAGTGAGGATGACTTGGACGGGGGAGATGGCGATGCTGACCTGAGCGAGGAAGACTTGGTTGGGAAGAGATGGCGATCTGACCTGAGCAAGGATGACTTGGACGGGAGAGATGATGACGCTGACCTGAGCGAGGATGACTTGGACGGGGGAGATGGCGACCCTAACCTGAGCGAGAATGACTTGGTCAGGGAGAGATGGCGATCTGACCTGAGCAAGGATGACTTGTACGGGGGAGATGATGACGCTGACCTGAGTGAGGATGATTTGGACGGGGGAGATGGCGACGCTGACCTGAGCAAGGATGACTTGGTCAGGGAGAGATGGCGATCTGACCTGAGCAAGGATGACTTGGACGGGGGAGATGGCGACGCTGACCTGAGCGAGGATGACTTGGACGGGGGAGATGGCGATGCTGACCTGAGCGAGTGAGCTGTAGCTCACGAAAGCTTATGCTCAAATAAATTTGTTAGTCTCTAAGGTGCCACAAGTACTCCTTTTCTTTCTGCCGGGGGAGATGATTCTTTTCTGAGGGATGGAGGCTCTGAGGGGGCTGAAGACTGTGATAAGTGAGGTGATAATTCTGACCTGTGGGGATGGTGACTCTAAACAGCTGATGGTTTGGAAACCTTTTGATATCATATCAGCCTCTATATACATTCCTGGCAATAAGAGCCTCTCTTTCCTGTTTGACGTTTTCCAGCTTTCCCCTCTCTTTTACTAGTGATTGCCTGGGAACACGCTGCCTCATCGAATGACAAGGTTACTGCTCAGGGATCACTCTCTCTGGGTGAAGGAAATCAATGTTAGGTATCTTTGCTCCCTGGCTTGAGTAAGGTGCAAGGGGAGGTTGGGGTTCTCTCTCTAGGCTCTTACTCTAAGCTTCAGAGTAGCAGCTGTGTTAGTCTGTATTCGCAAAAAGAAAAGGAGGACTTGTGGCATCTTAGAGACTAACAAATTTATTTGAGCATAAGCTTTCGTGAGCTACAGCTCATTTCATCGGATGCATTCAGTGGATTTTCCACGAAAGCTTATGCTCAAATAAATTTGTTAATCTCTAAGGTGCCATAAGTACTCCTTTTCTTTTTACTCTAAGCTTGTCACCCTAGTGTCTGAGCACTTTGATTCAGCTTTCAGGTCATTTTTTCTTGAGATATATTTTCTTTCTTATTAAATCTTTCCTGACAGGTTAGCCAGTCCCTGGCACTGATGTTCTCCACTCCTAGCAGTGTTCCAGATTCAGGCCAGTTCTTCTCAGATACCTGTCCCATTGCACACCAGTCCCTGGACACCTTCAGGCTGGGCCTGGGGCTAGTATCTTCATCTGGGAGCTGGAATTCCGAGCTGAAGGAAAACTCATTTACTCATAAATTCCCCTTCTGATGTGGCTCCCCCTGCTCTGAGGTGAGCCAGACCTTCTGGCTAAGAGTAATCATAACCTTGGTTTGGACTGCCTGGACGGGCCTCTGCCACTCCATTCTCCTGGGGATGGTGTAGACTTGAGGTAACGTGTTGGAAACCATACGTATGACTCAGTTACCCAGCTGTGCACATAAAAACTGAGCTCCATTCCTGGTAGGCTATTGAGAAAGGATTGTGGAGCGAGCAAACAGGCTGTTTACACTTGGCACCCAAATCCAGGGTTAATAGTGTGTGACTAGGTCATGTCTTTACGAAACATGCAAAAAGAGAGCCAGGATGGCCTAATGGATGAAACCCAGGATTGGGTCTGGGTATATTCCCTCTGTGCTCTATGTTTGAAACCTCAGCTCTGCCACGTGTAACTGTTTTTTCTACCAAATGCATCTGATGAAGTGAGCTGTAGCTCACGAAAGCTTATGCTCAAATAAATTTGTTAGTCTCTGGGGTGCCACAAGTACTCCTTTTCTTTTTGCGAATACAGACTCACACAGCTGCTACTCTGAAACCTGTTTGGCTTGGGTAAGACATTGTCTATCTGTGTGTAGGTTTCCCCAGGGGTGGAATGGGGGGGACCAACCTCCTGGGGACTCTGAGGACTCACCAGTACAGCACTTAGTAAATGTGTAAATGTAACTCTTAGAATGTAGGGGAAGAAATTGTGTGTAGGGTTGTAGGGGCTGATTCTCCACAAGTCACCAGCCCAGTGCTGGGCGCAGTCGTAGGCTGCCTGATTTCCATGAACAAGTATTGAGGATACACCTTCAAGCTGTGTATTTGGCAACTGGGTGTTCAAATGGCCACCCGTGCAGGCTAATCTGCATGTTGCATGGACAGACATCGTAATAGTGCCTGCAGATTAGAGACACAATTTTGCAGGTGCTGGGCCAGTGTCCTTGGGGAGTTAGGCCGTACGTGTGTTCTACACCAGGGAACACAAAGAGCCCGGCTTTGTAAAAACCTTTCTTGTTTTCACCGTTCTCTTCCTTGGAGTAAAAAGTCCCCTCCCCTGTAACACTGTTGTTAACGGAGCTGTGTGTTTATCTCTGCTGCTTTGCCCACCATTCTGCGTGTAGCTGGGTGCTCGAGCCATCTTCCTGTCTGGTTGACGCAGCGTGTTCTCTGCCATGTGACGTGCACTGGGAGGTGGCTTGGACTCTTTCTTTTAGAAATGAAAACCTCTCTTCAATAAATATGGATATTAAAAATGACCCCTGCCGGGATATTGCTGTGAACGTCTGTCTGTGGTTTCATAAGTCTGTGTCCCTGGCCTGTGCTCTCCCCTTGTCCTCCCAGACAGGAGCTTCTCTTCTCTATTGGGCCTAATTTCAGGGTACCAGGAGACGCCCTTTCCACTAGTTCCTCAGTTAGTGGCCAGGAACACAGAGGAACACACTGATCCTGCACATGCTCAGACGCTTAACTTCAATGGGACTAGTCATGGGCCAAAATCCAAACACACAGGTATTTGCAGGAGTGGGCCCAAAATTAGTCCCTGCAGTACAATTTCTAGTGGCAAATGAGATCTGCACTAATATGAACCCTCACCCTTTCCTGTGCCCAGCACACTCTATCCCCTGAGCCCAGTCAGGGCACCCCCCTGATGCATCAAAAGCCAAAGCGAAATGCCAGAGGAGCAGGGGAAGATGGCAGTGTTAGGGAGAAGACACCTGACCAGGGTGCGAGTGTAGATGGGAGCCACAGAACCTTGTCTTTCTGCCACTGCTTTGGTGGGCTGGGACACATCTGCCAAGGATTCTACTTGTTCTCTGGTGGTTTGAGTGCCCCAAAGCATGCTGAGCGTTCCGAGACCCCTGGGGAGTCTGCCTGCTGGATCCAGCCCTCCCCAGGGTTTCATTAAAACAGTCACACGGAGCCAGCAAAATAAAGACGGGAATGGTGGGACATCCAGACCTCCCCCAGAAGCAGCCGCTTCACAAAGAGCCTCAGACAGAGCAGGCAGTGGGACACATTCCCAAAGCTGCTTGTACACAAATATGCAAGTGCATTTGGGAGCCCAGTTCACGTGACTGTATGTGCAAATGTGTGACTTGCACTAGAGAGCCAGGTGTGCAGCTACACAGGCCAAATTAGGCACAAAACCTGCACAATTGTGAAAACATGGGCACTAGTGTAAAGACTGGTCTGCTCCATGTCGCTGCTCCCAGAGCTCCCCATGTACATCCCAGAGCTTGTCTGTGGTTACTGGGAAAGTGTCCCAGAGGCAACTCAGCGTCTCTCAGTCTCTGGATTGCAGCCCTGAACAGAAGCAGCTGCCTTGGATCCAGCTTGACAGGCCCAGAGGGGCGGGGTGGGTGGTGAGGGCTGCCCAGGCTGAGAGAGGCCTGACCTGAAGAATGGGAGCAGAGGCCGAGGTGCTGGGATGTCAGGAAATGTTTACTGAGGAAGAGAAGAAATCCCAGGAAACCACGACCTGTTCTCCTGGCAACAGCACTGGGGATGGGGGAAAGTCCCTGGGGGTCGGAGCTTTGTCTTCCTGCTAGTCCGACCTTTGGCAATTGGTCCCAGTGCGGCTGAGCAGCTCGTTCCCGAGGAGTCCGGGTCCTGGCAGACGGGAGTTAGAGAGACCCTGGGAAATAGGACAAAGCCATCAGAGCCCTTGTACCATGGCACTGTGAGGCGCCTCCCCCACTCCTTAACCAGTCCTGTCTTGAAGATGGTTTAAATTCCAGCCCGGCTCAGCGCTGGGGACTCAGAGCTGACCCTCAGCAGCACATGGCATCAAGGTGCATTGACCCCGGGTGCCTTACACACCCAGCAGGTATATTTCCATTTCCTTGGCTAGTCACTCGCACTGCTAGAGCTGCAGGCAGAAAGGAACAGAGACTCTTCCAGCTCTGGAGGGTGGGGGCAGGTGGGAGGACAGCCAGTGCTGCGGGAGTGGGATGGTCCCTTCAATCTGCAGCTATGGGACTGTGAGAGATGGGCCATGTTTGCAGTGTGTGATGCTGTATGGACTAGCCGCGATCATTTATAATGTTATTGATACCAATGTTACAAAACTGCAATGAATCATGCAAGATATGCCATGTAAGGTATCAGTGGAAAAGTTATGATTGGCTAAATAGGATAATCATGTTTATATGTATGTATCCTATTTGTATTGTGAGTTATAAATATGTGTGGTATATTTGATTTTCAAACTTGTGCTGTGTTTCTGGGTGACACCCCCAGACAGATTGGCATCCGCACTATCCAGCCAGCTACACCATGAACCCACGGAGAGACGGCAGGGGTTACACCTATGAGTCAGCAGGACATGTAGGGATGTGTCTGTGGACAGGGGCCTGCAAGTGCTTTTCCATGCCCATGTGCTTGTAGGTTTGTGTTTGGGACACTGGATGTACAAGCCATATGACAAAGACTATAAAATGGCAGCTGCATCTTCTCCATTTTTGTCTTCAATCCTGCTTCTCACCTCTGGAGTAACTTCTCTACAAACTGAAGCTCTGAACACAGGACTCAATAACCCATCCAAGCTGTGGATGTGTTCCAGAGGGACTCTACAAGTCAGCAAACTCACCAATGCTGCTAAGAACCTGACATATGGACTCTGAAGTCATATGTATGGACCTGATTGTTTTGACCATTTAACAGCTCTCTTGTTCTTTTCTTTTCTAATAAATCTTTAGTTTTAGACACTAAAGGATTGGCTGGCAGTGTGGTATTTTGGGTAAGATCCAACCTAATATTGACCTGGCAATGTGACTGGCCCTTTGGGGTTCAGAAGAACATTTTGTAGAGTGAGAAGAGTTTTTAAATAACTCCACACCTTACTGCACCGAGCTGCTGATTGGGAGCCAGAGAACTGGAATGCAATAAAAGGGCTGTGTGATTTCTTTTCTAGCTTCCTGATAACCAGTGTGGGGGATCAGGAGCACAGTTTGTGACTGGTTGGTGAATCTGACTTCAGTGTTAACCTCCAGTTTTGGGAGGATCTGTCTTTTTTTTTTTCAGCCTGTCCTGACCTTGGCATTTTCAGTGAGGGCTTCCCTTTCCACCACAGGTGCACACACATTCACCGTCTCCACGCATCAGATATGCACGCACTGTCTGTGTACAGTGCATATTCCATGTCTAGATAATACTTAGCCCTGCCATGAGTGCACGGGACTGGACTAGATGACCCCTCAAAGTCCCTTCCAGTCCTATGATTCTATGCTCCATACCAACTGCAGCAGCCCTGAAACACACCTAGGCTACACCCAGACACCGTAGGAATAGGTAGGGAACATACATGAGGGGCATCATTTACTAGAGAGCAGCCTGGGGGCCCTGGTGTGTTCCCAACATTGCACTGTATAAGTAGCAGCGCCTGTCCAGGTTGCCATGGGTCTTACCCTGGCCTGCACAGGCACGAAGACAATCTACTTTAGTCTCAGAGTTGTTCTTGTTCCCATTGCAGCCACCATAAGAGAATTCTTCACACTTCTTAGAGTGCCCGTTGTAGATCCAGTGAGGAATGGCAGCAGTACAGGGCCCACTTCAGTGGGGAGGCTGCAGATATCTGCGGGCACAGGACAGAGAGATAAGGGACTCAGAAGCAGGGACTTCTGCCAAGGTTCTGTCTCCCCCACACCCAGATGAAGAGGGTAGGCATGAGGGCACAGGAGCAGAGGCTTGTCTTATGGGCGTCTCTGTGCAATGTGATGTGGCCTTTACCACCAAAGTGAGAAATCATCAGAGAAAAATATCCATGTCCAGCTTCAGCAGAGACTCAGCACCCTGGAGCAAGGGTGTTCCAGAGGATGGAGGAGTCCCTCCTGCCTCTGCAGAGCTGGCAGTGCCCCTCCCAGCGCTAGAGGAATGGCACAAAGGATTGCACATGGACACGGAAATGGACGTCTGGAAGTCTGAGGAGTCGCTGGAAGGGAAGATGGCCCCTGTCTTCATGGTGCTGCCGGGAGCTAGGTCTGAGTGCCCTGCCCAGCTGAGCCAGGCTGGGATTTAAACAGTGGCACTTCCTGAGACATTCTATTTGAGTCTCAAAGTTGTTCTCGTTCCCATCACAACTTCCGTATGTGAATTTCTCACACTTCTTGGCCTGCCAGTTGTAGAACCAGCAATGGATCATGGCATAACAGGACCCGGGGTCAGCAGAGAGTCTACAAAGGTCTGAGGGCCAGAGCAGAGAGAGAAGTGTCTGAAAGGCAGAGCAAAGGCATTTTGAGCTGGGAAGCAGAAAACAAGGGTTTCTCCCTCCGTCCCCTGGTCCCTTCCCCTTCCACTGCCTGCTGCCCGCACTTACCCCCAGCCGCAGGCAGCAGCTGGGCCCAGAGGGCCAGGAGCCCCAGGAGGAGGACGATGGCCTCTGACTTCATGGTGCTGCCGGGAGCTGGGGCCAGTGCCCAGACCTGAGTCGGGCTGGGATTTAAACCTGGTGGGGCCGGGTCAGAATGGGAGGAGGTGCCTGCAGTGACCTCTCGGCTCCTGCCGTGCTCCAGCTCCCAGCATGTGCTGTCTGACAATAAATCAGTCCCCCCAGATGGAACGAGGAAACAACCCGGATCCCAGGGTTTGGGAAACTCCCTCGAAGGAGCCTGGAGAAACAGGGAGGTCCAGGCCCAAAAGTCCCATTGGTTGCAGTCTCAGAGACTGATGGGGCACATGCCCGCCCCATCCTAGGGGACAGACCCTGCTCAGTGCCCAAGGGAAGGGAAATCCCTGGCTCCAGCCAGTGGCTCCGGGGACACGCATGTGTAATTCCTTCCTGGCCCCATGGGTACAGAGAGCTTGGCCCGTGGGGGCGTGCACGTCACCCTTTAACCCCAGACATGGGCTGGGAGCCAGGTCACGGCCCATTCCCTGTTGCGTCCCCAGTAGCTGGTTCCGCCAATCCCCTTGGGGCCCAGGAGACGGGACCGGCTCTGGAAAAAGTCCCCGCGAGGGATTCAATTCCCAGCAGTGCCCATTGGACACCTGGCTACTGCTCAGCTGCCCCTGCCCTGCAGCCTGGCTGCGTCTGTCCAGCAGGGACTGACCATCGGGACCGTGGTGCCATGGCCCAGCCCCATCCCTTCCATTTCCCACCACGGGGGACCCTGCCCAGGGGAACGAGGAAATGGCCATGGCCCAGAGCAAGGGGGGATCAGCCATGGACACACTGGGCTTGTGCTGCTGCCCTTGTGAACTGCCAGAGCCTGACACGGGCCCAGAGCCCCCAGAGCCGTCCTCCCTGAGAAACCGCCAGGCGGGTCCAGAGCAGCCCTGCAGGGCCGGAGGCCTGGTCACCTGAGGGGACTGGCCCGACCTGTCCACACCAACCAGGGCGATGCAGAGCGGAGGGAGGAGCCCGCCTGACCCCCCATCTGTCCTTCCGTGAGACACTCGCCACTAGGACACCTGGAGGAGGTGCCTGACTCGCATGGCAATAATAGGGCTGGATCCCCAGGACTGGGTCTTGCTGGGGAGAGGGACCGACCCCATTGGGGAGAGCGGGGTTGACAGGCTCTGAGCTGTGGCTTCCTCCCGCAAGCGACTCCCCCCAGAGCTACTGGGTAGGGGCCGGCTGGGAAAATCCTCCCCCGACCCTTTCACCTCAAATGCCTGTTGCCCAGCCACTCTGGATTGTGTCCCCTGAACCCCTCCCAGAGGTGCTGTCTGGGGTCCTGTGGAGACAGCCCTGCTCCCCTCGAGATGCTGAGCAGCTGTGCGTCCCCACCCCAGTAATGTGTCTGGGTGTGTGAGGTGCCTTCCCCTCTAGGCTCTGACCCCCCCGGAGGCTGGTGGTCCTTAACACCCTCTCCCTCCAGGACACAGGGCGAGCCCAGCCTCTGGGGGCTTAAACACAACACCCCCGGGAGCACCCCATAGGCAGTCAGCGTCTCTCAGTCTCTGCACTGCACCCTGAAATGAAGCATCTGCCTTGGATCTGGCCTACTGGGTCCTGGAGGGGTGGGGAGAGGAGTGGGGGGATGCCCAGGCTGGAGAATGGAAGCAGAGGCCGAGGTGCTGGGACATCAGGAAATGTTTATTGAGGAAGAGAAGGAATCCCAGAAAACCTCGACCTGTTCCCCTGGCAACAGCACCGGGGATGGGGGAGAGTCCCTGGGGGTCGGGGCTTTGTCTTCGGGCTGATCCGATCTTGGCAATTGGCCTGTGGGGCTGAGGCAGCTCGTCCTGGCAGACAGGAGTTAGGGAGACCCTGGAAAATAGGAGGAAGCCGTCAGCGCCCTGGTCCCGTATCGCTGCTCCCCGAACATCCTGTGCTCGGCGTGGCAACAGGGCAGCTTGTGAGAGTGACACCGTCCAGGCAGACAGGTGCGCGTGCCGGGGGACGGGGCAGCAGCACATCTCTGGACAGCTGCTGAGCCTCAGGGTGTCATTGTGGCCGGAAGACGGGACTCACCTGATGGAGCCACCGTCATGCAGATGTAGCCACAGCCATTAAAGCAGCACTTCTGTCCTTCTTTACAGTCAAAGTCGCTGTCGCAGCCATGCAGGCAAATGCCAGGGCCTGAGGTCTTGGGGCAAACCCCGGGTCTCTCTGCAATGCAGAATGGGCACAGCAGGGAGACACCAGACTTGTCACTTAGCTGCACCAGCCAAAGGGAATCCCAGCCTCTGCCTTAGGACCTTGAACTGGCAGCTCCCTGGGCAGAGGTCAAGGGCAGCAGACACTTCCAGCTTCCTGAGACAGCTCTGGGCTGGGGGGCCTGGGAGTTGGGATCAGGTATGGCAGGCTCATGGGGCTGGGTCCTGGCCCTTCATTGCCCTGGGTTTGTTCCCCTGCCCCAGCAAAGCTGCCTGACCCCCCGGCCCAGCACTCTGGCCCCTTCCTCTGTGCTATCAGCCCTAGTGCTGCATGCAGGTGTGAGGACAGCCTCAGCCCATGGCACTGCACAGCCAGCTCTCGCTCAGAGCTCCGCGATTGCTACCCGGCTCAGCCAGACCATGCTGCACAACGGACAGAGTGGGCAGCTAGGTCCGAGGGGCCGGGCGTTTAGTCTCTGCTGTCAGCATTTCCGGGTGGAAGTGAAGCCTCCAGCACGACCCCAGTAGAACAGCCCACTTGTGCCAGAACTGGAGTCAGATGCTGGCAGCGTGGGCTCCCCTGCACAGGCTCATGGCTGGGGACCTGGGTCCCTGGCTGCCCCATGTGTCCATTAGCTTCTTCAGGAGGCAGGTCAAGCCATGATACAGGGTGGCAGTGACTGCCCAGGGCCACGCAGTAGGTGGCACAGCTATACTGGAACTCAGGGCTTCCTGGCTAACCGTGCCATGGCTCCGAGCCCTGTGATTTAGGACCCCAGGTCCCTCCCCAGCCACAGCAGGGCTGGAACTCAGGGGACCTTTTATTTGACCAGACCTCGCACTGTGAGAGATACCAGGGCTCCTTGAACTGCTGGAGACCAGCCCCAGTGTAATTCCGCCCCCCAGTTTATGCTGTGCAGCTGGGCAGCACCTGCCCCCCCCCCCCAATGGGGACGCCAGGCTCTGTCCCACGCACCAGGAGGCCTGCAGGCACGCACACACTCTGCCTTCCTCTTAAAGTTGTTCTTGTTGCCCTTGCAGCCACCATAGATGAAGCTTTCACACGTCCTGGAGGCCGGGTTGTAGAAGTAGCGAGGGATCCGTCCCTTGCAAGGACCCTGCTCAGGCGGGAGTCGGCAAATGTCACCTGGGGAGAGATGGGTTGTGATGAGAGCAGACATCTGCACTGGATGGCCCTGAACACACGCACGTGCTCTCTGGGATGAGGCAACAGCAGGGTGCCTCTGGCCTGCATGGTGTGGCCGTTCACTGCTGACCTGAGAGCTCTTCCGGGGAAAGTGGGTGCCACAGGAGAGAAACATCCACCTCCACCTCCAGCAAAGACTCCGAGCCCTGGGGTCTGGGAGCGACAGCCCCAGGGAAAGCACATTTAAGGGCAATTCTTGCACTGCAAGTTGTGACTTCCTCTACAAAAGAGAGAGCTCCCGTGACCCTCATCTGAGCCAGGGGCAACTTCCCTTACTCACGTTTATCTCCCTGACCAGCTACAGCTGGCAGCTCGGCCCAGACGGCCAGGAGCCCCAGGAGCAGGAAGATGCTGCCTGACCCCATGGTTCTGACGGGAGCTGGGTCTGAGTGCCCAGGGCTGAGCCAGGCTGGGATTTAAAGCCTAGTCCACGTGGGGCCTGGTCAGGAGCGGGGGGGGGGGTGCCCGCAGTGACCTATCGGCTCCTGCCATGCTCCAGCTCCCAGCACGCACTGTCTGACAATAAATCAGTCCCCCTGCATGGAACGAGGAAACAACCTGGATCCCAGGGTTTGGGAAACCCCCTCGAAGGAGCCTGGAGAAACAGGGAGGTCCAGAGCGCCCTGTGGGGAGACAGCCTGGTGCAAAGTGAGACTGACGGGGAGGTGAGCTGGGGGGAGCCCAGGGTTCCTGTGAGCAGGGCATGGAGATGGGGCACGTTATGCAGTGGGGCTGAGAAGGCCAAGAAGATTCTGGGTAACAGGCGACATGGTGTAACGAAGACGTGGTGACATGGTACAGGCTGTCTGCCCTGCTGGTACCAGGGCGTCACACTCCCTGCGTTGCTCAGCCCTGCTGGAGTCTCCTCAGTGCACTGCCGTAGCGTGTGCCAATGCAAACACAGCTTGTTGTGCCAGGCATGGTACTGAAGCCCTGCCCAAGGCAGGAGCCGGTGCAGAGAAGAGCTATTAAACGGAGTTCACCTACGGAGGGGATTAGCTCTGAGCCAAGGCTGGAGTTATTAATCCGATGTGGAACACCGACAGACTCTAGCTGTCGGCGAGCAGGATAACACTTGGGGCCTCTGGAGTTTAGTGCATGAGCCTCTACTCATGATCTAAAAGCCACATGGCCCTTAGCTAAGGCTGTAGAGCAGACTCATTAATCTCTCTCTCTAAGTGGTCTCGGTGTTGCTAGATGGGACAGAACCCCACACCCAAGAGGTGTGTGGGTTACATATGCAGTGTGGGGAACGACAGCTATGGGAAGGCAACGGCCTGGGTGAGGATCTCTCAGACACTCCGGGCAGGACAGAACCTGGCTGGGACAGAGCTCAACCCAAGCGGGCATGAGGGTCCTGGGCAGGAGAGAAACACCCCTGCCAGCTTCGGCAGAAACACTGACATCTGGGACCTGGGAGAGGCGGGATCGGTCAGACCTGGCCAGTGCTGGCATGCAGGGCAGGGCTCCCCAGAGAGGGCCTGACGCTGAGGGCTAGACCTTCATATCAGCCCTGCACGGCCTGTGAGCAGCGACTGCACCTGGAACCTCGCAGGTGCAGGTGGTGGCTCAACCCAGAGGGCCAGGAGCCCCAGGAGGAGGACAATGGCCCCTGACTTCATGGTGCTGCCGGGAGCCAGGTCTGAGTGCCCAGGGCTGGGCCGGGCCCATATTCAAACACTAACCTGGTGGGGTCTGGGTCACGAGAGGGGAGGTGGCTCAGTGAGCTAGATTTGTTTGGCACAGTCCAGTCCTGGTTTATTTCCTCGTGTGGGAAGCCAGTTCCTGGTATCGGTCCCCACCCAGATGAGACTCTGAAATGAGAAGTGTTGTATTTAGTGATGTAAATTTAAAGAATAATAAAAGATGCCCAGGCAAAATATCGAGGGTCTCAAACACTTATTGAAACTGCCAGTAACAAAGGATCAGCTCCTGGCAGCATCACATATGGATCTAAGTAAAACATTCACTCAGCAGCCATCAAAGCCAAGGGAGAACACCATGCTCACAAACACGCACAGAACATGCCCTCTCCCGTCCCTGGCAAAGCAATGGGTTTTGCACCATGCCCGGAAGGTCAGCGAATTCGGGCTATTTTGGATCAGGGAGGAGCAGGCTCCAGAGTCCTAGAACCCTCACAGAGAATAGCCTGCCAGCCCCTCCCTCTGTCCTATAACCAGGGTATCAGCACCTTTCCCCCCTGCCTGGGGAGAGAGGTGATCCCTGAGATAAGGCCAGCCCCAGGCTATTTAGGGCTGTAGAGACCAATGGGCAGCCAGTGCCGATCCCGGAGCATGGGTCATGTGCTTCCAGAGAATGCCCCGCTCAGTAAGCAAGTGCCGCGTTCTGCACCACCGCCAGTCTCTGGCTGGCTGTAAGGGGCAGCCCCATGCCAAGCACACGGCAAGAGTCTGATCTTCAGGTGCCCCAGGTCTGGAGAACAGTGTCAAGGTTGGGATGTGAAAGGGAAGGTCCCGACCTCCTGGCCAGTTACAGCTGGTGTGAGGCTGACTGCGTTACAGCGGTGATAGGATCATCCCACCGCTGCTGGGGGCCTCGAATCACCCCCTGGTAAGTAATGGCAGATGCACCCCTCAATCAAGGGACTGATATCACCTCCGCCAGCTCCCCCACTCCCTCCAGTGCTGTCTGCCAGCTCCTCAATCGGGCCCCCAGCTCAACAGGACAAGGGCTGAGGCACTGAACTGCACTGTCCATGTTGGGCAAAATGGAGACCTTCAATTGGGTGCTGTCAGGCCCCTGAAAACACTGCCCCAGGTCTCCTCCTAACCCTCCTGTTGGCCTCAGACAGCAGCTGGGAAGGGGCTACAGAACACTCTCCTGCGGCACTCCGCACTGGAAGAGGAGCGATTGCCCATGACTAACCGCTGAGATCAGAGCAAGTCAAGAGCAAAGCCAGATGGGAGCAGCCCCATTCGCCCCACCAGACTCCACAGGTGAGTCAGCAGCACCTTGTGTTCGATCACACAGGAGACAGCCCACGGGTCTCATCATGCCGGCACAGACCCCTGAGCTCCATTTCTTGTCAGGAGCTGAGCTTGGCCAGTGTGAGCTCTGTGCTGGAGCCAGGTGTATGCCCAACATCAGCAGCATGGAGATGCCTATGAGAGTTTTCTCACTACAATCTGGGTCTGAAACAGAAGATGTGACACCAGGCAAGAACTGTCCAAACTGTCAGTCAAGAAATGACTTCCTGGGCAGAAGGCTGAATTGATGCTTTCTTAAAAACCTTTTCAATGAGCAGCGCTGCCACTTTTCACCAGTAAAGGACCCAGCCAAGAAGGACATAGGTCCAAAGCACAGGCTGCTGTGGGACAAGGGGACTCCCAACATCTCCAGAACGTCAGGGAGCAGAATCACCCGGGTTTCATTCAGCCAAAGTCAGGGGTCTTGTCCTTTGTGAAATCATGGAAGGTTGGTCACCTCCCAAGCAGGCCCTCCTTCTCATGAACTAGAGGCCGGGGACGACTGCCTTTCCTGAGGAGGGCCGAGTTAGACGAAGCAGAGTTTAAACATCTCATTGTTGACTGGCCGCCTCTTCTTACAGCTTCCTTGTTTTCATGGCTGTGCTCCCCTGCCCACTAGCAGAAGGGTGAGTGAGGAATGAGGCTCCCACCCTACACCGACCTGTTCCCAGCATATGGCAGCATTATTCCACCCACTCAGCCATTTCAGAATGAAACCACACCTCACGCTGGCAGGATTTGCATACATTGCACACTCGTCCTCCAGGCCAGACAGCCAGGCTGGTAACTAGGGCACCGAGTTTCATTGGGCAGGATTTCAGCATGGCCACTGGCTCTGTGCTCAGACAAGGCCCCATCACAAGTGATGTGTAACAACTGCTCTGCTTTAGGGAGCTTGAGCTGCTCCCCAGCCCACGGCTGACGTGTGAGTGCAACGCACGCTTGCCCTGGGCAGATCCATGCCTGGCTGCTCCCATGAGAACCTCTAGCAGAAAGTGAACAGAGAGAGAAACCTCTGTAGACTTGCCCTGTGGCTGCGACAGTGTCCGGTTAGCGGCGCTATTGCTGGGGAGCTGGATCTAGGAGCCTGGCACTGAGGTGGCACTATCCAAACGTCCAGCCCAGCTTCTCAGGGACTTAGAATTGTTGGGGAAAATCCACATCTGGCTTGAAACGTCTCCTGCCTGTTCCCAGCTTAGTGGGGAATTTGGGGTAAAATTCCACTGGGCTGGTTTCTCGAGTCTCTCTCCTGCCATGTCTAAGCTACGCCTCTGGGCAGTACAGGGCTTTAGCTCGGCTTGCAGTTTTGTTCAGATTTTTTTCTACACTGATGATTTCAGCCTCCTCATCAGACAAAAACCACCCACGGGTGGCGTTAAAGTTGAGAGTAGGTGGCAGTCTCTTCCAGGCAAGAACCACACAGGGATGCAGTTTCCCCAACCCCAGCATTAGAACCCCAGGACATTCAGAATCAAGGTCGCATGTGACTAATCCAGCCATGCTGCAGTAAGAGGGGCCCAGGAAAGGCCCCCAGGTTTCTATGGGACACTTGCCAAGTCCCTGATTTTTGATGAGGGGTGAAGGGAGATCACATGCCCTGGGGCTCCTCAGCTGGAAATTTGGCATGTCACAGGGCGTGGATGAAAGCTCAGGGAGGGCAATGCTGCCTCCCCACCCAGTCCCGTCCATGAGAACGAGGGGCAAGAGATCCCGGGAAGGGGCAGGACATTCCCAGAAAGAACAGGAATTAGCCCTTCACCCAGAAGGGGCAGCCTGGGGGTTTCCAGCCACGGCTGAGCCTGGGGGCATGGACTGAAGTGGGCTGTGAAGGAGGCAGCGTGTGTGGCTCCAGTCTGTGAGCTCGGGGCGAATGCAACCCCAGGCTGCGGGGGAGAGTGGGCCAGTTCGGGGTGGCAGAATTTGCTCGCAGCTCACAGAGTGATTTAAGCTCTCTTTGTTCCCGCTGCACCTGGTGTTTGTCACCAACACAATGACCACCTAGGACACACGGAGGCTTTTGCCCCAGGGGGTTGGAGGACAGCCAGGTGGGGGGATCTGAGCAATGTATGGGATGTATGTGGGGTCTGGCCTCTCTCCTTCGTCCCTGTCCTGCTGGAGGTGGTCAGGGTCTCCTTTGGGGCCATCCCTGGGGTGGAAGCTGGGCAAGGGCAGGTGCCCTGGGCAGAGTTGGGAGAGGGGTGAGGATCAGGCCGTGATGACCTGGCACATTTTGTCCCCTAGAACAATAGCGCTTTGGTAACAGAATATCCCTCAACAAACCACTGGAGCAGCTCACAGCTGCCCGCAGCCTCAGCCCCACATGGCTGCCAGGGGGCGGCAGGACTGGGGCCACCTCCTGCTTGGAGGGCTCATGACCAAGGGGGATCAAGGATAAACGCCAAGTAACAGCTTCCACTCAGCCCCAGTGCAGCCTGCCCCAGCTCAACCTCCTGCCCCCGGACCGGGGTAGCACAGTGGCCCAAGCCCAGTGTGTGTTGTGAAGTAGGCTGGGGAGCAAGTGAGGCGTGTGCTGAGCCAGTTCCAAGGGGGAAAGGGGCCCCCTCTCCCCTGCAGCCTGGGGTTGCATTCGCCCCGAGCACACAGACTGGAGCCACACACGCTGCCTCCTTCACAGCCCGCTTCAGACCATGCCCCGGGGCTCAGCCGTGGCCGGAAACCCCCAGGCTGCCCCCGCTGGGTGAAGGGCTAATTCCTGTTCTTTCTGGGAATGCCGTGCCCCTTCCCGGGATCTCTTGCCCCTCGTTCTCATGGACGGGACTGCGTGGGGAGGCAGCATTGCCCCTGGGCCTACTAAGGAGGAAAGAGCCCTGGCCAGAAACAGGGTGCTGAAGTCAGGGACCCCATCTTGGGGCAGCGTCCAGCGGAGCCCTGGTGAAAAGTGAAGGTCCAGGGCTTCGCACCAAGGGGACAGTGTGACGCTCCGAGGCAAAGTGGGTCTGTGACCCCTGGGATCTGCTGGCCCCCGGGAGTCACATGACCACCATGACGGGCACCAGCAGGGCAGCTCAGCCCAGAGTCCCGTGGCCCTGCCCAAGGCAGGGCATGGCCTGCGGGAAATCGAACGGCTCCCCCAGCTTTGGGAGCAGCCACGTGCCCCATGGCCGTCATCCAGGCAGGTCCTCATGCACGGAGGGCTCGCTGGTCCAAACCAGGCTACCCTGCCACAGACAAAGGCGGGTTGAGGTCAGTATGGACGAGAGACCTGTTCAGAAAGCACAGGCTGTGATCCTAGACCTGGCACCCTCACCTCAGAAACATTTGTTTAAACAAATCCCAGCTCCCGTGACCCATCATCCCTCTAGTGCATGGTGCCCACATGGCCCCCTCCATCCTGTCCCTGCACTGAGGCATGCTGGCCACATCACACCAGCCCTCTGTCTCTGGTGTGGTCCCTTGTACAGCGGGGCAGATAGCGCAGAGCAACTAGGGAGGGGCAGGCTGGGGAACAGGCCGGAATGGTCCATTGGCATGACATCGCACCCCCATTTGGCCCCTCTCCACTGTCTGGAAAAGGTCCGGCTCTGGCTCTGAGCTCTGACAGCAGCATGGACTGGGGCTAACTCACTGTGCTGTGTCAGCTACCCCCAAATCATTCCTGAGTCAGCAGCAGCACCCACCAGAGAGGGCAAGTGGGTCACCCGCCCTGCGCAATCAGTAGGCCCCATGCCCATACTGTGTGGGTGGCAAGGGCTGGAGGGAGGGGCAGGTGTGAGGTGTGGGGCTCATTTGGGAACATAGACGCCTGTAACAGGTTCCCTTCCTGGTGGGGATTCCTCTCCCAGGGGAGCTGCTTAGTCAAGCATGAGGCTGTGCTCCTGGCGAGCTGGTGGCTCATCTCTTGGGCTGGGGGCAGCTCCCATCAGCCTTCACCCCGGTGCAGGGCCTGGAGAGCCCTGACTCTTGATTGGGCTGCCCCAGGGGCCAACCAAGACCTGCCAGTGCTCACTTTGAACTGTAACTGGTTAAGCCTCTGTGCCTAGCGTATGTGGAACCTTCCCCTTTGCTGCAGCCCCACTAAATGGCCAGTCCCTGAGCCGTGTGTCTGGGAGGTTATTGGGAGCACCAAGCCGGCACCTACGAGACCTAGCCACAGTGCTTGCCTTGGGGGCGCGGTACACCTGGCACGTTCCCAGCACTGCAGGGGCCTGTAGGGACAGTCTTGTACCCATGCGCCATTGCTTCCCAACAGACCATGCCCTGGTGCTGATCCTCACTGTGGGGAACAAGGAAATGGCCAAGCAGGCAGGGAAGGGGACAGGAAGGGTCCCTGCTCACTGAGTCCTGAGGGGCCCAGAGTCCTCAGCACCCAGGACCTGCCCTCCCTGACTGACCAGCCAGGCTGTTCCAGAGCAGCCCTGCAAGAGGAGGCCTGGTCCCTGCCAGCTCCCCCACCACCATCCTCCCCTGAGAGACACTTGCCACCAGAGTCTCTACCCAGACCCAGATACATGGAGCAAGTGTCTGTCCCCAAAGGCCTGATCCCCTGGGCCCTGCTTGGGAGGGGAAGACCCCCCCGGATGTGAGAGCCCCCAGCTCACAGCCTGTCAGACACTGTCTTGCAGCAGAGCAACTAGGGAGGGGCAGGCTGGGAAAATCCCCCTGGCTCACCCCAAACCTTTGCCTGGTCCTGAAGTGGACCCGGCACCAGGCTCTGCACAGTGTGTGGGAGTGTCAGGCCGCTCTGCTCAGTGCTGCCAGGGATGTGGCCGGCTCTGCTAGTGTCTGTGTCCCCCAGATTGGGGCACAAGGTGCAAGGTCAATTGGCCTCAGGGCAGAGCCGGGGCAGGGCTGGAGACATAAACAGGGTGAGCAGAGCAGCAAGTGATTGGGGGGCCTGATCCCTGCAGCTCCTTGGAAAGCCCCTCAGTGGCCCTGCCCAGATGCTCTGTGGGGTCCTGTGCAAATAGCCCTGCTGGTCCTGAGCAGGAAAGGGGGGATTTGGGCCTGGAGTAATTTGGGAGCTTGCAGTGACTGAATCCAGGGGCTAGGCTGCTGCAGTGGCTAGTCCCTGGCCACCCTGGTGCCCCCAACCAGCCTGTCCTGGCAGCCACACGTCGAAGCACTCACACACACAGCTTTTTACGCAGGGACAGGCTTTACTACACCCTTCTCAGGGTGCTGCTCCGAGGCAGAGCTGGGCAGCGGCCAGGCACATGCTCGCTCCCCCGCCATGCCCAACCAGCCTCCTGTGCATGGAGGCACCGGTGATGTCACGTGGCAGATGTAGTCCGAGGGCAGCTGGAGCAGCCAAAGGGGCTGGGCAGAGTGAGGGGAGCAGGGGGAGGACCCGGGAAGTGGGAACTTTGCAGGCTGATCTGTTCTCGGCAATTGTCTTGCATGGGTCCCGGGGGCGGCATGTCCCCTCTGGCACCTGGGTTCAGGCAGACGGGTGTTAGGGAGACCCTGAGAAGTAGCACAAAGCTGGCAGAGCCCTGCTCCCATATCACTGCTCCCCGCATGCCCAGGGCTCCCTGCGCTCACCAGCGCCATGACTGGTGGGTCCATGTAAACTAGAGTGACTCCAGTGGAGGCACATGAGTGTGGAACTCAAAGCCCGGAGGTTGGGGCTGGCTAATGCGGCTGGGGCCCTGGCCCTTCACTGTGTTCCTCCGATTCCTCCCACCTGCTCAGATATGGGCACATCCCCCCTCCGGCCCTGGCAGCCAAGGCTCCCTGCGGAGGCAGGCATTAAACTCACCTCCAGACACTCTGATGCACTGGTGGCCACACCCGTTACTGCAGCACTTTTCTCCTTCAGGACAGGAACCGTCGCTGCCGCATAACTGTGCGCAGAGCCCAGCGCCGAGCGGCTTTGGGCAGCTCCCACGGCTCCCTGGGACACAGAAGGATCATGTGGCCATGAGACACCCACCCTGATTGACCAGCTGCCCACCTAAAGGCTCCTGCCTCGCTGTGGGAAACAGGCCCATAGCAGGACTGAAGAGAGACCCCATCCAGGATGCCCTGTGCGTCGCTCATCCCTCTGCTCCATCAGAGCCACACTCCCCGCTTCAGCCATGCGCGCTGGAGGGCAGCTTAACCCCATGGCTGCTCATCAGCCTTCTCGCTCTGTGTGGCCAGCACACGGCGAGAGTGGCCATCACTGTGGCAATGCCGGTGCTTCTCTCACTGCCTCTCTGCGCCAGGGAGCGTCGCTCTCAGCCATTTGTAGTGACGCGGGACCCAAAAACTTCACTGCTTTTTAAAACCAGGAAAAGAACTTCCTCCCAGGGGTGCAATGGGGCAAACGTCTGAATGGCCCCTGCTTCCCAAAGACTGCGCTGCCTGCCAGGGCCTGGAAAACCAGTGCCCAAGAGGGGGCCCTGGCTGGAAGAGACTTTGTGTTCCCAGCAGGATGGCCCATCTCAGCCTGAGCCAAAGGGCCTCTGCTGACAGCACGGAAACACAGAGCTGTCTCTCAGCCGGAGTGCGCGGCCTGAGAGAGCAGGCCAGCCACAGGGCCAGTTCGCGTTAATGATCTCTGTAGACCAGAGTTGGCAACAGAGGTCCCTCTCCTGCACCATCTGGAGCCCAAGGTGCAGCCCACCCAGGGCCAGGGCCATTGGGCTCCTCCACCAGTGCAGTTCTTGGAACGAGAGTCCAGAGCTTGTGTGGCGAAGCGGGACTGTTCTTAATGTTTCCTCTGAATAGTGTGGGGGTGCCTCAGTTTCCCCTGTGCAGTTCTTAAGTATCTAGGTGGTGGGATAAGGGTATATGGTCCTTGCAGAGCCCTAGAGGGCAGGTATGTGCAGGGGTCTGGACACAGAGAACGGCCGACACCCTGTTTCCTGGCAACTGGTGGCCTGGCCCTTCCCCCCTGCAAGGTGAGAGCTAAAGAGGTTGGAGAACAAAAGTGACCTCCTGGCCCGGGAAAAGGTCAAAGCCCAGAGCAGGAGGGGCTGGAGGGGGAGGCAGTTTGGGGCTGGCTGGGGACATAGAGTGAAGTGCAGATGTGATTGTCTGGCTCACTGCCCCCCAAAATGGACCCGGCTGAGGGGTCCTGTTCTCTGCACCTACAAGCTCTGGTTTAGACCATGTTCCTGTCGTCTAATAAACCTTCTGTTTTACTGGCTGGCTAAGAGTCACGTCTGATGGTGAAGTTGAGGGGCAGGACCCTCTGACTTCCCCAGGACCCCGCCTGGGCGGACTGGCTGTGGGAAGTGCACGGTGGGGCAGAGGATGCTGCATGCTCTGAGGTCAGCCCCAGGAAGGGGGCAGCCGGGTGAGCTGTGTGTCCTGCAGACAGGCTGCTCCCAGAGAGGAGACTCCCCCAGAGTCCTGACTGGCTTCATGGGGAGCAGTTCCAGAGGATCATCCGTGAACTCTGTGACAGCTTGTGGCTGGCCCGTGTTGGCTGGAAATGGCTTGAACTAGCCAGTCCCCTGCATCTGAACCAGGCACTTCCCAGAAGACGAGCCACCGTAGGGTCTGGGAGCTTTTGGACAGAGCAGGATCAGGGAGTCTTAGAAACATAGGCCTGGAAGGTCATCCAGTCCATTCCCTGCGGTGAGGCAGGACCAAACACACCTAGACCAGCTGTGACAGGTGTTTGTCCAACCTGCTCTTAAAACCCCCCAGTGATGTGGGTTCCACAATCCCCCTCAGTCACCTATTCCAGAGTTTACCGAGCCTTAAAGTTAGAAATCTTGTCCTAATATCTCAACTAAATCTCCCTTCCTGCAAACTAAGCTGGTTCCTCCTTCTTCTACCCTTGGAGAACAGTTGATCCACCTCCTCTTTACAACAACCTTTTACAGATTTGAGGACTGTTATTCCCCTCTCTGTCATCTCATTTCTATACTGAAGATGCCCAGTTCTTTCAACCTTTCCTCATAGGGAGAGGCAGATTAGGGTTTTGTGGGGACCTGGGCCAGAGCAAGTGGGGGCCCCTCCCCACCGCTTCTACCTGTAGTCCCTCTTGCCACTCCCCATGCTCCTTTTGGGGAAATGGGTTCGGGGTGTGGGGGCTTCTCCCGCTCCCCAGCAGGAGCACCAAGTGGGCAGAGTGGGGCATGACCCCGTGCCCCAACCCCGCTCCCCAGCAGAAGCACCGGGCAGGCAGAGCGGGTCGGGGGACAGGGGCGGTCATTTTTCCAGGGCCCCCCAATTGCCTGGGGCCCCTGGGCCTGAACCCCATTGGCGCAGTGGCTAATCCACCACTGTTCATAGCTCAGGTTTTTCTAAACTTCTTCTCATTTTCATTGCTCTCTCTGGACTCTCTCCAATTTCTCCATGTCTTTCCTGAAGTGCAGCACCCAGTGCTGAGCAGAGCGGGACAATGACCTCCCGTGTCTTACATACGACACCCCTGTTAATACAACCCAGAATGACTTGTACCTTTGATCCACTGTGGCCCCCGATCCCTTTCTGCATACTGTTGCCTCGCCAGTTATTCCCCCCGTGGTATGTGTGTGTTTCCCCAGTGCAGTACTTGGCACCTGCCTTTACTGAATTTCATAAATTCTCTCAAATTTATCAAGAGATTCATCCTGGGAGTCTTCTAATCTGACATCTGTGTCACCATCTCTCTCTGTAGCTGTTTCCTCTATGCTCAGCCCTGCAGTATCTGAGCTGTCTACACAGAGCTGAGAGCTAGGACCACTCTCCCCCCAGGCCTGAGCCTGGGATATCTGCCCCCCTCAGTGCCTATCACTCAGCATTTTGGGAACTCCCAGTGTCCGGCCAGTCTGTAATTCTGTCTGCTGCTCCAAGGGAATCTCATCCCCTCACCCTGACTTTGCTGGGGTCAGTCCCATCCCTGTGCCAGTGGCTCTGACAATGGAGACGTGTTTCTATTGGTCCCTGCATAAGGTCAATGATGAGACAAACCAACCCACTGCCTAATGTGTCAGGTATTTCCAAGCACCCACTGCCCCTGCTCCCTTCTTTGCCTGCTGCCTGCACTCACCTCAAGACGCAGGCAGCAGCTGGGCCCAGAGGGCCAGGAGCCCCAGGAGCAGGAAGATGGCCCCTGATGTCATGGTGCTGCCAGGAGCCGGGCCTGAGTGCCCAGGGCTGAGCCGGGCAGGAATTTAAACCCTGTCCCTGCTGCAGCTGAGAGGGGAGGTGGCTCATAGTGACCTTTGGGCTCCTTCCCTGGCTAAGCATCCAACTCACTGCATTTCACAATAAACCAGTTTCACCTGTAAGTTCCCCTGCATGGAACAAGGAAACAACCCGGATCTTGTGGTCTGAGAAACCCCCCAAAGGAACCTAGAGAAACAGGGAGGCCCAGGCTCCAAGGTCCCAGTCAGATCCAGGGACTGATGGGAGAACATGCCCACCCCATCCTAGGGGACAGTCTCTGCTCAGTGCCCAAGACAAGGAGAAACTCTGGCATATGTGTGTGTTTGTGTGTGTGTGTGCACGCGCTGGCGTATTTGTGTGCATGCTGGCGTGTGTGTGTGTGTGTGCATACATACTCGTAATTTCTTCCTGATCCTAGGTCTGGAGGCAACCCGGCCCTTGGAGGAATGCAAGTCACCCTTTACTCCGGACACAGGGTGGGAGCCAGGTCACAGCCCGTTCCTCGCTGAGTCTCCAGTAGCTGGTTCTGCCAGCCCTGCTGGGGCCCAGGATCCCAGACGGGATTGGCTCTAGGTGGATTTCATTCCCAGCACTGCCATGTGACCCCTGGCTACTGCTTCAGCCTGACAGATCCTCATCTAGCCATCACCTCTCCAGAGCTGCTGGTCCCCATGCTGCCCAGGGTTCAGCTCTCTAGCTGAGACCCTCAGCAGCTGCTCATCTCTGCACCTTCTCCAGAATTTCCGCTTCCCTAGGGAGCTGACATGCCCGGAGCTGCATGCAGGCATCCAGGAGGGGCCTGTCCCTGGCCTTGGGCAGGGCTTCAGTAACATGCCAGGTGTGGAGGATGTTTGTATTGGCACACGCTACGGCAGTGCACTGAGGAGACTCCAGCAGGGCTGAGCAACGCAGGGAGTGTGACGCCCTGGTACCAGCAGGGCAGACAGCCTGTACCATGTCACCACGTCTTCGTTACACCATGTCGCCTGTTACCCAGAATCCTCTTGGCCTTCTCAGCCCCACTGCATAACGTGCCCCATCTCCATGCCCTGCTCACAGGAACCCTGGGCTCCCCCCCAGCTCACCTCCCCGTCAGTCTCACTTTGCACCAGGCTGTCTCCCCACAGGGCGCTCTGGACCTCCCTGTTTCTCCAGGCTCCTTCGAGGGGGTTTCCCAAACCCTGGGATCCAGGTTGTTTCCTCGTTCCATGCAGGGGGACTGATTTATTGTCAGACAGTGCGTGCTGGGAGCTGGAGCATGGCAGGAGCCGATAGGTCACTGCGGGCACCTCCCCCCCGCTCCTGACCAGGCCCCACGTGGACTAGGCTTTAAATCCCAGCCTGGCTCAGCCCTGGGCACTCAGACCCAGCTCCCGTCAGAACCATGGGGTCAGGCAGCATCTTCCTGCTCCTGGGGCTCCTGGCCGTCTGGGCCGAGCTGCCAGCTGTAGCTGGTCAGGGAGATAAACGTGAGTAAGGGAAGTTGCCCCTGGCTCAGATGAGGGTCACGGGAGCTCTCTCTTTTGTAGAGGAAGTCACAACTTGCAGTGCAAGAATTGCCCTTAAATGTGCTTTCCCTGGGGCTGTCGCTCCCAGACCCCAGGGCTCGGAGTCTTTGCTGGAGGTGGAGGTGGATGTTTCTCTCCTGTGGCACCCACTTTCCCCGGAAGAGCTCTCAGGTCAGCAGTGAACGGCCACACCATGCAGGCCAGAGGCACCCTGCTGTTGCCTCATCCCAGAGAGCACGTGCGTGTGTTCAGGGCCATCCAGTGCAGATGTCTGCTCTCATCACAACCCATCTCTCCCCAGGTGACATTTGCCGACTCCCGCCTGAGCAGGGTCCTTGCAAGGGACGGATCCCTCGCTACTTCTACAACCCGGCCTCCAGGACGTGTGAAAGCTTCATCTATGGTGGCTGCAAGGGCAACAAGAACAACTTTAAGAGGAAGGCAGAGTGTGTGCGTGCCTGCAGGCCTCCTGGTGCGTGGGACAGAGCCTGGCGTCCCCATTGGGGGGGGGGGGCAGGTGCTGCCCAGCTGCACAGCATAAACTGGGGGGCGGAATTACACTGGGGCTGGTCTCCAGCAGTTCAAGGAGCCCTGGTATCTCTCACAGTGCGAGGTCTGGTCAAATAAAAGGTCCCCTGAGTTCCAGCCCTGCTGTGGCTGGGGAGGGACCTGGGGTCCTAAATCACAGGGCTCGGAGCCATGGCACGGTTAGCCAGGAAGCCCTGAGTTCCAGTATAGCTGTGCCACCTACTGCGTGGCCCTGGGCAGTCACTGCCACCCTGTATCATGGCTTGACCTGCCTCCTGAAGAAGCTAATGGACACATGGGGCAGCCAGGGACCCAGGTCCCCAGCCATGAGCCTGTGCAGGGGAGCCCACGCTGCCAGCATCTGACTCCAGTTCTGGCACAAGTGGGCTGTTCTACTGGGGTCGTGCTGGAGGCTTCACTTCCACCCGGAAATGCTGACAGCAGAGACTAAACGCCCGGCCCCTCGGACCTAGCTGCCCACTCTGTCCGTTGTGCAGCATGGTCTGGCTGAGCCGGGTAGCAATCGCGGAGCTCTGAGCGAGAGCTGGCTGTGCAGTGCCATGGGCTGAGGCTGTCCTCACACCTGCATGCAGCACTAGGGCTGATAGCACAGAGGAAGGGGCCAGAGTGCTGGGCCGGGGGGGTCAGGCAGCTTTGCTGGGGCAGGGGAACAAAACCCAGGGCAATGAAGGGCCAGGACCCAGCCCCATGAGCCTGCCATACCTGATCCCAACTCCCAGGCCCCCCAGCCCAGAGCTGTCTCAGGAAGCTGGAAGTGTCTGCTGCCCTTGACCTCTGCCCAGGGAGCTGCCAGTTCAAGGTCCTAAGGCAGAGGCTGGGATTCCCTTTGGCTGGTGCAGCTAAGTGACAAGTCTGGTGTCTCCCTGCTGTGCCCATTCTGCATTGCAGAGAGACCCGGGGTTTGCCCCAAGACCTCAGGCCCTGGCATTTGCCTGCATGGCTGCGACAGCGACTTTGACTGTAAAGAAGGACAGAAGTGCTGCTTTAATGGCTGTGGCTACATCTGCATGACGGTGGCTCCATCAGGTGAGTCCCGTCTTCCGGCCACAATGACACCCTGAGGCTCAGCAGCTGTCCAGAGATGTGCTGCTGCCCCGTCCCCCGGCACGCGCACCTGTCTGCCTGGACGGTGTCACTCTCACAAGCTGCCCTGTTGCCACGCCGAGCACAGGATGTTCGGGGAGCAGCGATACGGGACCAGGGCGCTGACGGCTTCCTCCTATTTTCCAGGGTCTCCCTAACTCCTGTCTGCCAGGACGAGCTGCCTCAGCCCCACAGGCCAATTGCCAAGATCGGATCAGCCCGAAGACAAAGCCCCGACCCCCAGGGACTCTCCCCCATCCCCGGTGCTGTTGCCAGGGGAACAGGTCGAGGTTTTCTGGGATTCCTTCTCTTCCTCAATAAACATTTCCTGATGTCCCAGCACCTCGGCCTCTGCTTCCATTCTCCAGCCTGGGCATCCCCCCACTCCTCTCCCCACCCCTCCAGGACCCAGTAGGCCAGATCCAAGGCAGATGCTTCATTTCAGGGTGCAGTGCAGAGACTGAGAGACGCTGACTGCCTATGGGGTGCTCCCGGGGGTGTTGTGTTTAAGCCCCCAGAGGCTGGGCTCGCCCTGTGTCCTGGAGGGAGAGGGTGTTAAGGACCACCAGCCTCCGGGGGGGTCAGAGCCTAGAGGGGAAGGCACCTCACACACCCAGACACATTACTGGGGTGGGGACGCACAGCTGCTCAGCATCTCGAGGGGAGCAGGGCTGTCTCCACAGGACCCCAGACAGCACCTCTGGGAGGGGTTCAGGGGACACAATCCAGAGTGGCTGGGCAACAGGCATTTGAGGTGAAAGGGTCGGGGGAGGATTTTCCCAGCCGGCCCCTACCCAGTAGCTCTGGGGGGAGTCGCTTGCGGGAGGAAGCCACAGCTCAGAGCCTGTCAACCCCGCTCTCCCCAATGGGGTCGGTCCCTCTCCCCAGCAAGACCCAGTCCTGGGGATCCAGCCCTATTATTGCCATGCGAGTCAGGCACCTCCTCCAGGTGTCCTAGTGGCGAGTGTCTCACGGAAGGACAGATGGGGGGTCAGGCGGGCTCCTCCCTCCGCTCTGCATCGCCCTGGTTGGTGTGGACAGGTCGGGCCAGTCCCCTCAGGTGACCAGGCCTCCGGCCCTGCAGGGCTGCTCTGGACCCGCCTGGCGGTTTCTCAGGGAGGACGGCTCTGGGGGCTCTGGGCCCGTGTCAGGCTCTGGCAGTTCACAAGGGCAGCAGCACAAGCCCAGTGTGTCCATGGCTGATCCCCCCTTGCTCTGGGCCATGGCCATTTCCTCGTTCCCCTGGGCAGGGTCCCCCGTGGTGGGAAATGGAAGGGATGGGGCTGGGCCATGGCACCACGGTCCCGATGGTCAGTCCCTGCTGGACAGACGCAGCCAGGCTGCAGGGCAGGGGCAGCTGAGCAGTAGCCAGGTGTCCAATGGGCACTGCTGGGAATTGAATCCCTCGCGGGGACTTTTTCCAGAGCCGGTCCCGTCTCCTGGGCCCCAAGGGGATTGGCGGAACCAGCTACTGGGGACGCAACAGGGAATGGGCCGTGACCTGGCTCCCAGCCCATGTCTGGGGTTAAAGGGTGACGTGCACGCCCCCACGGGCCAAGCTCTCTGTACCCATGGGGCCAGGAAGGAATTACACATGCGTGTCCCCGGAGCCACTGGCTGGAGCCAGGGATTTCCCTTCCCTTGGGCACTGAGCAGGGTCTGTCCCCTAGGATGGGGCGGGCATGTGCCCCCATCAGTCTCTGAGACTGCAACCAATGGGACTTTTGGGCCTGGACCTCCCTGTTTCTCCAGGCTCCTTCGAGGGAGTTTCCCAAACCCTGGGATCCGGGTTGTTTCCTCGTTCCATCTGGGGGGACTGATTTATTGTCAGACAGCACATGCTGGGAGCTGGAGCACGGCAGGAGCCGAGAGGTCACTGCAGGCACCTCCTCCCATTCTGACCCGGCCCCACCAGGTTTAAATCCCAGCCCGACTCAGGTCTGGGCACTGGCCCCAGCTCCCGGCAGCACCATGAAGTCAGAGGCCATCGTCCTCCTCCTGGGGCTCCTGGCCCTCTGGGCCCAGCTGCTGCCTGCGGCTGGGGGTAAGTGCGGGCAGCAGGCAGTGGAAGGGGAAGGGACCAGGGGACGGAGGGAGAAACCCTTGTTTTCTGCTTCCCAGCTCAAAATGCCTTTGCTCTGCCTTTCAGACACTTCTCTCTCTGCTCTGGCCCTCAGACCTTTGTAGACTCTCTGCTGACCCCGGGTCCTGTTATGCCATGATCCATTGCTGGTTCTACAACTGGCAGGCCAAGAAGTGTGAGAAATTCACATACGGAAGTTGTGATGGGAACGAGAACAACTTTGAGACTCAAATAGAATGTCTCAGGAAGTGCCACTGTTTAAATCCCAGCCTGGCTCAGCTGGGCAGGGCACTCAGACCTAGCTCCCGGCAGCACCATGAAGACAGGGGCCATCTTCCCTTCCAGCGACTCCTCAGACTTCCAGACGTCCATTTCCGTGTCCATGTGCAATCCTTTGTGCCATTCCTCTAGCGCTGGGAGGGGCACTGCCAGCTCTGCAGAGGCAGGAGGGACTCCTCCATCCTCTGGAACACCCTTGCTCCAGGGTGCTGAGTCTCTGCTGAAGCTGGACATGGATATTTTTCTCTGATGATTTCTCACTTTGGTGGTAAAGGCCACATCACATTGCACAGAGACGCCCATAAGACAAGCCTCTGCTCCTGTGCCCTCATGCCTACCCTCTTCATCTGGGTGTGGGGGAGACAGAACCTTGGCAGAAGTCCCTGCTTCTGAGTCCCTTATCTCTCTGTCCTGTGCCCGCAGATATCTGCAGCCTCCCCACTGAAGTGGGCCCTGTACTGCTGCCATTCCTCACTGGATCTACAACGGGCACTCTAAGAAGTGTGAAGAATTCTCTTATGGTGGCTGCAATGGGAACAAGAACAACTCTGAGACTAAAGTAGATTGTCTTCGTGCCTGTGCAGGCCAGGGTAAGACCCATGGCAACCTGGACAGGCGCTGCTACTTATACAGTGCAATGTTGGGAACACACCAGGGCCCCCAGGCTGCTCTCTAGTAAATGATGCCCCTCATGTATGTTCCCTACCTATTCCTACGGTGTCTGGGTGTAGCCTAGGTGTGTTTCAGGGCTGCTGCAGTTGGTATGGAGCATAGAATCATAGGACTGGAAGGGACTTTGAGGGGTCATCTAGTCCAGTCCCGTGCACTCATGGCAGGGCTAAGTATTATCTAGACATGGAATATGCACTGTACACAGACAGTGCGTGCATATCTGATGCGTGGAGACGGTGAATGTGTGTGCACCTGTGGTGGAAAGGGAAGCCCTCACTGAAAATGCCAAGGTCAGGACAGGCTGAAAAAAAAAAAGACAGATCCTCCCAAAACTGGAGGTTAACACTGAAGTCAGATTCACCAACCAGTCACAAACTGTGCTCCTGATCCCCCACACTGGTTATCAGGAAGCTAGAAAAGAAATCACACAGCCCTTTTATTGCATTCCAGTTCTCTGGCTCCCAATCAGCAGCTCGGTGCAGTAAGGTGTGGAGTTATTTAAAAACTCTTCTCACTCTACAAAATGTTCTTCTGAACCCCAAAGGGCCAGTCACATTGCCAGGTCAATATTAGGTTGGATCTTACCCAAAATACCACACTGCCAGCCAATCCTTTAGTGTCTAAAACTAAAGATTTATTAGAAAAGAAAAGAACAAGAGAGCTGTTAAATGGTCAAAACAATCAGGTCCATACATATGACTTCAGAGTCCATATGTCAGGTTCTTAGCAGCATTGGTGAGTTTGCTGACTTGTAGAGTCCCTCTGGAACACATCCACAGCTTGGATGGGTTATTGAGTCCTGTGTTCAGAGCTTCAGTTTGTAGAGAAGTTACTCCAGAGGTGAGAAGCAGGATTGAAGACAAAAATGGAGAAGATGCAGCTGCCATTTTATAGTCTTTGTCATATGGCTTGTACATCCAGTGTCCCAAACACAAACCTACAAGCACATGGGCATGGAAAAGCACTTGCAGGCCCCTGTCCACAGACACATCCCTACATGTCCTGCTGACTCATAGGTGTAACCCCTGCCGTCTCTCCGTGGGTTCATGGTGTAGCTGGCTGGATAGTGCGGATGCCAATCTGTCTGGGGGTGTCACCCAGAAACACAGCACAAGTTTGAAAATCAAATATACCACACATATTTATAACTCACAATACAAATAGGATACATACATATAAACATGATTATCCTATTTAGCCAATCATAACTTTTCCACTGATACCTTACATGGCATATCTTGCATGATTCATTGCAGTTTTGTAACATTGGTATCAATAACATTATAAATGATCGCGGCTAGTCCATACAGCATCACACACTGCAAACATGGCCCATCTCTCACAGTCCCATAGCTGCAGATTGAAGGGACCATCCCACTCCCGCAGCACTGGCTGTCCTCCCACCTGCCCCCACCCTCCAGAGCTGGAAGAGTCTCTGTTCCTTTCTGCCTGCAGCTCTAGCAGTGCGAGTGACTAGCCAAGGAAATGGAAATATACCTGCTGGGTGTGTAAGGCACCCGGGGTCAATGCACCTTGATGCCATGTGCTGCTGAGGGTCAGCTCTGAGTCCCCAGCGCTGAGCCGGGCTGGAATTTAAACCATCTTCAAGACAGGACTGGTTAAGGAGTGGGGGAGGCGCCTCACAGTGCCATGGTACAAGGGCTCTGATGGCTTTGTCCTATTTCCCAGGGTCTCTCTAACTCCCGTCTGCCAGGACCCGGACTCCTCGGGAACGAGCTGCTCAGCCGCACTGGGACCAATTGCCAAAGGTCGGACTAGCAGGAAGACAAAGCTCCGACCCCCAGGGACTTTCCCCCATCCCCAGTGCTGTTGCCAGGAGAACAGGTCGTGGTTTCCTGGGATTTCTTCTCTTCCTCAGTAAACATTTCCTGACATCCCAGCACCTCGGCCTCTGCTCCCATTCTTCAGGTCAGGCCTCTCTCAGCCTGGGCAGCCCTCACCACCCACCCCGCCCCTCTGGGCCTGTCAAGCTGGATCCAAGGCAGCTGCTTCTGTTCAGGGCTGCAATCCAGAGACTGAGAGACGCTGAGTTGCCTCTGGGACACTTTCCCAGTAACCACAGACAAGCTCTGGGATGTACATGGGGAGCTCTGGGAGCAGCGACATGGAGCAGACCAGTCTTTACACTAGTGCCCATGTTTTCACAATTGTGCAGGTTTTGTGCCTAATTTGGCCTGTGTAGCTGCACACCTGGCTCTCTAGTGCAAGTCACACATTTGCACATACAGTCACGTGAACTGGGCTCCCAAATGCACTTGCATATTTGTGTACAAGCAGCTTTGGGAATGTGTCCCACTGCCTGCTCTGTCTGAGGCTCTTTGTGAAGCGGCTGCTTCTGGGGGAGGTCTGGATGTCCCACCATTCCCGTCTTTATTTTGCTGGCTCCATGTGACTGTTTTAATGAAACCCTGGGGAGGGCTGGATCCAGCAGGCAGACTCCCCAGGGGTCTCGGAACGCTCAGCATGCTTTGGGGCACTCAAACCACCAGAGAACAAGTAGAATCCCTGGCAGATGTGTCCCAGCCCACCAAAGCAGTGGCAGAAAGACAAGGTTCTGTGGCTCCCATCTACACTCGCACCCTGGTCAGGTGTCTTCTCCCTAACACTGCCATCTTCCCCTGCTCCTCTGGCATTTCGCTTTGGCTTTTGATGCATCAGGGGGGTGCCCTGACTGGGCTCGGGGGATAGAGTGTGCTGGGCACAGGAAAGGGTGAGGGTTCATATTAGTGCAGATCTCATTTGCCACTAGAAATTGTACTGCAGGGACTAATTTTGGGCCCACTCCTGCAAATACCTGTGTGTTTGGATTTTGGCCCATGACTAGTCCCATTGAAGTTAAGCGTCTGAGCATGTGCAGGATCAGTGTGTTCCTCTGTGTTCCTGGCCACTAACTGAGGAACTAGTGGAAAGGGCGTCTCCTGGTACCCTGAAATTAGGCCCAATAGAGAAGAGAAGCTCCTGTCTGGGAGGACAAGGGGAGAGCACAGGCCAGGGACACAGACTTATGAAACCACAGACAGACGTTCACAGCAATATCCCGGCAGGGGTCATTTTTAATATCCATATTTATTGAAGAGAGGTTTTCATTTCTAAAAGAAAGAGTCCAAGCCACCTCCCAGTGCACGTCACATGGCAGAGAACACGCTGCGTCAACCAGACAGGAAGATGGCTCGAGCACCCAGCTACACGCAGAATGGTGGGCAAAGCAGCAGAGATAAACACACAGCTCCGTTAACAACAGTGTTACAGGGGAGGGGACTTTTTACTCCAAGGAAGAGAACGGTGAAAACAAGAAAGGTTTTTACAAAGCTGGGCTCTTTGTGTTCCCTGGTGTAGAACACACGTACGGCCTAACTCCCCAAGGACACTGGCCCAGCACCTGCAAAATTGTGTCTCTAATCTGCAGGCACTATTACGATGTCTGTCCATGCAACATGCAGATTAGCCTGCACGGGTGGCCATTTGAACACCCAGTTGCCAAATACACAGCTTGAAGGTGTATCCTCAATACTTGTTCATGGAAATCAGGCAGCCTACGACTGCGCCCAGCACTGGGCTGGTGACTTGTGGAGAATCAGCCCCTACAACCCTACACACAATTTCTTCCCCTACATTCTAAGAGTTACATTTACACATTTACTAAGTGCTGTACTGGTGAGTCCTCAGAGTCCCCAGGAGGTTGGTCCCCCCCATTCCACCCCTGGGGAAACCTACACACAGATAGACAATGTCTTACCCAAGCCAAACAGTTACACGTGGCAGAGCTGAGGTTTCAAACATAGAGCACAGAGGGAATATACCCAGACCCAATCCTGGGTTTCATCCACTAGGCCATCCTGGCTCTCTTTTTGCATGTTTCATAAAGACGTGACCTAGTCACCCACTATTAACCCTGGATTTGGGTGCCAAGTGTAAACAGCCTGTTTGCTCGCTCCACAATCCTTTCTCAGTAGCCTACCAGGAATGGAGCTCAGTTTTTATGTGCACAGCTGGGTAACTGAGTCATATGTATGGTTTCCAACACGTTACCTCAAGTCTACACGGTCCCCAGGAGAATGGAGTGGCAGAGGCCTGTCCAAGCTGCCCAAATGGATTCAATAGCCAAACAATCCACTTCTAAAGTTCGTGATCTCCAGAACAACACCTGCTCCTGCACTGAGGGGCAGCACAGGAGGGGACTTCCCAGAAACCTCCAGAAGTTAAATACTCTGAGCTGTGCAGGGGGGAGAGAAGATGCTTTATGGCAATGGACCATCTCCTGGGCCTACATCCTGGAGAGCAGCTTAGAATGGTAATAAGTGTTAAGAGCGAGTGGAGTGAGTTGGTAGCAGGCCAATGCTCAGTGGAATTCCCTAGATCTTCCAGACTTACCAAGGCAATTTCAGGGGACTCTGTGGCACTGGTGCTGTTCCAACCTCCACAGATGGTGTGCTGAGGCTTCGTTACGTGTAGATTAAAACTAGCAGAATTTGTCCAACACAGAAAACCAGCAATTTGGCCAGAAAATCTACTGACTGCTGCTGCCTCCATAAATTCAGACTTGTTCAGGCTGCATTGGTTAAAAAAACCAGTTCACTAGACAGTCTGAGAAACCATGTTAAAATACAGCTCTAAACATCTGGGCTTCTACATTATAGTTTCCATTGACGAGGATACTGCAGTGTTAGAGTGGCCTGCTACACTGCTATCTAATGACAATGTACGACATAGCCAGTGTCAGGTGACTATTGAAGATCCTTTGGCATGAGTGCTCATAAAGAGATGCCTTTACTGAGAACATAGAGAGTCACAGCAGTTAGAGATGGAAAATGCCCATTAGCTCATTCAGCCTATTCACTCCATGGGGCACCAGCAGAGGATGTTTCAGATTTTAAAATGTTTATTAACCCTAATGTTAAAATTCTCTAATACACAGGTTGAGGAAAGAGTGTCTGTACATCTGGGTATAGTGCTTAAATTATCCACAAGTACAAAGTTTGGTTTAAAAGCCCTAAAATACATATAGTACATAATCTGCAATATCCCAAATTAGGGTTAATAAATTTAACAGTACAGTTTAGATATTAGCAGCCAAATATTCAGGTATATCTCTCATAAAAGGTTATACTAAGAGCAGTTTGTGGAAAGCAAATATAGTAATGAGTGTATATTGTCCCTCAGTCATTGAGAACGTAGGATAGGTTGTCCCTCAGTAAATACAATCCATTAGAGAAGAGAGTCGCAGTAGTTAGAGATAGAAAACGCCATTTAGTTCATTCAGCCCATTCACTCCATGGAGACCAGCAGAGGATGTATCAGATACTAAACCAATGCTATGGTTACTCTTAGCCAGAAGGTCTGGCTGACCTCGGGGCAGGGGAAGCCACATCAAAAGGGGAATTTATGAGTAAATGAGTTTTCCTTCCTAGCTCAGAATCTCCTGCTTCCCAGATTAAGGATTAATGCCCAGCGCTGAAGATTGTCTTAGGAAGGGACTGGTCTTGGGTGCACCATGCAATTGGGACAGGGTATCTGAGCAGGAACTGCCTGAAACCTGGAACACTGCTAGGAGTGGAGAACATCAGTGCTAACCCATCAGAAAAGATTTAATAAGAAAGAAAATATATCTCAAGAAAAAGTGACCTGAAAACTGAATCAAAGTGCTCAGACACTATGGTGACAAGCTTAGAGAGAGAACCCCCAACATCCCCTTGCACCCTACTCAGGCCAGGGAGCAAAGATCCCTGAACATTGATTTCCTTCACCCAGAGATAGTGATCCTTGAGCAGTAACCTTGTCATTCGATGAGGCAGCGTGTTCCCAGGCAATCACTAGTAAAAGAGAAGGGAAAGCTGGAAAACGTCAAACAGGAAAGAGAGGCTCTTGTTGCCAGGAATGTATTTGCCAGCTGATATGATATCAGAAGGTTTCCATGTCCGGGTCAATGAGGTCTGAGGAAACTCTCCTTAATACTCTAAACCCTCAGACCCATCATCAGCCTCACCAAAGTCATCACCCCCATCAGAGCCACCATCCTGCAGGTAAGAATCAACATCTCCTGCGTCAAAGTCATCATCAACATAAGCGCGAGTATCCCTCACATTAGAATCATCATCTCCCCCATCAGCAGCCCTGGCAAAGTCACCATCCCTCACATTATCATCATCTTCCCCGTCAAAGTCATCAACCCCAGCAAAGTCATCGTCACTCATGTTATCATCATCATCACCATCTCCCCCATCAGAGCCACCATCCTGCAGGTAAGAATCGACATTTCCTGCGTCAAAGTCATCAGCCCCATCAGAGCGAGTATCCCTCACATTAGAATCATCATCTCCTCCATCAACGTCATCAGCCTTGGTAAAGTCACCGTCCCTCACGCTATCATCAACATCTCCCCCATCAAAGTTATCATCCCCGTCAGAGGCACCATCCTGCAGGTCAGAATCATCATCTCCCCCATCAAAGTCATCATTCCTGTCAGAGTCACTATTCTGCAGGTCAGAATCATCATCATCATCATCTCTCCCACCATACACAGGTCTTTCATCAGATTCAGGTTCTCCATTGGATCTAGGTTTTACAACAGACACAGGGTTTTCGGTGGATAGAGGTTCTGCACCAGACACAGGTTTTCCATTAGACTCAGGTTCAACTCCAGACACCGGTTTTGTTACCCCCAACGTAAGTTTTTCCTTCAGCTCATCTTCTGTTGATATGAGTTTCCCTGGGTCATTGCCATGGAGAGGAGAAGCTGTGCCAGGGATCCCTGAAAATGGGGAAGAAAACAGGAGAGTCAGAGACCCAAATATGCCTCACTCACATATGGCTGCTGCCAATCCACCCTATGCACTTTCTTAACGCCACAGCAACCTATATATAGGTTATGGGCATTGTCCCTTACCTTGGATAGTCTTTAGGTACCTGTACATATGGTATCTCTTCTGCTCTATTTTGGTTCTTATACTGCACCCATCCCTATGGTATCTGAGCACCTTCCAGAAGTGCAATAAATGAGATGTCTAGTAAATGAACTCAATATGTTTCTCACTCGGTTTCACTTTTCCTTTCCCACGAGGACATTGCGTAGGGGTGAGGGTTATTTTAATTTTTTGTTATTATTTATTTTCTATCCGCTGTGCTTTGTGTTTTTATTACTGAAGGCAGATCAAATAGACGAGCTTTGTATTTGAAATAGAAAGTGGTGAGTTTCAAGGTGGTTCTTAAACCCTGCCGGTGTTCTGGGCACCACCAAAAATTATATAAACCTGCTGCCCTGCTCTGACCTGTAGTGACACTTATAGGAGAAGCTTTGAACTCAGCTCTGAGTCCCCTTTTTACAGCCAACCCCTCCTCTCACTTCTCATTCTCTACTCCAAGTCCCACTGCTCAGAAAGGGGGCCATGAAATCACAGCATTCCTGGCCTACGAAGGTAGGATAGGGCAGACTAGAGATTCTGACACAGAACGTCGTGTCCCCTTCTGCAAGGTTCGAATATGACTGACCAAGGACTGTTGTGCTGTTGGCAAGGGGAGATCATGCTGAGGCTGGTACAGTGGGTTGATTCTCATCTGGAAGATAGTAACAATCAGTGGTGATGGGATTCCATGTCTGACTATGTGTAATACTTATATCATCCTGCACGTCACTAAGATGCCTCAAAGGCGGTAGATCCAGGCAGTCTCCCATGTTCAGTGTCTGCATGAGGTTTCTTGTCCAGATCATTTCCTAACACAGTAGATTATCATGAAGGCACTGAAGCTACGCAGCTATATAACAGGTACTTCTTGTCCCCTGAACACTGCCTAGGCGTAACTGCCATATATTCATGACCCCACCCGTTACTGCTGCGCTGGCATCCTGTGGGACATTCCTATTGCTGATTCATCCCCACGAAGGAGCAGTGCAATCGGTGAGTCTCACAGGTGTCACATGGCAGCCAAATAACTCCACGTGGAACAAGAGAGGATCCTGAAGAAATGGGCCAAACGATCACTGACGATAGACCTCTGCCCCCCTCTCTGAATCGCTATTCTCAGCCCCAAGGCCCTGCTCCAGGCCAGGACGTTTCCTTCACTAGTCAGCTCTGCTCCAAGCCGGCCTTTGCCCCACACAGACCACCTGGGGTATTGTGTACTCAGCCCATAGGAAGCCTCATGTTCGCAGACCTAGGACACAGAGCAGGATAAAACTGGGTCATGGGCTGATGGCCCCTCCCTGACTCGAAGGAGAGTTGTTCGGTGGTCCTCTCCCAGGGCCAAAAGAAAGAGGGAGGGCCAACGAGAAATCAGGATACTGACAGTCCCCAAGGCCAATGGGGAGAGACCAATGCTCTAGGTCAGGCTGATTGACAGGGCAGGCAGGCCAATGAGGGAGTCAGGAGGCTAGGGTCCCATGTGAGGTGGAGCGTCCGGGGCTGGGGCCGGAGGGGCAGAGCTAAGGGGAAAGCAGGAGCCTGGCTGGGCTGGGAGCAGGGCCAGAGCTGGGGCTGGGGCCAGAGGAGCAGCCCTGGGAACTGAGCTAGAGGCGGTGTGAATGGGGCTGGGGCCGGGGCCGGAGCCGGGACCAGGCATGTGAGCGGCTGGGGAATTCAGGGTCCCCAGGCCCAACGCAGGGAGACCCCAGGCACGAGGCCTTGCAGGTGGGGCTGGTAGGGGCTCGTGACCCCGAAGGGGGCCAGGCTGGGGGGATGGGCCCTGCCCCCAGCACCTGCGGGCATCGCCAGAGCAGGGTGTGAGCCCTGATGTCACGGCAGCACAGCCAGAGCCTGGGCAGGGGCCTGGGACATGCGAGGAGCAGGCTGAGAATGTCCCTATGCCCCCGAGATGGCCGGGGCTGGTGCCCCGGTTCCACTGGGCAGGGTGAAATGTTTCCATTTCACCTTCCCCTTTTCCCGTGTTCTCATTAGTTGCTGGTTAATAAATTGTATTTACTCTGAACTCTGCGGTGAGCAGTGGGTCAGGGAAGCGTCCAGTGCAGAGAGAGCATGCCGGAGTGGGGACACCCAGGCCCCTGCCCTACGTGACCACAACAAGACTGTGGGCCCAGCCCCCCAGGAACCCTGGGCCCAGCCGTGTCGGGGTTACGAGGAGGGAGGAAGGGGAGTCCTCGAGGGCAGGCCGGCCTGAGGGTGAAGGAAGTGGGAGCGAGGACTCAGATCTGTTCGCTAGCCCATTTCTCCAGGGTAGTGCATACACCAAGAAAGTTCCCCACAATAGCGGGACCATTCCCCTGCTTACATCTGGATCTTCAACGGGAATCCATTGCCATAGCGGGATGTGGACAGAAGTCTCAATGGTCAGTGGGCCATGGAGTTTATTTCCTCTTGTCCTGAAGGGACGTTAAAAGCTAGAATTCAGGGAGTCAGGAACCATGGACAGTCCAGATTAAGGTGCTTGGGGAAGGGGCTGTGGGGAAGATGGGTTATGGTATTTGGGAAAGGATGGATTCCAAAAGGCATTGCCACCAGAGTATCTCTCTTTGATGGGAATTTCTACCTATCCCTTCATGTAGGGGGCTGCAGCTGGCCCACTGCCCTTACAGCCCCAGCTATCCTGCTGTTTTCAGCACCCAAGCTCAGTCAGAGCGAGCATGGGTACATCTACCCGAGTTGGAAATTACTCCTCCAGCTCCAGTGACCAGTGGCATTAACTGCATCTCAGCTCAGCACTAGCAGGGTCTCTCTGGTGAGCCACAGCCTGGTTGTTGTTTTATTCTAGTATATAAAGTCTCTCCATTTAGAAATGTAAGTGGCAAAATGAATGGCAATCAAACAACAGTTGCCCAGCCCACAAACACAACCACCCCCCACTCAGTAACCCGACGCAGGTTGGCCTTCCTCCTGAAAAACCAGTTCGTCCCTCAGGCAGCCAGTATATCAGCCTGGCAACAGGCCTCAGTGACCTGTCTGAGTTCTGGGCAGCCTGGGAAGACACTGCTGGGAAAGGCTATTCAGAGAAGCAGCGGGTGGCACTGTGCCAGCACTGAGTGATCCACCTTCTTCTATTGCATTTCCAGTATTCCACACCTTGCAGCTTCATGGCTTTCATCCCAGACAGTCAGTTGTTTATCCTGCATTGTTGTTATTAATCGTTGTTAGACTGAAAACACCATTGAGTTAATTGCTTCATCTACGTGGCTGAGGCATGGTGTTAGATCTCAGAGCTAAGTATGACCAGCCCAGGTCAACACTTAGATGAGAGACCTCCAAGAGAAATCCAGGAGTTGCAGGCAGTGGCCCTGGTGATACTCTTCCTCCTTTCAGAGTAGCAGCCATGTTAGTCTGTATTTGCAAAAAAGAAAAGGAGTACTTGTGGCACCTTGGAGACTAACAAATTTATTGGAGCATAAGCTTTCGTGAGCTACAGCTCACTTCATCGGATGCAACAAATATTTATGCTCAAATAAATTTGTTAGTCTCTAAGGTGCCACAAGTACTCCTTTTCTTTTTTACTCTTCCTCCTGAGGCAGTTCAGAGCCCGAAATTACAAGGCAACATATTAAGTGTTAACATCAAAACCTGGTGGGGTGGGGAGATTAAGTGCTGGGCTTCCACCTGGCCTAACAAACCAGATGGGCATCGAGCCTTGGTTTGTATTAACAAACCCCACTTAGAAGAGGGTACGTTGGAAGCAGGTCTGTGTTTCCTAGGCACTCAGCAGCCCACGTTTGAGACGAGAAACAGAGTTCAGAGCAGAAACAGCCTTGGGGACCCATGTGAAGTACCATGGGTAGAGCATCCCCTCTTCTCTCTCCTCTATACCTGGGTTCTTCAACCTTAGACAACCCTGTTCCCCCTCGCTGATGCTGTAGTGCAGAGTTTGGGCGCCTGCATATTCTTATATTGATAATAAAAGCCTCCAGTTAAAACTGCCCAGAGTTTGCCAGCCTGAGCCCTAGGATGCCTGACCCTCAGTGCCTGTCACTCAGCATCTCGGGAACTCACAGTGTCTAGCCAATCCAGCTGATCTGTAATTCTGTCTGCTGCTCTGAGGGAATCTATTCCCCTCACCCTGACTTTGCTGGGGTCAGTCCCATCCCTGTGCCAGTGTCTCTAACAATGGAGACATGTTTCTATTGGTCCCTGCGTAAGGTCACTGATGAGACAAACCAACTAAAGTGTCAGGTATTTCTAAGCACCCACTGCCCTTGCCCCCTCCATGCCATGTCTCCCTTTCATGCCCTGCTCCCTTCTCTGCCTCTACTCACTTTCTGTTGGTGCACCCTGTAGTGTTGTCCAGAGGGTGAAGAGCCCCAGGAGAAGAAAAAGGCCCCTTGACTTCATGGTGCTGCCAAGAGCTGTGTCTGAGTGCCCTGAGCTGAGCCAGCCTGCAATTTAAAGTCGCATCCAGGTGGAGCTGGTTCAAGTGTGGGAGGAAGCAGCTCACAGGTGATCTATAAGGACCGCCCATATTTTAGCCTAATTCCACATTCTAAGGAGCCAGTTCCAGGTATCTGTCCCTGCCCGCACAGAATAAGGATATGAAGACATCCTTGTCATGTTTAGAAATTGCTTTGGAAGACAAAGCAAAGAAACCTAAGGAGGAAAGCGGAGGGACTGAGATCCACCAATGCTCAGGGACATCAGCGATTGCAGAAAACTGGTGATGTCAGATATACCCAGGGCAGACAAGTAGAGAAAACCTCCCTACTCAATTAACTGGCCAACAGGAGGGTGGGTGAGAGAATGGGGGATGAAGCATGTCAGGATGTCCTAATGATCAGCCTGCACGGGACACAAATGCACCAGACACACAAGGAGGAGATGAGATACCAAGCCCAGAAATGGCTGAAGTTTGAAAGCTGCAGCTTGGCCTGGCAATACTTTTTATTCCCCCAAACCCCAAGAAGCAAGGTATGCAGGGGGAATTGGTTGGAACTGGACATTATTTCTATACCTCTGAACCGCTATGTGGCTCTTCACATGAAACCTAGAAAGACAAGAGTCCTCCCTGCCTCAAAGTGCTTCTAGTCAGACTCAGCGAGAGGGAGCAATTCAGGGTGGCAGGCTGCTGAGGAAATCTATGTGGGAAGGCTCCTTGCAAGAAGCAGGTTTTAAGTACAGGTTTACTCTTCCCAGCTGTGGCTCAATTCTGATGCCAGCACTGAGTGATCCACCTTCTTCTATTGCATTTCCAGTATTCCACACCTTGCAGCTTCATGGCTTTCATCCCAGATAGTCAGTTGTTTATCCTGCATTGTTGTTATTAATCGTTGTTAGACTGAAAACACCATTGAGTTTATTGCTCCATCTATGTGGCTGATGCCCTGGGAGGTGAGAACTGCAGCAAATAACAGCTCACTCTGGACACACCCAGCTATTGATCTGAAATATCAAACTACCCCAGCAATGCCACATAGTGATCAGATTTCAATGTATTGAGACTTCACAGCCTGAAGCCACATTACTGAGGCATGGTGTTAGATCTCAGAGCTAAGTATGATCAGGCCAGGTCAATGCTTAGATGAGAGACCTCCAAGAGAAACCCAGGTGCTGCAGGCAGTGGCCCTGGGGATACTCTTCCTCCTGAGGCAGTTCAGAACCCACAATAACACCGTATCTAATGGGACTTACTGAGCTGCAGGTGGATGCAATATCCTGTGTTTTCCCAGCAATGCACCGTCTCTGCAATTACCTAAAGGCAGCTGGTGTGGTGCAGTGCAGCTGCCCAGGTATATTTCACCTTGGGGCTTGTCTACACTACCAAGTTTTGTTGACAAACCTTATGTCGACACCCAAAAGTCGACAAAACAAAAATCGCCAAAGGGTGTTCACACTTGCTCCCTCTGTCGACAGATCATGTCCACATTGGGGACACCATCATCGACAGGGTGAGCACTGCACGGTGGTATGTTTCCCACAGTGCGGCGTTGGGGGAAGGAAGAGCTGATCGCTGCGATCGCTGCGTGAGTTCTCCCACAGCCCCCTCAGCTGCCGAGAGCAGCATCGTGAGTAGCTCTGTGAGGGCTCCGTGCTGAGGAATGGCAAAGCGGCTCTGCAGTCTGTCCCTCTCTGGCTGTGTCCCTAGTGCTGGGCAGATCAGGAGCAGTCTAATGATTTGTTCCCCAAAGGGAGCAGTGCACAGATACTTCCCAGAGCTTTGAAAGGGGAGGGGCGTGTGCCTGCAGGGCAGCAGAGATCACAACACTGGGCAGAGCGATCAGGGCAGGCAGTGTGGGATACTGGCAGAAGCCAGTTCTGTGGACAAACCATCAGCAGTGTCTACACTGGCTCTTTGTTGACAATAAAGAGAGGGAAAAGACAAAAGTCTCTCGTAGGGGTGGAAGTTTTTAGTTGCCAAACCTGGGCATTTTTCATGACAAAAGTCCCATTGTAGCGCGTATGCTTGTGCTGTTTTGTCTTCAAAAGGCATTTTTTGGCCACGAAACTTGCCAGTGTAGACAAGCCCTTTATGTGGAATATCAGATGCTGGCGACTGCGGCAGGCAGGACACCCCACCAGAGCAAGTCCAATAGGACATGACCATGCCTGTGCCATGCCTGCGGAGGGCGTATCATGTGAGTGGAACTGGAGTCAGAGGGCCCATGATACCCAGAGGGTCTGTGATGGCAGGACACCAGTGGAACGGGGAATGGGGGAGTTGGGCTGGAAGCAGCTCGCCCACGTGGACAGAACAGTGCGCGGGGTTTAACGAAGCTGCACCTGGTCAACTCGACCTGCGCTCAGCCTCATGCTTTGCGAGGGAACTGTGGCCACAGGGCTGAGCTGTGAATTCTCCGCAGGGCAGCGGCTGGCAGCGTGAGCCAGGGGACTCGGTCTAATCCCCCCAGAGCCCTGGAGGTTCCCCTTCATCTTGGTCTCTAGTGAAAACCCTGGGTCACTCCACAATTTTGTTCTGCTCTGGGGAGCGATAGTTCCGTGGCTCCTCGGGCTGCTGGGCAGCTAGAGGCAGTGGGGAGCTGCAGCATGTGCAGCCCTCTACGCCCTGTTCCCCAGCAAGGTCCGGTCATGGTTTTGCAGTGGTGGACGCCTCTGGGGAACACACCCGGACAAGCTATGGAGCTGGTCAGGCCTACAAACTCACCCTGACTATGAACACACACTAAGTGTGTGCAGGTGAGCTCACAGTGTCACAATAGCCTAACAACAAATGCTGATGAGAAACGGTGCAAAAATGAGACAGGAGGATGGAATTAGTCCAGACAAAAAGGCCTCCTGTGAGAACTCAAGGGCTGTGTTAAGATCGTGCCTGGTAAACAAGAAAAGTGTGGAAGTGGAAATCAGTGAATGTGTGTCGAAGACTAGGCCTAACTGGTGGGCACAGTAACGAAAGGATGGACCATTACACATATCTCTCCCCTTTTCGGTCCTCAAAGAGACCTTGGGGGGAGAAGCTGACTCCTGCGATGCTAGCTGACAGACCGACAAAAACGGGGAAGAAGCATGTGTCACCATTACGGTAACCACTTCCACCATCTCCTGGGATCCTGTGTGATACCATTGGACCTTCTTCATCCTAAACCTGAGCGTTGTCCTGACCAGACTGAGCCAAAGAGAGAAGGAGTCAGATGACACAGGCACCTCCGCTGGCTTCAGCTAAACCCCAAATACAATCTGGGGTGTGAGACTTTGTCACATACATACCCCCCATGTCCTTTTCCTTCCCCACCTTATTAATTCTCTTTCCTAGCTCCCTTCTTTTTCTTTCTGTCTAATAAGAGACTGGCTTCGCTGGGCAAGTCTGCATATTGCTGAAAGCCTGTGACCAGACAGGCAGCTAAAACGATGCCCTGACCAGTCCAACACTGGTATAAGTTTGCCAGTCTCCGAGTGGCTGATAAGACTGCTTGCTGGACCTGGGTTTTCCAGCAGCAAGGTTGCAAGTGAGATCCTACACCAGAGACAGAAGCTGCATTTTCCATCTTTGCTGTTCATGGTTTCCCCTTCTGTGCGGGTTTTTGTTTTGCCTTCTAGGAAACGGGATTGGAGTTTAACAACAACTATAACAGCAGCAGCGCCAGCCCATCTCAACAAACTTTTCCTTTCCCCAAAGGACACTTATTGTCCATCATTGATACCAGCTAAGAGACTGTCAGAAAAGGGGGTTTCCCTTCTAAAAACTCTCTCCTGCTACAGGGGAAGGGAACAAAGGATGTTGTGAAAATCGAAGCCTTATTCAATACGTTGCATTTCAAAGGCTTTAACTGTTTTTCCTCCTTTTCTTTATCTTTACTTAAAGGTTAATAATGTGTTTTCCCTGGTACTAAGCAGGTTGAGGTCTCTGGATACCAAACCTTGTTTCAGAGTAGCAGCCGTGTTAGTCTGTATTCGCAAAAAGAAAAGGAGGACTTGTGGCACCTTAGAGACTAACAAATTTATTAGAGCATAAGCTTTCGTGAGCTACAGCTCACTTCATCGGATGCATCCGATGAAGTGAGCTGTAGCTCACGAAAGCTTATGCTCTAATAAATTTGTTAGTCTCAAAGGTGCCACAAGTACTCCTTCTCTTTTTGCAAACCTTGTTTGAAACTGTTTAATGTTGGACCTTGACTGGGTCATGTTAATATTGTTAACGCTTTGGGCCCATATATTTCATCTAACTTAATCCAGCCTGCAGCACCAGAATTTTATAGCTGCAGTGCAAGAAGCAAAAGGAGGAGTCTCATGAGAACAATGGAGACAATTGTAAAAGCGTATGGGGATGCTTTCAAAGGCAACAGGCGCCTTGAAGGAAAGCTGCAGCTGGAAAGAGACCCCACAGGGAAATCTCTGTGCTTAGAATCATAGGGTTAGAAAGGACCAGAAGGATCATCTAATCTAACCCCCGGCCAAGATGCAGGGTTTGGTGTGTCTGACCATCCAACACAGATGGCTCCAGCCTCCCTTTGGAAACCTCCCGTGAAGGAGCCTCCATGATCTCCCCAAGCATCGTTCCATTGTCCTACTGTTCTTGCAGCTGGGAAGTTTTTCTGGAGATTTAATCTCAATCTGCCGTGTGTAGTTTGATCCCATCGCCTCTTGGCCTGCCCTGTGTGGCTAGAGAGAACGGCTTTTCTCCAGCTTCTCTATGGCAGCCTTTCAGGTATCTGAGGACCACTATCATGTCCAACTTAATTTTCTTTTTTCCAAACTAAACATACTGTTTGCTCCTATGGCTTGGATTCCATTCCTTTGATCATCTTTGTCGCTCACCTCTGGATCCTTTCCAGTTTCTCTACAGCCTTTCTATACATTGGTGACCAAAATTGGACACAGGACTCCGGTTAAGGCCTAACCAGTAACGAGTTGAGTGGTACTGTCACCTCCTGGGAGTTGTATGCTTTCCTCTGATCATGCAACTGAAAATTGCATTTGCTTTTTTTGCAACAGCCTCGCATTGCTGACTCATGTTGAGGTTGTGACCCACCACAACTCCCAGACCCTTCTCAGCCGTGCTGCTGCCAGGCCAGTTATCCCCCATTCCAAGTTTGTGCAGGGTGTGTGATCTCCCTTCACCCTGCATCAAAAATCAGGGATTTGGCAAGTGTCCCATAGAAACCTGGGGGCCTTTCCTGGGCCCCTCTTACTGCAGCGTGGCTGGATTAGTCACATGCGACCTTGACTCTGAATGTCCTGGGGTTCTAATGCTGGGGTTGGGGAAAACTGCATCCCTGTGTGGTTCTTGCCTGGAAGAGACTGCCACCTGCTCTCAACTTTAATGCCACCCGCAGGTGGTTTTTGTCTGATGAGGAGGCTGAAATCATCACTGTGGAAAAAATTCTGAACAAAGTTGCAAGCCGAGCTAAAGCCCTGTACTGCCCAGAGGCGTAGTTTAGACATGGCAGGAGAGAGACTCAAGAAACCAGCCCAGTGGAATTTTACCCCAAATTCCCCACTAAGCTGGGAACAGGCAGGAGACGTTTCAAGCCAGATGTGGATTTTCCCCAACAATTCTAAGTCCCTGAGAAGCTGGGCTGGACGTTTGGATAGTGCCACCTCAGTGCCAGGCTCCTAGATCCAGCTCCCCAGCAATAGCGCCGCTAACCGGACACTTTTGCAGCTACAGGGCAGGTCTGCAGAGGTTTCTCTCTCTGTTCACTTTCTGCTAGTGGTTCTCATGGGAGCAGCCAGGCATGGATCTGCCCAGGGCAAGCGTGCGTTGCACTCACACGTCAGCCGTGGGCTGGGGAGCAGCTCGAGCTCCCCAAAGCAGAGCAGTTGTTACACATCTCTCGTGATGGGGCCTTGTCTGAGCACAGAGCCAGTGGCCATGCTGAAATCCTGCCCAATGAAACTCGGTGCCCTAGTTACCAGCCTGGCTGTCTGGCCTGGAGGACGAGTGTGCAATGTATGCAAATCCTGCCAGCGTGAGGTGTGGTTTCATTCTGAAATGGCTGAGTGGGTGGAATAATGCTGCCATATGCTGGGAACAGGTCGGTGTAGGGTGGGAGCCTCATTCCTCACTCACCCTTCTGCTAGTGGGCAGGGGAGCACAGCCATGAAAACAAGGAAGCTGTAAGAAGAGGCGGCCAGTCAACAATGAGATGTTTAAACTCTGCTTCGTCTAACTCGGCGCTCCTCAGGCAAGGCAGTCGTCCCTGTGGTGCGGGCAGACCCGAGTGTGCAGTATATGAGCCCAATCCTGTGCTGCTGAGGAAAGCAGCACCAGTCCTTAAATGAATGAATCTGCCCCATTCCAGGACAGTTTGTGGATCCTCCCCCCACATGAGCACTAGGGTTGGGCCTCTGGAGAAGGTCTCTGATTCTAGGCCCCAGGAGGTCAGGCAGGGCCCCCAGAGAAAAGTGCACAGGGTTCGATGGGCTGAGGCAGCACTTGGGAGCCTGTGACACAGAGGTTCATGAGTGGTTCACAGTCCAGGAAACATGGGAAATGCAGAACTTCCCCTAGTCCAAGGAAAGGGGCAGACAGGAAGACACATCTCCCAGGCGGGAATCCTACAGAAATAGTGTCGGGCTTTCCCCAGTCAGCTGAGTTTCTTATAGAATTTTACTCCTGTGATAGAAGCCTATGGGATGCTTCAGAAGTATACAAAAGTCATCACAATCGTAAAGGTCTAAATGAAGGGAATGAATTCTCCCCAGACAGCTACCTGGGAGCGGGAGAGACTTCTGAAGCAAACTGTATTTACATGTTTCAGAGTAGTCTGAATTCACAAAAAGAAAAGGAATACTTGTGGCACCTTAGAGACTAACAAATTTATTTGAGCATAAGCTTTCGTGAGCTACAGCTCACTTCACCTATTCTGCCTAGATATCCAGCAGCTAGAGCTGTGTTGCTCACAGTGATCCACTTTGTCTGGTGCTGGGTTACAAATCACTTTAGCACTGAATGCAGGGGGAGTGAAATGCTGTTGGCATTATTGTATGAACACAGGGAAGCAGGACTGGGCTTAACCTGTTCCAAATGAAGGGGTCATCCTCAGCTGAAAGGACCTTGTTAAGCCAGGGCTTCGAATACCAGAGCCCTGGGAAAGTAAGAGGGGAGAGGATGGGTGTCCCAGCCGGGAGGTGGGGACCATCCCCAAAGTGTTCTCTCTGGACTGGTTTAACCTGTTCCCCCCGCCACCCCGTTCAAAGAAAGAGCTAAATAGGCTCCATTAGAAGCCTCTGTTATTTTAAATGCTCAGTCAAAGCTGAGGTATGTTGTGGTAGGACTGGGTTTCTGCCCTGCTTGCTAAGAGCTAAAAATTACTGAGAGCTGAAATCACATGAGATGGGTCCGTGTTTCTGCCCAGCTGGAAAAGAGCTGAAAATTACGAAGAGACTGATGTGCACAGGTCACAGCTGAAAGGCAGGTGACTGGCAGTCGGCTGGTGAATGAGAGGCCAGCTGGGCGACTGGCAGAGAGGATTGGCATGGTGAGTGGCCAGCCGGGCGACTGGCAGAGAGGTGCGGTGAGTGGCCAGTGGATTGGCATGGTGAACAAGTGTCCGAGCAGTGGAGCAAGTAAGGTGCCTCTTTACACCCCCGCCCCCGAACTCTTCAGATTCACCTCTGAACTCTGGGGCTGCACTGATCAAGGACAGCAACTGTGAGTGGGGTGCAGAGAAGGGTCGGGCATGTTAAAGGGACTTTTGGGTTGCTGGACTTAAGAACCTGAGGAGAAAAGGACACTGCCCAACATACTTGGGGGTGGGTCTTTTGCTCATGGTTTATGTTTATGAGCCCTGTTTGCAGTGTTTCCCCAAATCAATGCCGAGTTACTTCCCTCCTTTTATTAAAAGTTTCTTTTCTACACTCAGACTCTGTGCTTGTGAGTGGGGAAGTATTGCCTCGCAGAGGCGCCCAGGGGATGGTGTGTAATTGTCCCAGATTACTGGGTGGGGGCTCCAGGCGGTTCTGTGTTGTATCGATGGAAAGGAACCCCTAGATATTGAACCCAGCCCTGGTTGCTGCTGGCTGCACCTGGCAGAAGGGTTACAGAATCACTGCTCCATTCTATATATTGTTTTAAAGCAAATTCTGTAGAATCTGTTGGCTTCATCCTGACTCAGATCCTCAAGACCCAAACAGACAGAATGGGAGAGATGCCAGGGAAAGCACGGGCCCCGCAGCACCCAGTGACGAGGCCAGAGGGAGAGTTGAAGGTTGCTGGGAGCCCTTCCCCATGAAGACACCTGCAGTACGGGATGCTTGTCAAGAGAAGCAGCCCAGCTTCCACACCCCAAACGCTGGAAAGCCTGGAGAACTAAGAGAATTAACCCCAGGCTGCAGGTACCAATCTGCAGCATCTGCCCCCAGATCCCAGCTTGTTGATGTTTTGTTCCTGGTTGCAACTGAGTTTTGTATTGACTTGTGACTGCAGGTTTAATGCCCCTGGGAGCCCAGCGAGAGAGCAGCTCTGGGATGGATTCCCCTGGCAGGAAGTGGCGATGGTGCAATCAGGACACTGCTGGAAAGGACAGTCTGAGCCCTGGCTCTGTGTGGTCAGAGGAGAATTCTCACATCTTACAGCATCTAACCCTGGAGGAGGCCAGGGCTCAGTCACACCTCACACAGCAGCCTGCCTGGAATGGTTACAAAGGCTGTCATGTTTTGGGCTGCAACCCAGCCCAAAGGAGGGTTGTGTCACTGCCTGCCCTCTAGCCCTGGACCTGAAATGCTCTGCTGCTGTGGCTCGCAGCCCAGACACCAAGAACCAGCTGACAGGCATGCAGGTCCCCGTGTGCTGTGACGCCCTGGGGCAGCACTCAGCCCCCAGAAGCCTGCCTACAGTGTGGCAGCCCCACCCTGGTCTGCACCAGCCTGGGTTACCTTGCAGAGGTGACCCCAACACACTCCCAGGCTCAGCATTTCCCCAAAGCTGCCTGCTCTGAAGGTCCAGCCCACTCCTGGAGCACCCAGAGAAATAATCCAACTCTCTTGCTCCTTTACAGAGATAAAAGCACATTACAGCTTAGTAACTGTATGACTTATGCCCTTCCCTTCAAGCACAGCACTGAGCTGGTTTCCTGTAAAACTATTAACAAAAAGACACAGGGGAAGGGATACCGTGGAGAAGGAATAAAGTTACAAAGAGACAGTAAAAATAAGCTGTCTAGTGGATAAGCCTTAACTCAGCAAGCATCAGCATTAGTTCAAGGTAGATTTCTTACCACCTTTTTCTTTCTAGCCATGGCTGACTCTCCATCAGGACCTTCCACCGCAGTGCAAAGGGCTGGTTTCTCTTGTCTTCCTAGGTGAAAGAGCTTTGCCTAAGTAGGTTTCTCACCTATATAATCAGTTCCCAGAGACTTCAACCCCCTTGGCTGAAGGACCCTTCTGCTTTGTATGTAAATTGGCTCCCATTTTGCTTACACCTTGTTTAGTTTCAGTGCAGACAGCCTGCCTTTCCTGCTGGCTGGGAGGGAGCCTGTTTATCAACTCCCCTGAGCCGTCTGGTTTAAACAACTTCTAATCATATCAGTGTGTATCCATGATTCCTCATACGGTGCTAATACAGGCATTTCACAATGATTTTAATTACCAGCCTGTCATTAGCTTTCATAACAGTCCTTCCTCGATACACTTTTCTACCACGCTAATGTTGGGTACAATCAGTAGATTTGACAGCTTATCATTTCAGGTTCAGACACACTGTCTTTGTAGCCCAGACAAAGTGTCTCTCTCGTACTGGTGTATAGATGCTACATTGTCCTCTACCCTGCCAGTTAGCTTGCTAGCATTGCTTACTTTCTAATTAAATAGCCCTTCATTGTCTATGCCTGCCTGGGGCCCAACTGTGTGCTAAAAAAAGTTCAAAATTTGTCACTCTGATTTGAAAGGGGGTGGGACTGGCTGAGTGGGAGGCAGTGTCTGGCAGCATGGGGCTGGTGAGTGCTGTGGGGGGGCAGGGTGAAGGAAAGTGGGTCCCTGGGAAGGTTTGGGGGGGGGTGCTCTGGGCAGTGAGGGGCTGGGGGGTCCTGGGAACTAGGGATTTGTGGTGGGTCTGCAGCACTCCCAGGTTTTAGGCTCCACTCCTGGCCACGGTCTATAGAGGAGTCTCTGGGCAGGGGGTGCTGGGCATAGGGGACTGTGGGAGGTTTTGGGGGGGCACTGTGGTTCTCAACCTGTGGCCCACAATGATAAATAGGTTGAGAACCACTGGTCGAGGCAGACTGGCCGTGTGCACTGCTTGCCAAAACCATGATTAGATCATAATTCGATCCCATATCCATAACTCATTGTACACAGCCCATGCACCCCTCACACAAGAGTATTAACAAGCGGTGAGGTATTCGTTTTCCAGTGATGTCTCACATGTCACCTTTTAGCTACAGATCATGACAACAACGTGTTAGGTGTCGTGACTCTCGGTTGGACCGAAGCCACCAAGTGCCCTCAGCCAAGACAGCCAGGGTGTCCTTTGCGCCTGGCCCTAGGCCTTGGGCCTGGCCCCTCCCTGGTCTGGGCTCCCCATCCCTGCTGTGCTCCTCCTCAGCCCCCAGGCCGCTTGGCCCCGTCCCAGGCCTGCGTGGGGCTGGCCAGCACCTGAGGCTCTTCACCTTGTTCCCCCTGCCCAGGCTGGGGGAGGGGGTAAGGAAGAGATTGTGAAGGCCAGGACGGTCCTGCCTGGTATGTGCTGGGAGGGGAAGCTCAGCCTGCACAGGGCCGAGGCCCCCCAACCAGCAGCCTGGCATTTGCAGCCTCATGGAGATGCCCCCCACAGAGAGAGTATTGCCTGAATCTTCCTTGTAGGCTACCAGGCAGAGGGGAGGGGAGAGGAACTCACGGTCTGGGGCACTGAGAGAGAGAGAGAGAGAGGCAGGGGTGGAGGATGTAGCGGGGCAGGAGGCCTAGGGTGGCCCCCCTTATTCTGCCCCTGGCCCCTCCTCTTTGCCAGCGCTCCCATAGGGCAAGCAGTGGGAGTGGATTCAGAGAGACCTCTGGCTTTTGTCTGAGTCCTGGCAATGCAGCGGCTGGCGGAGGAATGGGGGATCCCTGAGCCTGCCCACAGCCCGGCTGGGTGCCTGAGACCCCATGGGGTGGGGCAGGGTAGGCGAGAAAGGGCATCAATTTTTACGTCTTTTCAGAGGAGCCAGTTAGATTTTAAAGCTGAAATTTAATAGAAGAAGCCTGCTGGTAGGATTAGTGTGATAGGCAATATCTCTAGTAGGAGAACCCCTTTGACCGAGGTCAGGCAGTGTTAGCTTACTGACTGAAAGCCAGATTCTTTTCAGGGTTGCGTTTAACTTGAACAGGATTTCTCAAACCAGGAAACTGGGTTATTCTTAACCAATCTACAGTTAATTCACCCAGAACCACGTCTGTATGCAATTGACAGATCGTTCACCACGCATGTGGAGACACAACCACTGGTCTAGGTGTATACGACACACAATACAGTCTGGCCAGCAGTTATCACAGACTAGGAGTGAGGCTCAGCAGTTACACAAAGGAACAATGCTAATTACCAAGATTTCTAATTACACTCACTTATGACCATCAACTCTCAGTTCTTTAGTATGGAGTGGGTTCCTCACACCTCCAAGGATGCCCTTGTCTTTAAGGCACTTTGCAGGGACCACACTCGTCAGTTTGAATGGACAAGTTTAGAATATCAAAAGCAATTGCTTCAAGTTATTGGTTTCAATCACACTTAGGCCAATTTGCTTGGTTGTATAAAGGAGTTAAAATGGAAACTCTGGTTACTTGAGGTCTCACAAGTGAGTGTAGACTCATCAAGGTAACCTGCAGGTAACTGACATTAACCAATAGAAGCAGAAATACAATCTATCACTTCTTCTTCTCCTCAAAACCCTGGGATGGGGGAGAGCCTTTCCACATGGCTGGTTTAGGCCTTGGCCATACTTAGGGTTCTGCTCTAGTTTCAGGGCTCATTGGAGGGCCCCATCCTCTGATTTCTATTGGACACATGCCAAGTGAGGACTCAGATTTCAGCTCTGATCCTCTGCTGCTTCCATTGGTACCCAGCAGATGGTGATGGTATATAACAAATGTCTTCAGTCCTTTTCTTATAGGAGGCTTTTTATGGTTGATTCCTTTCAAGGACTGGTTTCAGAGTAGCAGCCGTGTTAGTCTGTATTCGCAAAAAAGAAAAGGAGTACTTGTGGCACCTTAGAGATTAACAAATTTATTAGAGCATAAGCTTTCGTGAGCTACAGCTCACTTCATCGGATGCATCCGATGAAGTGAGCTGTAGCTCACGAAAGCTTATGCTCTAATAAATTTGTTAGTCTCTAAGGTGCCACAAGTACTCCTTTTCTTTCAAGGACTGTCGTTCATTCGTAGCCCTTAAGCCATTTCTCTTAATATTCCAAAGTTATACCCTGGTTTATACCTTTCAACCTTTTTTCTTCCTTGTGCCAGACACTTCCTCTTTCTGCTAGAGCGCAACAATTATTTACAATGAAAACCAGCAAAATCCCTCCTCATCTTCTAAATCTGGAGGCCAGACGCCTCCATTCATTGACTGTACGTCAGCATTTCACCTTAGTTACGATTTACAATAGAACAAGAGACATAATCCACATGTAGAAGGATGTAGATTTGACTCAAAAGGCAAATAATTGGGCAGCTTCTAATTTGAGATGAAAGATGGATTGTCCCTGGTCTATTTGATTTACAAGGGAAACAATGCAGAGTTTATAATTTGGGGTGAAACCATGGTTTGGATTTCTTGGGGTAACCAGCAGTTTGCCCAATTTGACCTTCAAGCTGCATTTCTAGTGTGCTTAACTTGCAGCTCCCCATCCATCTCTTGCTCCATGCACAATGTGCAATGGATCACTTGCATAAGAAAACCGGGTGTTACCTGTGCTTGGCAACTTGGGATTCTTTTCAGCTAGCTTGGTAGAAGAAAGAGGTTTTATCATATGAAAATTATGGGAGATTCATGCCTAGGTGATTAACAGATCTCTTTTAGACACTTTAGTTTATTCTTGAGGAGTAGAACTCCTGACCCTGGCTGATCTGTGGGTCCTTAGACAGTGCCTGACATGATACAAACTATTTTCTTATTGTCTTTACTCCCTAGGGGGATTCTATTTTGGGGTAAGCAGAGGTGGGAAGCTTTTCAAAGTCTCTCAGGACCAGAGAAATCAGTAGCTGTTAATCATTCAAAACATACCTGTTCTCTATAGCCCTGACATACGTGTGATGGGGCAGGTGAAGCTGCAAGTGCCATGCCAGATACCACACACTTGCCAGCCCATGTGCAACAGCTCTGATAGGCTGTCCTTCTTCAGGAGGTGGGCCAATAGGAAAGGCAGCCAATTAGAAAAGAATTTACCCACAGTCCCACAGCAGAGTCTGAACACCTGAAGAGTCTAGGAAAAGCCTGCGGAGCTTGAGGGTGTGTTTGGTTCGATTAGTGGGGGTTGGGGGTAGGCAAATTAAACAGCTGGGAAGTAGGAATATTTATCTTCAGTGCTGCAGCGGGCCAATGCACTTGTCTACAGGGAACTAAGGGTTAACGATGCCGTAAGGAAGATGGTGATTTCTCTAGCAAACCTAAGGGCTGCATTTTTCATTCTCTACAAACTCCTGAGCGATGAGGGAAAAGCCCATGGGGCTGGAGCCGATGCAGAGCTATGAGACAGAAGGGATGTGGACAGTTTGGAGACAGTCCAGCGGAGGGCAACAAAAATGATCAGGGGGCTGGGGCACATGACTTAGGAGGAGAGCTGTGGGAACTGGGCTTGTTTAGTCTGCAGAAGAGAAGAGTGAGGGGGGATTTGATAGCAGCCTTCAACTACATGAAAGGGGGTTCCAAAGAGGATGGAGCTCGGCTGTTCTCAGTGGTACCAGGTGACAGAACAAGGAGCAATGGTCTCAAGTTGCAGTGGGGGAGGTTTAGGTTGGATATTAGGAAAAACGTTTTCACTAGGAGGGTGGTGAAGCACTGGAATGGGTTCCCCAGGGAGGTGGTTGAATCTCCTTCCTTAGAGGTTTTTAAGGTCAGGCTTGATAAAGGCCTGGCTGGGATTATTTAGGTGGGGATTGGTCTTGCTTTGAGCAGGGGGTTGGACTCGATGACCTCCTGAGGTCCCTTCCAACCGATCTTCTATGATTCTATGACAGGTGAGCAAGCTCACCTAAGCAATAACCTGGAAGCCTCAGTGACACCGGGCGGGACAGCCGGCGAGTACCCAATCCTACACCCAAGTGGCCCAAAGAGTCAAGTACTGAGCTGGGATTAGAACCGCTGCTCCCTGGCTCAGGCCTCTGCTGTGCTGCCTGGAAGCAGCTCCCTGAGTGCTCTGCTTCGGGGACAATATTCCCCTGCCTGGTGACGCAGTTTTCTGATGGTTTGCATGTGCTGATGCAGATTCAGAGCACACCGTGCCCAGGTATATCTGGCTGGTGCTCTAGGTGTCTGTTTGACCATCGTTCCACATGGCCATACCCTGGAGCAACGAAAGCAGAAAACTTGAAGTAACACGGAAATAGCTGGCTTGTCAGAGCTGCCAAGAAATTCATGCAGGCCACCCGGAAACACACGGCCTCCCGCTGCAGGTGACTGGGCAGCAGCCGGCTAGAAATGGCCTAATCTGAAAAATGAGCATTGACGGACGAACCAGCTCCCTACCTCGAGCTTTCCCCTGGGCTTTGGTAATTACAGCAAGGGGCAGGGGTACAGACCCCCCAGTGACACAGGAAGGAAAATGCCCCGCTGCCTAGCAGACGGCCTCCAGAAAGGTGCAGGCAGCTGATTTCCCAGAGGGGCATTTTCTTGCCTGCCCGTGCCCCCTTCCCCTCTTTTCTCTCTGGCCCGTCCATTGGGGCAGTGGATAAGCGTGCCTGGGGTGTTCACAACGCGCAGCCGTCCGGGAGCGGAGGTGGTTCTCATGTCGGGCTCACAGGTGGGCTTAGGGCTGTTAGCGGAACGCTGCTGCGTGGTCCGAAGGGGGCACAGGACAGAGACTCACAAACCTGCTGAGGCCGCACGCCCCTTCCCTTTCCTGCCCTAGCCAACAGCTCTGTGGCATGTCCTTTGCAGCAGGTGCGGATAGCAGGGCCAATCCCAGCCGCTCTAACCCACCAGACGCCCCTACTGGCGAGCGAGCTGGTAGCTCCTGGGGTGCAGACCGTTGGGTGTCTCCAGACACGAGGAGCAAACGGGCCTTTTCAGGCAAGATGTTGAGAACAACAAGACAAGGAAGGGAAAGGGGATATGGGCTGGGAGCGACTGTAACGCCGACAGACCCCAGGCATCGAACCTGGGATCTCAAAGCCACATGAGTCTTAGCCAAGACTGCAGCACTCATCAATCTCTAGGTACCACTCAAGGGGAGAGTGCACCACACTCAGCAGGCACGGGTTACATGAGCGCAAAGTGTGTGTGCATCTGCATGGGGCTCTGGGACAAAATGGACGCCAGGCGGGTGCTTAGCAACGTGCCGTATATGGAGCAGGAGGCAGCCCAGCTGACTGCAGAGCCGGCGCAGGAGAAAGCGCCTCTTGCGAGTGCTCTGGGCTCCAGGAGGAATTGCTGGAGAACCGCCCTGCAGTGCCCAGCAAGAAGGTCCATTCCTTGCTCCTGGTGCTGGAGAATGGCACTGGGGCTCCGTGCCCAGCCTGCACGTGGTCTGGGCATGGGATCTCGGCTGTGCTCTTGGCAGTAATTAGGCTGGGCGCCCACAGGCTGTAGGAGCTCACTGCCCAACGCCTGAGCATGCCAACACCATGCAGATCTAAACAGACCCCCGATCTCCCTGGCATGGGCAGGCCAGGGACAAGCTCCAGCAGAGACAGTGCTAGGCCCTGGAGCCTTGCTGAGGACCCTGAGCTCGGGGCTTAGGAGCCAGATTCCCTCGGCAAGTTTGCAAGGGAAGCTGTGACTTGCTTGCTCCCTGGAGCTGCTAGAGGCAGCCTGTTGGGGTTAGGTCAGGAGTTCTCCTATGACAGGCCCGCTCAGCTGCCCGGGAGCAGGAGTCCCTGGGGAAGGGAGACCCCGCCTGCTCCTGTCACATCAATGGGGCACTAACCCAGCCTGTCCCTGCATCCAGGGAGGGGCATCTCCAGCTATCAGCGAGGCAGAGACACAGCCCCGAGCCCTCACTGACGGGGCCCAAATCGTGAATGGCTTCCACTCCCCTGCTGGGGGTTTGGGTCTGTGCTCTGGGGTGTGGTGCCCAGGCTCTCTGGGGCGACAAACAGCCTCCCCTGGGCCGGGTGGGGACAGTTCAGCCAAGGGTTCAGGCTGGTTCGGGCTCATCTGGGGAAGGGTCCTGCCTTCCCGCTGGTGCTGCAGCCCCTCCCTCCCCATCTCGTTGCTTTCCAGGGGATTCGTGATGCTCCCAGCTGCTGCCATTTCCACCTGCAGTGGGTCCCTGGTGCCACGGGAGGAGGTGGCATGGCTCGCCCTCACCTAGCTCCTGCTCGGTTGCCAGGAGCCCGGCCCACCATCTCTGCATGCGTCCCCCCCAGGCCTGAGTGGGTGCTTAGACAAGGCTCCTGGCAGCCCCATGGAGTCAGGTTGATCCCCACAGAGCTGGAGGTTGGTCAGGAGAGGATGTGAAAGTGGGAATCGCCTCCCGGCCCCCGAGCCAGCACCAGCCTCCCAGCCCCCTTGCCGGCACCATTCTCTCCCTTTGCTCCCTCTGTGACGAAGCAGGACTGTTCTTAATGTTTCCTCTGAATAGTGTGTGGGTGCCTCAGTTTCCCCTAGGCAGTTCTTAAGTATCTAGGTGGGGGAATAAGGGTGTATGATCGTTGCAGAGCCCTAGAAGGCAGGTGTGTGCAGGGGTCTGGACACAGAGAATGGCCAACACCCTGTTTTCTGGCAACTGGTGGCCTGGGCCCTTCCCTCCTGCAAGGTGAGAGCTAAAGGGTTGGAGAACAAAGGAATCCGGTGACCTCCTGGCCCGGGAAAGGGACAAAGACCAGAGGAGGAGGGGCAGAAGGGGGAGTCAATTTGGGGCGGGCTTGGGACATGGAGTGAAGTGCAGAGGTGGTTGTCTGGCTCACTGCCCTGCAAAATGAACCCTGCTGAGGGGTCCTGTTCTCTGTACCTACAAGCTCTGTGTTAGACCATGTTCCTGTCATCTAATAAACCTCTGTTTTACTGGCTGGCTGAGAGTCCCGTCTGACTGCGAAGTCGGGGTGCAGGACCCTCTGGCTTCCCCAGAACCCCGCCTGGGTGGACTCGCTGTGGGAAGCGCACGGAGGGGCAGAGGATGCTGCATGCTCCGAGGTCAGATCCAGGAAGGGGGAAGCCGGGTGAGCTGTGTGTCCTGCAGACAGGCTGCTCCCAGAGAGGAGACTTCCCCAGAGTCCTGACTGGCTTCGTAAGGAGCAGTTCTAGAGCATCGCCCAGGGACTCCATGACAACTGGTGGTAGCGGTGGGATGTACTGTACCCCGTGGATGGCGCTTCCTGCAGTAAGTGACTGGGGAGCAGTAAAACGAAGGGGATTGACGAGGACCAGGCATGCTGAAGGCTTATAGAGGAGCGGTTTTGGGGGATGGTTAACCCCTGGGAGTGTGTGACCAGCAAGAAGGACTGTGCAATAATGGGGTCCCCCCGGGGACTGCAGGGAGCAGTCTCAGGGGTGGAGGAGCCTGCGGCTTGGCCCTGGGAGAGAGAAGGACTTTTGCAGTAACAGGGTTCCCCTGGGAATTGCAGCAAGCGGTCCAAGGGGCGGAGGAGTCTGCAGCTCGACCCTGGCAAAGAGGTGGTGACCTCAAGAAGGGCTGGCACATGAGGGGTTCTCCCTGGAAACCGTGGGGAGCTGAGAGCACACAGGCCTGTGAATCCACAACAACTTGGGAAGAGCGGAGTGATGGCCTGTCAGCATCTCCTTAAGAAGGACATTGTAACCCTGGGCAAAAAGAGAGGGTTGCGCATTGGAAAGTTCACCAAAGCACAGTTAATTGTGCAGCTGGAGGAGGATGACCGCTCTAAGGAGCAGATTTCTGACCCAAATGGGGCTATAGCAGGATCTGGGAGCAGTTGGAGTAGTAGCCAGGCATCCCCAAGACTCCTGTCCCCGACCAGACGGGCATCTTCACGATCGGGTTCCCCATCGGGGGATCGGAAACGGACGGGATTGGAGCTGAGTCCGAGAGAGCAAGAGGACTGTGAGAGACAGCGAGAGCCCAAGAAAGAGCCGCAGAAGCAGCAGCAGCATGAACTGGTGATGGTGGAGCGGAGAGGCAGAGGGGACCTCCCAGGGGTGAGTGGGGATAGACCCCGGGGTACCAGTTGCACTGGGAACCTGGAGACTAAATTGCTGACCCTGGTTAAGGAGGGGGGGGTTGTGGATGCCCCCTCACTGCCTTTGAGCAGGCTGGCGATTTGAACCAGAGGGACCCTGTGGAAAAGCCCCAGTGTCTAGCTCCCTTGCTGGGTCCCAAGGCCATAGACTCCGTCAGCCCGATGAGTGGGGAGGTGGACAGGCTCCCACTCCTGGTACCAACCTATATGTCTGTGTGGAGTTTCCTGGGGTCAGGCCCCTCAGACCCCCAGTGGTAGCGGAAGGTGATGGTCAATGCGGAGACATTCCTGGGGTGGCGAGATCCTGGGACACAGAGAACAGTTGTCAGGCTCCGGGTGGTGCAGCCCCACCAGATGCTGAGGGGCTGTGTGAGCTGGGTGAAGGTCCCAGGGATGAAGCCCCTCGACCTGCCTATGGCCCAGATCCCTGTGCTGACACAGGAGGGGTGGGGCTGGCTGGTCTTTGGGGTTCTCCAGGATATCAGCTGTGAGACCCTGTTGTGGGGTGACTGTTTCTCTTTGGGACAGGATCCAGGCCCTGCTCCTGTAACGGCCAAGGGTTTGAATTTGAATCCAGGGAACCAATTGGCGGAGACGGAAATAGTCAGTGAAAATGCAGATGACCTGGCTGGCAGCAGGGAGGAGCTGCTAGGCTCAGGATACCTGCCTGCCTATAACCAGCCCCTGGGGCTGGGTGGGACAGAGAGATGTTCCCTGACCCCCTGCACACCGGAGAGGGGCCTCACGCTCGCTCTGATGCTGTAAGGAGAGCAGAGAGCTCGCTGCCTGCCCACACTGGGACAGCAAGGGCAGCGCTGAGCACAATGAGAGCTGAGACCCCAGCTGACGAGGGGACCCACAGGCAGGGCAGGTCGGCTGCCAACCAGGTTTGCCTTGTCCAGAGGCACTGCTGGGAAGTGATTCCACAGCAGGGAGGGAGCAACCAGGGACAGGGCTCAGCGGGGCTGTGACCCCAGGCCCACCCAGCGAGAGGGGAGACTGGGGAGCTGAGTCTGTAGAGCAGAACAGCTGGGTAGTTAATCTCTCGAGAATGCAGGGGATGGCAGGTCTACTCTCATTTCTAGACATTTTGGATAGGACTTGTAGTCTCTCAGTGAATTTAACATCTAGTTCCTTGTGGAAGCACAGGTTGGTAAGGGAAGGAAAACAGAGCTTTGAGAGCACAGGTTGTAAAAGGGAACCTGAGAAGGGTAACTGTGATTTGCTAAAAGAAAAGGAGTACCCGTGGCACCTTAGAGACTAACAAATTTATTAGAGCATAAGCTTTCGTGAGCTACAGCTCACTTCATTTGCTTCATTTGTGATTTGCTGAAAGTAGCTCAGGGTAGTGAGAAGAACAGCAGGTTATCTGTGGGGAGTGGCAAGGTGCTTGGTAAGGAAAGTTTGGATGAGCCTAGGCAGCCTTGTGAGCTGATGGCTTTGTCTAGTCAGCAGGGTGGGAAGGCGAGGAGAGCGGAAGACGAGTGTCCCTGCACCTTACCTGTTACCTGGGTGGAGAATTGGGACAGTGAAGGAAACGTGCCTGTGTCTATCAGGGGTATTGACTTGCCTATGGAGGGTGCTACTCCGGTCTCCAAGCAGTTGTCTGTGAACAGCCCTGTGTGCTGGGACCAGGGGAATGATCCCGAGCTGTGTGTCTGGGAAAGGAGAAAGTGTCTCCGGCTCTTCTTTGTCTGTGGAGCAGACAGAAGGAGCCTTTCAGCCTGTGATGGTTGAGAATAGTGCAGTTGTCTCAGAGTTGGTTCTGGATTCAGCTAAAACCCAGGAAGGGAATGGCCCTAAGTTTGTGTCTGCTCGGGAGGATGGCCCTGTAACTAGGTCACATCCAGTTAGTGTCTATGTAAAATCCCAGAGACCAGACAATTCTGGTGCTTGTATTTTGCCTGTTGCTAGTTTGTGGCTGGGAAAGGGTGTAGCAACTCTGTCTAATCAGGGTGAGATCCTAGCCAGGGCACAAGGAGAGCAGAAAGGTGATTTGATCATGGAAATCTGTAGCAAGAAGGAAAAGATTTCTGAACTTGTGTGTGGCAAAGGGAAGGAGAAGGCTTCTAACCTTTTGTCTAGGAAGTCTGTAAATTTGCCTGAAAGGGGATAGTGTAGGAGTCCGCCTGATGGGCCAGAGGTAATTCTGGATGTAAGTGAGACCCAGAAAGAGTCTGTTGTTGCTCAGGAAAGTGTTTCTCAAGAGCAAGCCCTAGGTAAAGAGGGTAAGGGCAGAATTTCTGTGAAGGGTGAATTGTTGCATAGAAAAGCCCTAGGGAAAGGAATCCTCATGGAGTCTTTGCAAGCAGTTTACTGCAACTGAAGAGTGTGAAAGTGATTTAAACAATAAAGTTTCAGTTCCTAACAGCCAGAAATTTTCTGTTGTGAATAGAATAGGAGTACTTGTGGCACCTTAGAGACTAACAAATTTATTTGAGCATAAGCTTTCGTGAGCTACAGCTCACTTCATCGGATGCTGTAGCTCACGAAAGCTTATGCTCAAATAAATTTGTTAATCTCTAAGGTGCCACAAGTACTCCTTTTCTTTTTGCGAATACAGACTAACACGGCTGCTACTCTGAAATCTGTTGTGAATGAAGCCACTGACTTTCCTGTTGAAGGATCCAGTGTGGATGGCTTTGAGAAGGTCTCAGATGAAGTGAAAGCTGTTAAGAAAGTTAAACAGTCCTATAACCAAGTGGCTGTGTTTGGCCAGCTTGTTGGGGAGACGAGGTTGTTGAGAAAGGGATGTCTCCATGCTAGTTCTGTAAGTGAACAGTCTGTGTCCCAGGTGAAGAGGGTGCTGAGATGCCTCAAGGAGGCAGGACTGACGGTAAAAGCTGAAAAGCGTAAGGTGGAGATAATCAGAGAGTGGCCTGTTCCCCAGACCAAGAAACGGGTCCAGGCCTTTATTGGGATGGTGGGGTACTACTGGAGGTTTGTACCCCCACTTGAGCTCCCTAGCTGCCTCCATCACTGAGCTGTGTATGAAAGAGAAGCCAGGCAAGCTGGTCTGGACCGAGCAGTGCCAGAGGGTTCTCTGTGCATTGAAGGAGGCTCTAATCCAGGGACTGGTAAATCTGGTAAATCCGGATAGTGCCAAGCCCTTTTCAATGTTCACCGACGCCTCAGATACAGGGCTGTGTGAGGGGCTGATACTGATGCTGGTGACAGAGACGGAGGGTGGCCCAGGTTAAGATGGGGTCTCTTAACCAAGAGAACCTGAATCACAGCCCTCCAGATTGGAGCACTGGGAGAAGACCTGATCCCAGTTTGAACCCCAGGGGTGTTGGGGTGGCAAAAGGGCACGGGCTGCATAAACCTTCCCTCATGCGGCATGCGAGTGCCATCGAGCACCCCCAACCAACGGGCGGACGTAAAACTTGAAGGGTGTAAAACTGGAAGGGCCTGGTGTAACTCCTACCAAGGAATGGGAGAGATACTGGGGCATCCATGGGAACATTGGTGGGTTCGAACTTCCCCAGGTCACCGGCTAAAGTGACCCCACTCAGTTCGGTCTCGAAGCAGGGAGAGATGTGACGAAGGGGGACTGTTCTTGATGTTTCCTCTGAATAGTGTGGGTGTGCCTCAGTTTCCCCTATGCAGTTCTTAAGTATCTAGGTGGTAGGATGAGGGTGTATGATTGTTGCAGAGCCCTAGAGGGCAGGTGTGTGCAGGGGTCTGGACATAGAGAATGGCCGACACCCTGTTTCCTGGCAACTGATGGCCTGGGCCTGTCCCCCTGCAAGGTGAGAGCTAAAGGGTTGGAGAACAAAGGAATCCGGTGCCCTTCTGGCCCGGAAAAGGGACAAAGCCGAGAGGAGGTGGGGCTGGAGAGAGTTCTCAGTTTCGGGCTGTCTGGGGACATGGAGTGAAGTGCAGATGTGGTCTGGCTCACTGCCCCCCAAAATGGACCCAGCTGAGGGGTCCTGTTCTCTGCACCTCCAAGCTTTGGTTTAGACCATGTTCCTGTCGTCTAATAAACCTTCTGTTTTACTGGCTGGCTAAGAGTCACGTCTGACTGAAAAGTTGGGGGGCAGGACCCTCGTGACTTCCCCAGGACCCCGCCTGGGTGGATTCGCTGTGGGAAGCGCACGGAGGGGCAGAAGATGCTGGATGCTCCGAGGTCAGACCCAGGAAGGTGGAAGTTGTGTGAGCTCCTTGCCCTGCAGACAGGCTGCTCACAGAGAGGAGGCTTCACCAGTCCTGCCTGGCTTCATAGGGAGCAGTTCCCGAGCATCGCCTGGGGGCTCTGTGACACCCTCTCTCCTCTTGGCTGTGCCTGCTCCAGGGGGCAGGGGCACTTGTGTTCCTGCAGAGCTGCTCCAGGTGAACCCAGGCTGTTTGGAGCCCTCTCCGCCTCACAGGCACCCAGCCGAGTCAGGAGCGCTGTCTACTAGTTCAGGAGGGCACCCCATGGCCAGGCTGAGTGGACTCATGCCTTCCCGGGTCCACCCACCACTGTTATCACTGCCCGGCCTGGGCCCGTGTCACCACTGGGTATGACACAATAAAGTGAACAACGTCAGGCAGGGACGGCGGCTTCCCCAGCCCTGTGGACCAGCATGCCTGTGGCTTGGCACATGGGAGAGGCCATGGAGGCTTTGCCACAGGTCTGGGGTGATGCATGACTTAAAAGGCACCCGCCACAAATGAGCTCTGCAGATCTTTCCAACAGGTGACACTTGTCCAACCCAGTTCAGATCGAATCTTCGGCTCTCACCAGCAGGCAGCCATTTCCCCCTTTGAAATGTAGTAATTCCGGAGACGAGCCCCACTGGGATGGGCCTAGCTTTGTGACATGGCAGGTCTATTTCTCTCCCTCGCTAGGTATTTACACCACACCCCCTCAGTGCCGTGTCTGAGCACTGTCTCACGGTAGTTTATAGGGGAGTTAGGACGACAGGAACTGCCAGATGGACCTGTAACCCTCTGGAGTTACTTGTTTGGCTGTGTGTGTGTGTTCTCTCTGTGTGCCGTCCCAGCTCTGTGCAGGTTTCTGGCACAGCAGACCTCGATTTAACCGCCGAATGACCCCAAGATCCATTAAGGTAATAATGGATCCTGCACCTGGCCAGGTTTATTGTTGATGAAGCACGGTCCTAGCTCCCCAGATCAGTGTCTCATTTACACTAGCCCATGGATACCCGTGACAATGGACACAGCTCAGTGAACGGGGACTCTTTCCATTCCCACCTAGGATTGACAGAGACACTCCCTTTGAGACTCCATTTTATACACCAATACAAACAAGTTACGTGGTGCGCCTCTGACGGGGGTAGTTACTGCCCTGACGTGGGTTGTTACCACCCTTTACCTTGTACATGTTGGTTCCATCAAAACATCTCTATCAATTATACTGTCCTCCTGACCTTCCCTTTAGGAGGGGTGTCAGGGTTCCTTTCCCATTCTGAACTCTAGGGTACAGATGTGGGGACCCGCATGAAAGACCCCCTAAGCTTATTCTTACCAGCTTAGGTTAAAAATTTCCCCAAGCTACCAACTTTGCCTTGGCCTTGAACTCTATGCTGCCACCAGCAAGTGTTTTAAACAAAGAACAGGGAAAGAGCCCACTTGGAGATGTCTTTCCCCAAAATATCTCCCCAAGCCCTACACCCCCTTTCCTGGGGAAGGCTTGATAATAATCCTCACCAATTTGTACAGGTGAACATAGACCCAAACCCTTGGATCTTAAGAACAATGAAAAATCAATCAGGATCTTAAAAGAAGAATTTTAATTAAAGAAAAGGTAAAAGAATCACCTCTGTAAAATCAGGATGGAACATACTTTGCAGGGTATTCAGATTCAAAACACAGAGGATCCCCCTCTGGGCAAAACCTTAAAGTTACAGAAAACAGGAATAAACCTCCCTCTTAGCACAGGGAAAATTCACAAGAAAAACAAAAGATAAACTAATCCGCCTTGCCTGGCTTACCTCTATTGGTTGCAATATTGGAGACTTGGATTAGGATGGGTTGGAGAAGATGGATTTCTGTCTGGCCCCTCTCAGTCCCAAGAGAGAACAAACATGTAAACAAAGAGCACAAACAAAAGCCTTCCCCCCCCCCCAAGATTTGAAAAAAAGAAAAGGAGGACTTGTGGCACCTTAGAGACTAACAAATTTATTTGAGCATAAGCTTTCGTGAGCTACAGCTCACTTCATCGGATGCATTCGGTGGAAAATACAGTGGGGAGATTTATATACACACACAGAGAACATGAAACAATGGGTTTATCATACACACTGTAAGGAGAGTGATCACTTAAGATAAGCCATCACCAGCAGCAGGGGGGGGAAGGAGGAAAACCTTTCATGGTGACAAGCAAGGTAGGCTATTTCCAGCAGTTAACAAGAACATCTGAGGAACAGTGGGGGGTGGGGTAGGGAGAGAAATAACATGGGGAAATAGTTTTACTTTGTGTAATGACTCATCCACTCCCAGTCTCTATTCAAGCCTAAATTATTTGTATCCAGTTTGAAAATTAATTCCAATTCAGCAGTCTCTCGTTGGAATCTGTTTTTGAAGTTTTTTTGTTGAAGAATTGCCACTTTTAGGTCTGTAATCAAGTGACCAGAGAGGTTGAAGTGTTCTCCGACTGGTTTTTGAATGTTATAATTCTTGACGTCTGATTTGTGTCCATTTATTCTTTTACGTAGAGACTGTCCAGTTTGACCAATGTACATGGCAGAGGGGCATAGCTGGCACATGATGGCATATATCACATTGGTAGATTTATATACACGGCTGCTAATCTGAAACCTGTCATTATGCAAGGCACTGAATTTAGCCATATAGAGTGGAAATCTGTCAACTTCATGAAAAACTCATACAGATACAGACAGACATCATCTTCCTCTCCAAATGCAAACAGATGGACATCATACCAAAAGGACTGAAGGTAAAAAATCCATTACAATCTACATACCACACAGACTATGCTGACAGCTTGTGCCACACACTCTCAAAGAAACTGCAGAACCACCTGATCAACATCCTCTACAGCAAACAGGGAAAGATGAAGAATGAGCTCTCAAAACTGGATACTCTCATAAAGAACCAACCTTCCACACAAACTTCCTCGTGGCTGGACTTTACAAAAACTAGACAAGCCATTACAACACACACTTTGCTTCTCTACAAAAGAAAAAGGACACTAAGCTATCTAAACTACTACATGCCACAAGGGGCCACAACAGTGGTTCCCGTAACCCACCCAGCAATATTGTTAATCTATCCAACTATACTCTTAGCCCAGCAGAAGAATCTGTCCTATCTCAGGGCCTCTCCTTTTGCCCCTCCACCCCCACGAACATGATACAGTTCTGTGGTGACCTGGAATCCTATTTTCGACATCTCAGACTCAAGGAATATTTCCAACACACCTCTGACCAACATATTAACCCACAGAGACCTTCCTACCAACACTACAAAAAGAAGGACTCTGGGTGGACTCCTCCTGAAGGTCGAAACAGCAGCCTGGATTTCTACATAGACTGCTTCCGCCGACGTGCGAGCTGAAATTGTGGAAAAGCAGCATTGCTTGCCCCATAACCTCAGCCATGCAGAACACAGTGCCATCCACAGCCTCAGAAACAACTCTGACATCATAATCAAAAAGGCTGACAAAGGAGGTGCTGTCGTCATCATGAATAGGTCGGAGTATGAACA